>NC_135499.1:166276199-166576199 GCF_052857255.1 Amblyomma americanum | reverse complement strand
TGTCCCAGCTAAATGTAACAAACGTTTTAGAAACATTTAGAGTGTCCTATATGAGTGAAACCCACTCGCTGCAATTAAAAGCTGCCTCCTGGTCTCTAGTTAGCCTAACTAGCTAACATTGCGATATTGGCTTAGAGAAGAAAACGTGAAATCGACAGTTGTAGATCAGCTTGAAAAACAGCCGGCTGAAATGTTTTCAACAAGGTAGAGTTTACGTAGCTTATTGTACCGACCATGAAAGAAACCCGCGAAATTTTAAATCGACAATTTTTCAAGGGCGCTACTTGAGCGCCGGAAGAGTCGCTGTCGGCGAAAAAATTCCGCTTAGCTTTGGGAAGCTGTCATTGATAGGACTTTGCGTTATTACTCGTGCAGTATATGACAAAAGCGAATTATTTTTTCTCTGAGAGCGCGTCTGGAGCTGTCAAGTAGCACCACGGTCAAGTGGTAGCTTTTGAATATCGTGCAATTCTTCTAGCCTTGGTAAAAAAAACAACAACAACTGGGCAAACGGCATCCTATTGCATGCATTTCAGCCGGCTGTTTTTAAACGTATCTAGAACTTTAAAATGGACAATGTTTTCCTGAACTCATTATTCATAAAGTCAGCTAGTTGGACTTCACTGTATCTAGTACAATAAACTCAAGAACGAAGCAGCTGTTCCCCGTAAAAGGGACCCCCTTCCAGCCAATGGTGTCGGCCGATTCTCATGAGCCTGTTAGTGCAACAAAGCAGGGACTGATAGATGAAAGGGGATAGTCCCTTCCCTCCATAGTCAGGGATAGCCCCGCCCTTCATTGTCCCGCTAGCAGGTTAATGAGGATCGACCGACACCATTGGCTGGAAGGGGTTCCTTGACGGGGAAAATCCGCTTCTTTCTTGAGTTGTATCCGACTCTAGTCAACTGAAACTGCTCAACGAAAATAGTGCTATTGACCAGGCCACACGGCACACTGAGTGACAACAATACTGAGTTGCGCTCACCTACGTTCGTTATATTTAACGGGGACACCCTGTATATGCAATGCACGGCCTGCACGAGCGCGCAGGAGTACGACTTACATCTGGGCCTTGCCACCATATCTATACTGCACGGCTCATGCTTCCTCTCGATCAGGCGCTAGCTCCCTGCTATTGTATTTCCTACCTTTTTATTGCCTTTCTGTCCCGTTTCCTTTGAGCCAAAATCCACGTTTCTTTTTCTATCGGCCACAGAATACAACCTCAGCGACGGCGTCTGGCTCATTTCTTTGTCCGACTCCCCATGGGGAGCCGTTCATGTTCCCCTCCCATGCCGGGAGAGTCAGCGATGTAAGTGCTCGCGGCGCGGCGCTTTCCTAAATTTATAAGGGACTGCTTCTCCTCTTCCCTCTAGCCAACTCCTTGGAAGGAGTGTAGGAGTGAGAAAGGATCGGAGTGAAGCAAAAGAGTTTCGGGAGGCGCTGTGAGTAACCAAGTGCGCCATTGGCAGGCGCAAATGTGCGGCGAACCCAACAGCACACAGCTCTCGTTCTTTCCTTGCTCGAACCCGTATTGCTATTCGGGTCTTCGCTGCTGTGCCTCGCTATAATACCGTTGCCGTTATCGGCGCTCGATAGAGGATATCCACGGGCGTACCGTCGCAGAATAAACTAAGAATAAATGAAGAAAGAAGAAATACGAGAAGGCCGAGAGGCAATCTTCGGGGGGTTCTTTCTGCCCCAGATGTGTGTGTGCGTTTCCAGTCGGTACTTTATTCGCTGCTCTTCCCGAAAAACAGAACAGAAAGAGGCATCTTAGAAACAGGGGTGCGCGAAATAAAAGAGCTAGGAATGGTCGAAGCGAACGAGGGTCGCTTGCTGTTGGAGCCATGACGAGTTTCTTAAATGACGCACAGGTTTTGGAGAGGCTGCTGGTGACTTTGAATGTTCGAACGTTGTTTATCAGAGACACAATCGGTCCGGTCTGCGTTTATTTCTTTGCTTTACGACATGGAAATCCTCGTGTTCTTCACCTGAGAGCAAGCAAAAACGAAAGAACGCTTATTGAAAGGAAAACGATCGCGAGCGTCGCTATGCGATATACGGGAGAAAAATTATGACAGGTCAGAGCGCAAGGCGAACATGGACATTCACACATTTGCATTAGAACCTGCAGTAGTGGATGCAGTTGTGTGCACTTGACTGGGTGGATCTTTTTTAGGTGGGCGAATGGGCAGGTGTTTGGGTGAGCCGTGAGTGAAGACGTGTTGTGGGAAGTGCTGTTAACAAAATCCAGCTTCAACAGGTGAAACTGATCTCTTCCTTGCTGTTTAGGGGACATTTGACTCCCTAAGTAACATTCATCAGGGCTAGCAAGAACAGCCGCGCTTTGTCAAGTTGGCCTCAAGTTCAGCTCCGAACGGATAACAGTGTGGCCTAGCACGCGACTTCACGAAAAAAAAAAATCTCGCTGATGGAGCGTGGCGTTTAGAATAAAGAAAAGCAGCTCTAAGCAGCGTAAACCGACATGCGATTCGTGACGTGGCGATGTGACGTAGCACTTCCGGAAGGGTTACACGACTGAACCACGTCAGTGATTGCCTTTGCGAACTGCACTCTTTGTCCTTCTTACCTTTCTTAGCAGTGCTACTCATGGTCAGAAAAATTCTATAACGGACACCGCACGCGGACACCATTGCTGCGAGCTGGAAAGTCAACAATAGTAAGTGATTGCGTGACCGCCGATACCCTATGGCAATATAGCGACTACTGGGAGAGGATGATGAATTCATAGAGGTTAATGGACCCGATTACGACAAAAAGAAGATAAAATAAAGGTGAAACACTAAATACCATTCAAGGAATGCACTAGCTAGGCGATTAAAAAACTATTTCGAAAAACAGGCAGAGGGAGAGAGATTGGAGCGGGAAACAGCGGAAAAAGAAGAAAGGCATGGACCCGGCGAAATAAAAGTGGCGGAGGCTGCAGATTCACGGGAGCTCATCTCCATGGCAGTCATCAGAGCGAGGAGCGTTGACCCGCCCGGCTTTAGGGATATATCGGCTGTCGGAACAAAGGACCTCGCGCGTGTGATCATTATTCCGCGAAACAGCTCACGGCAACAATCAAGGCCTCCCGCCTAGGTCCCGACCCTGTGGGAGCTCTTCGCTTCGCTCAATGAGGACCGTGCGGCAGTAAAAAAGAAATAACGTGCACATAGGTAAAGAAAGGACCAAGATGGGAGTGGGCAAACGAATATCTGTATTTCCTACAGATTTCGTGCGACAGCGCCGCGGAGCGGGACGTCGACTCTTCTATTCTTTTTTCTCTTTCATCTGAGAATCAACTGCTACGCTAAGCCTTCGATTCATTTGTTCTCGTCCCCGTGCCGCGATCTAAGCCCACATGGGCGCATCACTCCAGTACGCGCATATAGCAAGTCCCACTGTACCTCGCTCTGAGTCATGAAACAAAAAAAGTGAAGAAAATAAAAGTGGATAAAGCAGAATCGAACTGCCGCGCATGTCCCTCTGTATTCATGTAAGTTAACAAGGATGACAGCCTTCTTTCTGTGCTTTATATCGAAAGCCTGAAATAGAGAGGGCTATATACAGATTGATAGGCATTAGACTGCCGCTGTATATAGAGCAGATGTACATATAGCCTGGTAGGTGCCCCGACGTGCTGATTTGAAAATGCAGTCGCATCCCGGCAGGAAGCAACCCCTGTTTCCAGGTTATTATTCTCTCCGTATTCCCCTCTTAACCTTTTTCCATTTCGGTGACATCTTACTAGTCTTTAGTTGCCTCATTTTCTTTTACTTGCGAAGAGAATCAGTGTGAATTTGAGAGGCGTCATGCTGCTGGCGACAGTTTCACACAAACGCTTGAGATGCTCTCGTTCTGCGCTTCGTTTTCGCATTACGGTGCCGGCTTTGGGTGGGACCAGCAGAGGACGCTTGAGAATTCCTGGCAGCGCCGCCATCAAACATCCAATCTTGGCGCCGTTGGTGTACGTCCAGATAGCATCGGTCCCTCGATAACCTGACGAACTTTACTGGGACGCTCCTCCAGTTGCGCAATATTTTCGTAACTGATTCAAGAACAGAACTCGACGAGCACTTGAAGAAGGCACTTTACTGCTGTGCCCTTGTGTGAGGTCCGCTGTGTCGTCACTTTCGGAGCAAGAGAAAACTTATCGACTTTCACAAAATAATGAACGAAAATATATTAAAAAAAACAAAACAGATTAGTGCACAACGTTGCGACTACGCAATCAAGTGTGCTCGCGGTCTATTGCATTCGGTGTGACACTTTTTATATTTATCATTGCTTTCATTTACTGTTCCTCATATGTCTACGCCTTCGCGTAGCGAAGAGAATCATGAACCTTTAAGAGTCATCATAAAGATGAATTTTAGCTGCACCGCTTGTGCACCCTTCTTTTCCCCTCCCATTTTTCTCACTTTTCGGAGCGTCGTTTAGAGGGAAAACAAACTAATGGCTTGAATTTAAACACGTTTTTATTATAAACGCACCTGCCCTGTAGTATTATACCGGAATTTGCTATTTGGGAAAAAGAAAGCAAAGCGGGAAGCTGCATAGCCTGACAGCGCAGCATTTGTGTAGTGTGCTCGAGGTGCTGGTTTCGGAGCCCATAGGACCCTGTACTTTTATAATGCGTAATAGCTTTCCATGGTCAGGTGCTCTATTTTATAAGAGAGTGAAAGACGCTTATTGAACGTGCCTCTTGGTTTCTGGAAAAGGCGTGGTTGGAGCGATTTGTAAAATTGCGGAAATGCGATAAACTGTGTGGTCTGATTAGGCACGACGGCTCTCGATAAGTAGGTACGAAAGTGAAAATAATAAGAAAAAAACTTGCTATCCAAAGTGTATGTGCTTACTATATAGCATCAGCATTCGTGCTTACTATATAGCATCAGAGTGCTTGTCGCGGCTTCTGCTGTCACAAGGAACCTTACGACAAAAAGTGGGTGCGCTGCCATTTCCATGGACGTCAGCTTGTGTGGTGAATATTGTTGAGTAGTGTATCATGAAGTGTATTCCACAGCTCACGCACGCTCAACAATCTTCCAACTATCGTCGCGTTCGCCTCACTGTTGCCATTAACAGCTAGCCTTTCATTTGTGGGCCAGAATTATAGCGCAAGAACCGGTAGGAAAATGGCGGTATTGAGGTAGACGGCAGCGTATACCTATTGAAAAGGAAAAAAATCACAAAAAATCAATCCGATTGATGCAGTAAAGTATGCGTCAGCATTAGTGTTCCCTCCGGACGGAGCATACGCTGTTGCTGACGGGTTCAGACCGCGTGAGCGGGTGGTGTGCTCAATTCTGTCACTTCTCCTGTACTTGTTACTGTACTTAATACCCTCCCCCCCCCTCCCCCTATGTAATGCCCAACCCAGGGCCCTTAAGGGATAATAAATGATGACGATGATGATGATGCCTTACCTCTGCTCCGCTCTCTCGATTCAAATCAACCGTCACAATCTGACACGCCATACCCCCTTCCTCTCAACCCACTCTTCAACTTTGATTGGAGACCGCGGTGTTCCTCTCTCCATCCGTCACCTCCCAACTCTCTCTCTTTCTCTTCCTTCTCTCCTTTCCCTGAAAATAGAGAGGAGAAATGTTCTCTCCCGCGTTTGCTCCCTGACAACCGAGGTTTCAAACGCCAACGCCGGACACTTTTTGTTATAATAACCGTTATAAACCTAGGTGATTAAAATTATGCTGCGTGCCTTTGCAGGATTTTGTTAAGCCTGCCAAGGAGCCTTTCCCGTCACCAGTGATAGAGCAAACTCTAACCTTTTGATAGCTACCCTATTCCAGTCAGAGCAAGCAGTAGAAATGGCTGCAATGCACCGCACCTCCTCCTTTAAAACGAACACTCCTCACCCCACCCGGGCAACATTTGCATCGGGAGAACGCAGGATGTGGCTGCTACGAACGTGGTACAAAGTACAACGGCGACCTCCCGCAAAAGCACCGATGAAAGTTCCTTATGAAGGCTTCGTTGTGGAGTAAGAGCCTCGAATACCAACGCTTGCCCGGAACGACTCGGTACGTACGTACACTCGAGGATGGTGCAACAGAATATTAAATTTCTAGATGTAACCGTCAAAAGACGTGAAGCGCCGGCAAGAATTCAACACCCGAAGCGCTGAGATTACATTTTTCATCCGAAGCGAAGTGTTTTTAGGGCGGATCTATTAAGGAGATTTAGAAAATCTATTACTCTAAAACGTCATGTGCAGAAAAACGAGGATGCTCGGTATGGGTAGCAAACTGGAGTACGGTTGGAGTACGGTACGTGCTTTAATAAGAAATCAGCGATGCTGGATGTAATTCCCCAAGCCCAGCGCAGCATCGGAAGGAACATGATTTACACGAATATACAGTTTGTGCGTATTTTGTTTATAGTTTGTCGCGAGCACCACACAAAGTGTAAACACTTTTGCATTTTATTACCACGCTTTTGGGAAGACAGCCGGTTAAAACTGAAAAGAAAAAAGCTACAGCTTATGTCTTCACGCCGGCACTAAGCACGCTTCGAGCTGAAAGTCGGAGAAACGCAGACCGCATCGCTCTCAATCAGAAGTCATCCGTTTGGAAGTGAGATGCAGCAGGATCGGTGCGCGACGCCGCGAAATCGGAACGGGCCCGGAGCGGAGGCGCGCAGCGCAGCTCGCGTTTTCTTTTAGCTCATTATTTTAAATCGGAGGTATTCACCGTCGTCTGATGATCGCATAGCCGGAAGCAGAGAAAGAATTCACACTTTCATATGACTGCCAGACAGCGGCAGCAGACGTCAGACAGAAGAAAGGAAAATAAAAAGAAAAAAAAAGACGAACGAAGCGAGAAACAAGTGGAGTATAAACTGGCGCACGCCTGGTTGGCGGACAGAATTGAAATGGAATTCTTGACACTGTCCTAATATAAACATGCAGGTCGTCGTCGCTGTCGGCGGCTGCGGGGAGACACAAATTCTTGCCAGAGGAGCAGGCAGAGAACTGCCTGTCTGCCCAGAGAGGGCGCGACACGCGAAGTGCTCCTTTTGTCAGGGACGGAGTCCTCACAATGCTGGCTGCCATGTACAATGCCCCCCCCCCCCCCTTTTAATCCTCCGTCACCGTGCGCTTTCCTTCGCTGTCCCATTCTCTTTCCCCATACGTCTGGGTGCGCGGAACGTGCACCGAGTCTTTTCTTTTGATTTGAGGTGAGATAGGATTTAAACGATGTTACACCGAGGGTGGACCCGGCGCAGCGGTTGTAACGTGACAGCGTAATCGCATTCAAGACGTATAGGCAGTAAAGGAGTGACGTTCATGTACAGACGTGGCACATCACCAAGAACCGTCTCCGAAATGTGCGTTTGGGCGTTCGCGGGCGGCCCCGCCGCGGTGGCTCAGTGGTTAGGGCGCTCGACTACTGATCCGGAGTTCCCGGGTTCGAACCCGACCGCGGCGGCTGCGTTTTTATGGAGGAAAAACGCTGTGGAAAGGCGCCCGTGTGCTGTGCGATGTCAGTGCGCGTTAAAGATCCCCAGGTGGTCGAAATTATTCCAGAGCCCTCCACTACGGCACCTCCTTTTCCTTTCTTCTTTCTCTCCCTCTTTATTTCTTCCCTTACGGCGCGGTTCAGGTGTCCAACGATTTATGAGACAGATACTGCGCCATTTCCTTTCCCCCAAAACCAATTATTATTATTATTATTCACGGGCGTACTGCTGTTTCTTTACTCGCGCTTTTTTCCATTTCGATTCCAATTTCTAATGCATTCTAAAGACGCGATTAAGTAACATAAGAGCCTCCACACAATGCACGTAAGCTCTGTTTTTTTTTCTTCTTGTCGTTTACTTCATCACAGATATTATCGTTTGCTAAGGAACGCAGTTAGGAAAAAAGAATGTGGTTGCTTTCCAATATAATAGTGGGACACTCACAGGGTGTGCCTTTTGTATATATTCACTGGGCATGACGTTCTTGGACCTCGCTTTTTTTATTTGAGGGCATATTTCCGGCGACTCAGGTTTTTCTGGCTAATCTCTGTTGAGATCTTTCTTATTTTTCGGCTACTAAAGCCAACCAAACTAAAACCAAGCCACGATATTACCTCTGTTTCTTCCTTCGTGGAATTTCCTGCTGTGATAAAACGTCATCTGTGCAGTGTGAATGGAAAAGTATACGCACAGAGATGACATAGAAAGTGAAAAGCTAGCCGTGTTCGAGTCCGCTATCACTGTCACAATGTATCGAAGAAAAGCACGGCACGCCAGTTCAACATTTTCATCTGGCTCCTTTGTGGGGTAGCAAACAACGATACATGTCTCTCCACCAAGGTGCGACCTCTCCACTGTGCTTGATGTTAACGCTCTCTCTTTGGTCACCAATACGGCGATTCGGCGATTTGAAAAGCTGTAAGGGGGCAGGTGTAAACAAGCAATCAGCAAGGACCATCAGTCTATACAGAAAGCGTACGTCCTTCTGAAAAATCACCTGATCAAAATTCAGTGTCAGAGGAACTGTTCCTTCTGTACTGGGCGTACAATATAAGTGCTTTTTATCCAGGAGGCGCGTAGTAGAACTCGTGAAAAATTAACAAAAGGCATATACATGGTGGGCTTAATATCACAAACGACAGTGCGTGCTCGGAATAGTTACTGCTGCTGCTACGAGCGTGGGAGGGATGCCTAAGGGGGAAAGAATTTCTCTGTGAGGTGACGAGGGGCCAATGCTGTTGGCGGAACGCGGTGGGGCCCGTCGAACGGCGAAGAAAATATTCGGAGATTATGCATCAAGGAAGCCGATAATATTGACTGCGAGGAAAAAAATACGTTAACCTCAGGCGGACCGACCTCTGTGGTAGTTTCTAGAATGTCATGATTAGGATTATTGGCAGCCAAGAAACAGGTTTACCATATTATCACTTTTTTTCTGTATTGAGTAAGGTGTCAAACGGTAAAGCTTCCTCATGAGTCAAACAAGAGCAAAGTAAGTGATATGCTTCGCGTTGGTAAGCCGTTGAGCAAAAAAAAAAATGCAAAAAATACATATGCTCGCTTTAGTGCAAGGTCTTTCGATGTCTATTTCCAGATAAAGAGTAACACCCTTTTATATCCCCTCGATATCATACAACTTTGACGTAAAGAAAAAGAAGTGGTACTGCTTATTTTAGTATTAAATTGACAACAGTACAGCTCGCGTAAGTCAGTTAACATAAAAAACATTGTTTTTATGTAAAGTGCGCTTCTTGTTTGAACAAAAATGTTTTTTTTTTGTCGCAGTGTTTTGTTTCAGGCCCTAAACTCCACTCTACGGGTAGTGAACCTTTTAAAGCCCCTCGCAGAAGCAACTGAGATCGTGCTTGCGCAAAAACACGTGACAGCGGCTTGGCATCCCGTGAGGACCCGTGAGAACACTTTGACTAAATGTACATTTTTCTTTTTGTTCTTATAATATATTTTATACTTTTTCTCGATGTGTGGACTGTCACTTTCCCTTCAGCCTAATTATGTGCAACGTCCAAATGCCATGCGTCTCGACATCAGCGGTTGGTGAAATAGATACAAGACCACGAGAAAAAAACTATAAGCGGCGTACTCACTCCCCCTTCCGGCTCACTCGCAAACATGATAAATGAAGTGGTTTCGCGCACCATTTCTGACGCAAAACAACAGACGCCGTAATTTGCATAAAGCGGGCTCTCTCTTCCGGCGCCACTGCTGCTCTCGCATGTTTACGTTATGCACCCGCCGGGCGGGAATGGCGATGATCCATGGCGGGAAACTCCCGTGGGAGGCGCGGCACTGGAAGGGAGAGACGCAGATGCGGAATGGAAACGGGGATTGCATTCGCTGTGCTCCGCATCCAAATATTATGCGGGACGCTCACTGCGGGGGCCACACAGCACGAGCCGAGAGCTTCCAGGAGAGGGGCGGGGGTTTCACAGCGCGTCGGGAGCGCAGGTGGAGCGGACGCGGAGCTGCTGCCGAGAACGAGTGTAACGACCGCTAGGCCTACTGGTGCACAAGGTCGTAACGCGGTTTGAGTCCACGCCAGTGTTTGTTATCTAAGGTGAACTCGAACTAATTGTTTGAAGCGTCCATTTCTTGACCACATGTAGTTGGCCAGGTTAGTTTGGGTTTTCCGCGGTGTTTTCTTCAAGAAGGGACTGCTAATTTTAGACCAAACACTAGCCTCAGGAGCTTTTCATTCGAATAATTTTGCACATATTTGCTGAGGTCGCGCACCGTAGTTCCACTGATTGATTGATTGATTAATTGACTGATTGATTCAGCGAGTGAGTGAGTGAGGGGGCGTGTGGGTGAATGAGTGACGCTGACTCAAGCGCAGCAATCGATGACATTCGAACAGATGAAATGAATGGGACTAACTGCCTGTGTCGTGTATGGAGGAGGAAGAGAGAGACTTTAATGAAACAGGAGAGGTCCGCCTGGTTGTTGGCCTGGCATTGGTGTTACTCCTGTGCTAGAGTTTAAAGATTTGCTCAAGAAAAAATACCAAATCCATTGAGGAAGTAAACTATGAGAGACAGTTACTTATTTATTTTATATCTGTAATACCTATTTAACGCGGGTCGGGTGTTCCTGAAGGAAGTCGTGTACATCGAATACCTGTACAATAAATGGAACGAATTTATTTTATCAGTCATACAGCAACAACAAAAAAGCAAACAGATATATTCAAAGGTTTCAAGTGGGCTTAATTATGCGAAGTCGAGCTGAAGTAAATCGGAACACCAGGATTACAGTACTGAACCAGCGGAAATAGCACGTTTGGGGTATATAGGATGTTTAAGGAGTGCATCTGTCCACCTGAGGATAAAAACAAAGAACATATTTTTTTTAATACAGACCGTGATCTCCTCAAGGGTTAGCAGCGGAAGGAGAAAAGTTTTTGGGCAGTACGTATACAACAACGAAGCTGTATACCACGGAGAAGGTAGCTGTGTAGTTACCGCTTCAAATCTTTGGACAACACGCAGTCTATATCTGGCATAAAAGTTAAAAAAAAAATATAGGTAGAAAATAATGTGACGACAAAATAGCAAATGGGTGTCAGCAATTGCAGTGAGAAATCAGGTAATTGGCTCGACAAAGTGTATTGTTACGTATAATGCTTAAGGTGTCCGCATCTCCCGGCATCCCCGCTACTTACACTGTTTGACCACACGGTTCGTCCGCTCCCGCCGAGAACGAACGCTGCGCAGGCACCCTCCTCCGGCGCTGGTCGGTGCGTGCTCGCAGCGCGCAAAGAACCGGCGGAGCTGCAGATGCACAGCTTTTGCAGTGACAGCTACATTACGGTAGCATTTCGAGCCTTCAGCGTGGCGGCGCCGCCACCCTGTGGCTGCACCGCCACGCTGTCACATGGTTGGTCACGTCGAGCGGAGCAGCTGCCAGCGGCACGGCGCCGTGGCTGATCACGTGGTTCGTCACGCGGTTGGTCACGTGACCAAGTTCCACTAGGCCAGCTGTAGCTATCGCGTCACTCCAGGTTTAACCAGAGCTAAACCACCGCCAATTTTTTTTTTGGCCATGGGATAGGCCTGGTCTTGCGCTGCAGCAGCGCAGGAGCATCCTTTGCAGTGAGCGTTAATTACCGACTCATTAGAGAGAGCGGCACACTAGCGACGCGTGACAAGTGGTCGGGGGATCGCGCCGGCGGGCCTATAGAGCCTGTTTACACCATTCAACTAATGGCATCCAACAGAGCAAGCTGCCGGGCTAGTTGGTGATGCATGTTGTAAACTAGGAAGCGCAAAATACCGGACGAGGGGCAGAGTAAGGAACACAAAGCGCTCGTGAACCTGTTTTTGTGTTCCTTACTCTGTCCCTCGTCCGGTATTTTGCGCTTCCTAGTTTACTACTGGCGTCGCGCTCCTGAGAGTGCACTGAGGCACGTCCTGCGTGTAGCCGAGCCACTTTCCCTGCATGGGAGGCTTCCAGGGTTTATTATAATGAAGACCGGACGCGCAGCTCTCGAAAAACGGCTTAGAGTTCTTTTCCTTCCACTTGCTTTGCGTACTATTTGGATTCTTTTGTTCTGTTTAAGCCCTGATTTTTCTATTTTTGTTTTGTCTTCTTATGAGGAGTTCTATAAGGGTTGATATACACGCAGGCTGTGTTCGTCCATAGAAATGAGCGAAGCACTCGTATTTGTCCTAAGAAGTACTCACACCTGCGAATCTAAATACGGTGGCGTTCGACTGCAGCTAATATTGATTTAAAGGGCGCTATGATAAAGGGCTACAAAGAAGTGTAACAGCTCCTGCCTCGTATTAGGAATTTCAATAGGGCTTTTCCTGCCCAAAAGATTACTGTTTCTCAAATATATATTATGGTTTTGTCATAGCACGTTTTTCGCAATTTAAAATCTTAAAGGAAGGTAAAGCGCTCCTGCGCCCAAGAGAGAAGGTCCCAAACCCGCGCATATACGCATGTCACGTGTTTTGTTTCTTGTAGCGAGAGCTACATTACGGTAGCATTTCGAGCCTTCAGCGTGACTGCGCCGCCACGCTGTCACGTGGTTGGTCACGTGGTGCGGAGCAGCTGCCGGCGGCGCGGCGCCGTGGCTGATCACATGGTTCGTCACGTGGCTGGTCACACATGTGACTAGCCACGTGGTGCGGAGCAGCTGCTGCTGCTGGCGGCGCGGCGCGCCAGCGAAACCGAGCTGCAACAGCTGTGCGCATGCGCCGTGCCAAGTGGGACGGAAACGGAGCGGCCAAGCAGCGATACGTAGCGGCGAAAGACTGACTTTGCAATTCAACTGAGCAATTCCACCCGGCCAGCTGTAGCTATCGCGTCACTCTAGGTTTAACCAGAGCTAAACTACCGATTTTTTTTTTGTTTGGGTGTAAGCGGAGGAAACAAATTACTCTAATCTTTTGACGCCCCCCGTGATTGTGTACAGTACTGTTCAAGTCGCCAGGAAATAAATCTAAGTGTGTCCCACCTAACGAGACCAAAACGCACGTGCAATTTTTTGGATGAATGCGCTGGCTAGCTCACACTTCAGGCGAGCTGTCGCCAGGGGCGCAGAATAGGCTATAGAAGAGCTCCTTCTACACTTGCGCCCGGAAACCCTACGAACTATCTCTTCCGCTCTCTATATCCTCTGAGCCTCATGAAAGTCAGGTGATGACCCAACGCTCTGGTCCCGTGTGGAGTGCGCAGATGAGCCGTGATTCCTCGGCTGACAAAAATGACGCGTGTGCAGGCTATTGATTCCGGTTGCCGACTCCACGCTCCTCTATGCGTCCACCTGTAAGCAAACCCGTCGTCGAACTGTGCCGTACCTGCTTTCGGGGTTGCCGGTCGTTCATTGACGCATTGATCTCCAGGCGCGGCGGCTTGCCGGCGCCTAAAGCCACCTGGAATCCACAGGGTGGGCTCCCCACAAAGGCAGCGGCGGCAGCAGTGGCAACCGAAGCTCAGTGGAGGAGGATGGCGGCCTTTAGATATACTCTGTGCGTGCGGGTTGTTGTGGGCGTTTATGTGTGTTTGTTGTGTCTGTGTGTGTCTGAGGGTGCCAGGAGGAGTCGCTGCTTCTGGCCGGAAGGCGTTTGTCAGCCGTCGGTGTGCTGGCTCTGCGCTGGATGGGCGAGGACCGCTTATTAATCGTGCGCGCCGCGGTCCAGACTCTACCAATTACGCGCCGAGTTCGCCCTCCTTGTGGTGACGGGGAGGTAACGCTGACAGAGCGGGGACGAGGGTTAGTTTCCATGTGTAACGAAGGGCTGATGACATGCTGAGGCACCAGAGAGCGAATGCAGTGGCTCGATGCAACGTGAGAACGTGTTCCTTGCAATTTTTTTTTGGTGGGGGGAGGCGGTCCTCACCTACGCTCCTCACTTACGCAAGCCAGGCTTTTCTTGTGCCAATCTCGCATTTTAATTATGTGCCCATCTGTTTCCTTGCCGTGCATACCAAACAAGAGCACTGCCAAGGGAACGAAAACGGCAGGCAGGGGGATGCGAATTTGATTTAAGGAAAGCGGGGGAAGAGGTGGTCGGGCTTCATTTTGGACACGTGCCTGACCAACAACACATTGACAGAATGTACTAGAGAAATTAAAAAAAGACGAAAGGCGTACGGTGCGACAACCTTTGACACTGTTTAAAAACCGATAACCACGCAGAGTTTTGTCTGAAAAGAAGGGAACCAGACCACATCCACCAGTTGACGATATAGAAGAGACGAAACGACAGATATGCTCTTTATATTCCTCTCGTAACTCTAATTCACTTTCCCATAGGTTGTCCTACAAGGCCAGTATTTATTTAAGCGATTTCTTCATTCAAAAAAAGCTCTTTATTTTCGCTTCTCTTAGACAGCGACGAGTTGCCTTTAATTATGCTAGTTCCTAAGTGGAATCTACATTTCACTCGGGTGCAGCTTTTTTTATCTTTCGGCAGTTTGGTCAGAATCTGACCTGCCTGCATTGAGAAGCCTGTAGAGCGTTTTTCAGCCTTGCTCAAAGTTTAAAGCTTCATTGACAACACTGCGATTTCTGGTCTCATTGGTTTCCGTCTACTTAGTTAACCACCGGTTCTCTTGCCTGCATAGCACAGAGCAGCGTTCATGAAGACACTGGTTTATTTAGCATTCGATTCCCTTCCAGTTTTCTATGTAGCGCTAGTGCTTGCCATTGCAGAACATCCTTGCGTCAAAAGAGCTTCGCACAGATCGGTTGGATAGTTATAACGATTACATCGTCGTGCTGATGACACGGCATCATCACTGTGGCTATTCGTTTTCTACAGCTGGGAAATGACTTACACAATTTGCAGCGCGTCATGCGCTACAAACTCGCTTTGAATCCTTTCCCACGATTTGTGTTGATTGCCAACATGTGCTACGTTTATTCACTGATTTATCAACTACGGACTACTATTTTATCAACTACGTATATCAACTGTCAGCACCGACTTTTACATAAAATCTTCTTTCTTATATCAACAATGTTTTTTTTTATTTCTTAGCGTACACTTCATCAGACGCCTGTACTTTATCTCACCTTTCCGGTACGTGTGCTATGCCGTCAAGGTTTGGAAATATTGGTCTCTACGCATCCTGCCTAGCTGCAGGGCTTCCTGCAACTGCATTCAACGCAAGGCGCCCTAGTTCAATTGCTCGCATAACCTTGCCCTCACGAAGTTCGCAGAGTGGCTCTCAAAGGCACTAATAGAAGCGCCCAACGCGGAAGACGAAAGCGAAGATTGAGCTGGGAGGATCGGTCATAACTGACGGAGCCCCTCCACTGGGTGCCGATGATAGGCATCCTGATTGAACATCCGCCCTGTCGCCTTCTTCGCTGGTGAATGAGGAAGACTCCTCGGGAGCGTGCTGACGGCGCATGTGAGCATCGACGCGGCGTCGACACACAGCCATTCATGCGTGCTGCTTGGGCTTCGAGGCCGCCCCTATGCCGCCTACAACCGCTCTGGAGAGTGGTCGGTAATTACCGCGTGCGCAAGAATCACTTCGCGCCATATCCGTCAGTCCGCTCTCCGCCACGTCGCTTTTGCCCGGGAAGCGACGAAGGCGCGTTCATCACGACCAACCTTGGATTTCTCCGGTATATCAATTCTTCCTTGTATGTGTGTCGACTTACCGCATATTCGGTGTCTCCCCCACTGCAGCTGCCGCGCGACAACGACTGATGGAAGTGGATTGACAAAGCCTTTCATTACTTTTAGAGCATCCGCGGCGGAAAACCCGGTGGTAATTATATATTATTTTCTGTGAATTTTTTCCATCGAGATAGTTCCCGCCGCTTTCCCCATGCGCTGATTTTCTAATAGGCCACCAATCAACCTTAGCGCCGAGTCGTTCACGTAAAGACGAGTGTGCGCTCGAATGCGCGCAAGGCTCATTTGCATCCCAACGTGTCTCCGTTCGAATTCTCGATTCGGTGGAGCGTTCCGCGGAAACGAATGATTGCGAGGAATATGTGACCGGTCAAAGGAATTGACTGCTCTAACGCTCACTTTGCCGACTCATCTCGTTTTTCATGAATTTTCCTGTCAATCAGGGGTTTAGTTTTTTTGAAGTCTGACTGTTTGCTCTTGTTTAGATGCCTTCACTGGTTGGTTTAGTGTGAAGGAGATGCGCTAGCATTCGCTTCAGCGTCTGCTGCTGCCCGTCATTGCTTCCCTTCAGAAATTTCACCCACCCGTTTGTGACGCATTTAATTTCACTGAGCCATTCTGAATCCTTTTCAATTTGGCTGTGTCATTCTCAGTCCAGCCTCTCTGTCCTCTCTCCTACAAGCGCAAGTGGAGAGGGCGATTCCTCTCTCTCTCTCTACCTTGGTAGGTGGCAGGTATAGAGAGGGAAATTCTCTTAAACACCGCCTGCCGCGGCTGTCAAGTGCAGACTTCACCAGAACATAACGGTCGCAGACCCGTGCAAGAAGGAACGACAAAAAAAAGAGAATTTAATCTGCATCTACGCCGCTTAAAGAACTTCGTGCGTTCTTTTCTCTCCAAATGAACACTGCGGCCTCTGAGACAAGGGAAATCATTTTCTTCAGTAGCACAAATAAAGCGATGAGAAGGCTGATAGGCTTTGACACACGTGACAGGAAAAAACTCCGGATAAATTGTGACCATGCGGGACTCCTTTGCGTACACTGAAATCTCAGTAAACAGCGTATCGCTTGCATGAAAATTATACAGCAAATAGTAAAGCTGGAAGCGACGAAAACAGGCATAATTTAGGCGCGATTGAGACGCTCTGGCTCTGGCAGTAAAGAAGTGCGAAACGTTAGGCGAAAAGTTATGCCCAGTCTTCGCGGTGGCCCCGTGGCTACTCGTAATGCTGCTGTTGTTGCACCAGTAGCAGTAGGTGCAACAACACTTTAAGTGCTGTAACATGCTAGTGGACGTTCAGGAACCCCATAGGGTAGAAAGTACGCTGCCCCCTGTAAACGTGCTTCACAGCCTATTAAATGTCATATTTATTCATCTCTTTTTGTACCTGATATACCAGAAATACCGAGAAATCCTGCCGAAATTAGAAAGCAGTCAGCGCCCGGCACTGAACATCCGACATTTTATGGGTCTGTGCTGTTCATATAATGCGGATCCCATTCCCGCAGAGGAAGTCATTATTTCAACTCTACTTCGCCGTTCAATCGTACGATTATTTGCTTCTGCCATTACTGGGTAGGAAAATGGTAACACGCGCGAAAGCTGCTTATGACTAACTGAGGAAGCGCACGAAAGCGTGTAGGGCCTCGTCCACTGCACCCCGAGCCTTCAGCTTAGAATTATTCGTCTGAAGAGCCGTCGTTCGAAACCGCGTACCCGCCTAGACATTTGCTCACTGCTGCATCACGAACAGACGTTGCTGCTTCCCCTTTCCGGGAAGCAGTGGCCGCCATAGCTCACGCACAAAAACACTGTTCCGTGTGTGTGTGTTCCGGCGTACAAACAAATAAATATACAGATGCGCACACGCAGCCATGCAGGCAGAGGCAGCCACCGAAAACACAAGGGTGGCCACTCCTGGGTCGCATTCAAGCAGCCAGCGTGAAAACAACTCCAGACACATGGGAGAGCAGCGATGTCGATGTCACGTAGGCGTAACGAGGGCTCTCTGTCACGAAGGCAGGCTTGCGTGGAGAGTGCGCACATCGCGATCTGTACCGAGAGCGGGGGGGGGGGGGGGGGGAAGGGGGGCGTTTTTGTCACTGAAAAACTGGACGCTTGGCAGCGTTCGCCTCGTTGTGTGCAAGCCGCTCTCTTGACCGCTGGCAAATTAGTTAATAATCAGATGCGCACGGCCGCCACGTCGTGAAAATAGAGGCGTAGCGTCAACGCATCGAAAGCGTTGGATGAGCGAACGGTAAGTACGCAGCGAAGAACGACGCGCATTGAATTGCGGTAGAAGATGCGTGTATGAAGTTTGCCTGAACGTTTTGACGTCGAGAAACTTTTTTATGACACTAATACACGAAGTTTAGAAAAGGAAGGCATTTCTCAACGGTACGGATTTTTCAAACATAACGGTTAAATGTTGGGTTCGTGAATGAAGCAAGAGCAACACATGGTCGGTTTGGCCCCTATCTTTTATTTATTCATGGCATTTGATATTTCATTCGGTCAGAGCGTGAACAGGACACGAAAGAAGTTTTAACCCAATCGTAGGCTATTCAGAGAACTCTGCGATATTCCAGACAATCACAAGATATTCATTCGTATTAACCCAATCGTAGGCTATTCAGAGAACTCTACGATATTCCAGACAATCACAAGGTATTCATTCGTAACATTCATGATATTACAAGCTATGGGACTTCATTTGTTATGCACCAATACACCCCGCTAAAAGCAGGAAAAGCTTTTTATGAAACGATGCGCCAGGGGACTACTGTAGATCTGGTACAGAAAAGATTGCACGCTGTACGAAATGCTTCTTCCCAGGATGCGTGGTATGAGAGCTGCATTGCATGTAATGTGTGAATTCTATCAAACAAAACCACGCCTATGGCACTAGGTGACCGACCAGACGCGTCTTAGGACTCACCCCTTTGATTTAGTAACAAATGGGTCATCCGTTGGCATCCGGCAGCGCATCCATAGATGTGAAAAGAAAAGCAAGAAGCAAATATTCATTTCAACAGTCGCGCCGTATGTGCGGGCAAGTGCTTTTTCTCAGCCAGGACAGGTTAGTGAGGCTGGTGAGGTGTGCCGTTGTTGGGAGTGGCTACGTTTTTCAAACCACTGCGCAGATATGGACTGTGCGACACTCTATTGGCTGAAAGAAAGAACCCATATGCGGCAATTTAAGAAGCTGTTGTGTGTAATATATTCCATAAGGCTATGCTGTTCACAAAATAGTTTTTAAAGTGATACGGTACCGCCCTGAAAAGTCGTTTCGTAACCCTTTCGTGCTTCGGAGACTGCGTGAAATGAACGTGTGACGTTGGCCCGTATCCCGTAGGTAAAATAAAGGGATCTGTAACGCTCGAACAGCGCAGGAAACACAATGAACGTTATGACGAATTTTTTATAGCACAAAATCAGCGTTTTGTTACAATTGCTTCACTTAGATGTGATCCGCGCTGTCGAGGCATTTATTTGATACAGCGGCGCACGTATCGTCAACATTAGTTATCCGTTGACTCGCCAGCGTGTGAGACAGTTTTCTATTCAAGCAGGAAGCCCAAAATCTTTTTTCTTGTCATTTCAACCAGTAAGAACTCATCACGCTACTGGGACTAACTGCACTGCCAATTCATTAGTCCTTCAAAGAACAACCATTACCGCGTTACAAACAAGCAGCAAAGCGTTCACAGCAACTGCAAGACTCCCAAAAGACTTACCGCGCGACACGAGAACTAAGTGGGGCTTTCTTTAAAAAAAAAATACTGTTACGACGCATCGAAACCTTAACAATATTTTTGAGTACCGAGTTAGTAGCGAACTCCGAACTTAGTGCCAAGGTTCTTTCGCATCAAAAGCAATTTTATCAAGCGGACGGCCAGGTCCGATTGTAATACGTATGAACTGCGGGGACGGCCCAGCGGTAAGTCAACGAGAGCTGCTGTAGATCAGCCTGCCTTTCTTTATTTGACGTATGTGCTCGCAGTGTTCTTGCCAGCGCTAACGTAATCAATGATGCAAACACAGAAAAGGCCCGCTCAGCATTGAACACAGCAAGCCTAGCTTGGAAGTCCCGGGCGGGTGGGTTGGCTAAATGGCACAATCCGCGCAATGCCCCTTTCTCCTTTATCTCGCCTCGTCAGCGATGGAAAAGAAATTACGCTGAGACGGTCGGGAGGAAACGATGGTTTCCTAGTGCAGGGCGAGTGAGCGCCGAAGCCGGAGGAACGCAATCAGTGCTTTCCAACCCACCCCCTTAAGCCAGTACCACCGCGCCAGCACCGACTGGCTGCTCGCACTTCACTTTGCTGTCCTTGCCGGGCACTTGCGGAGTGCCGAGGAACGGTTTGAGTGCGCGAACGGTGTAAGAAGAAACAGGAGAGGGGCGGTGCAATAGGAGGCAGGCGTTACACGCGGGCCTCCTCGCTTCTACCACAGGCTCTGCCACTGCACTTCCTTCTGGCGAGTGGCTAAACGAATCGGTCTGTCTGGGATGCGGCGCGGCCGTTCAGCATAGGATTCGCCCCTATCCCCATTCTTCCCAACGCCTCTCCAGTCTCCCCTGCCTCTCCCAAACAGCCGCCTCCTGGGATTCAGCCCGGAGTTTCCCACGCGCTGTTCGGCAATTAAGGAGGCGGTCAGCAGTGCTCAGGGAGCTTTCACGCGCGCCTGGGAACCCGCGTCAACCGTGGCGCTGATTCTGTTGCATTTGGGAGCGGGAGGGAAGTGCTCAACCTGATTAGGGAGACTAATCGGAGACCAAGGTTGACTGGTGAAGAAGGAAAAAAAAGGTTGGGATGAGAGGGAGGGGAGTGTCCCAGAATCTGTCACGAAAATGAAACAGAACGACGCACGCGGAGCAAAGAACGGGGCGGACTGGGCCGAGGAGGGATGGAAGGGAAATTGGGGTGAGAAGGGAAGCGGCGTTGTAGTCACGGTGGCCATGTTGCTATCGCTTCTGCTTCTGCTGATGACCCCGCCCGTTTGTAGTGAGCGCCGGCGGCACTCTCATGTTTTCATAAACAGGGCGGACGGCGTTATCCAGATGGCGAGCAGCCGGACGGCCGTGGCCGACGCGCTTTCCGCTCGGCTGCGCCGCTAGCTCCGCGAGGGGCCGGTAGGCGGCGACAGTGGTCTTTTTCCGTCTTGTGCCCTTTTCCTTTCCTTTCTTTTTCTAGTGATGTGGGGACAGCGGTCGCCATATGAAAACGTGCTAGATCCGCTATGCCCGACACCTGATGTTCCACTACACTCATGTAGAAGGCCAGCTGTGTCCGGTTGCATCTTTCAGAAGCCGCCGCTGCATATGTAGCGTACAATCTTGTGGTCTGGGCGTCCGCTTAGGCGGCGGGAGGTGGTTGTTTCGAAATCGACCGCCGGGCACGCACCGGTAAAAAAAAAAAAAATTGGCACAAGCGTTCTCCAGCCCAGCGCCTGGCTGCTCAGGGATGTGCAATTAGATGAGGCTCCGCAAACCCCGCTGCGCCCTATCGGGGGCAAACCCAGTTTTGAACCCATCAGTCCGCAAAGGTGGTTCATGTTGCAGTGTTTACACTGGGGTTCTCACAGGGGTTCTCTCTGCATGTTCAAGTTCGTTCGCTCTAACCAGTGTGTCTCAACAGGCGTACAGGTTCAGGAGTCACCACTGTAAGCGATCATTGGAAAGAAAAGAAAACTTCGGATTATCACTGCGGTCTTGGGCAAGTCCGGATTTCTCCTGCTGTCGGAGTTTGCGAGAAAAAAAAATCATACTTGGTCCCGTATATACCAATGAATCCAGTCTTTTCTAAAACTGCGAGAGCAGCAGGGAAAAGTCGGACAAACCGATGTCTACTGATATTTGACTGCATGTTACTTCGTTTTTCATTCCATTCTCATCCTGCGTTCCTTGTAGCCTGAGTCGCTTCTTGACGATAAACCTCATCAAACCATACGGATTCTTATACTCTACTTATTTATTTTCTTTTGTTTGCTGGGTTGCTTGGCTTCGGTGCCGCAAATTGGAGACAGGCTTTTGCGCACTTGCGCGAAAAAGTGAAGGGGGCGAAGGCAGTAATAAATCCGGGATTAAGCGATAATTTGGCCCTGTGTACAGATTCAAGACATTTAGGGATTCGTTCCCCCACTTCCCTCTGCGATTATCCGAGAGCGGAATGGAAGGGACGTGGTAATGTGCTTGACAGACCTCGGAATATCGAAATTCATTTTATAAGCTGCGCGAGAGAGAAAGTAGAAGTGCACGCGTTAAAGAAAAAAAAAACAAATTGCAGATCTTTATTGACACTCAGTTAATTTGTTCACAAATTATTTTTCGTTCCGAAGCTCAAGGAAAAACGTAATTATTTTGAGCCCGGCTCTAAATCTAGGTACTCTGGACACGCAGCCTTGCGTACACTGGGGGAGATGACGCTCAGGCCTGAACATGGCAGCGAAATTTTTGTTGGCGAGTTAGTCCTCTTGCACTACACCTCGATTCGTCAGGAGAAATCATAGCGTCAAACGACAGACGCATAGGGATACCTGTCTGAGCGAAAACGCATCGATGTGTCACCATGTGCTGTTGGACATGCCTGTCTAGCTTCAAGCGTACAATTTGAGGTAGCGGCGCATTAGGTCAAAGTTTCGATTTTGGCGGGCTGAGATCACCCATCACATACTATCAGAAAGAGCGGTTGGCGTTTATTTTCGAGGCCCAATACTCTCATTTCTCGCTAAGTTGATAATGGACCAAACTGGAATAATTAGATGAAGGCCTCATAATAAAACCAAGAAACCCGCGCGTCGATATGCCACGGCCGGTTTTTCGGTAAATCTTTTTCTTTCTTCGAGGGTTGAAGTCAGACACGAACCTTAACGAAACTGATGACAAGCCTCCAAATGGGGTCGGCAGGCGAAGGGGAGAAAAAAAGCGAAATATAAAGTGAAAACAACATTGTCACCGTCATGCACTGACACGTCAGGAGAGTAAACATGTGTTGAACATGATTGCGGCTCTTTCGATTCCTTTTTCCGATAACAAGATTGTGTGTTCGACATAAGTCAGACGGAGGAAAGCGAAAGAAGGCGACGACAACGATGTTGCGCAAGTACAGGTGAAAATAAAAAAAAAAGAGCTCCGGTTGTAGCAAAGCTCGACAAAAGCTTCCCAAGACCCGCTCGGTTCAGTTCGCACCGAGGAAATGCGGGCGAAAACGGATTAAGCTTCGATACAGCGACGAAGCACGCTGTACGGCCGTGGCTAACGGTGCGCATCGGAGTGCCGGCGCCGCTGCCCGTGGAGTCAACGAGCCAACAAGCTGGCCAAGCAAGACGCGTCACCGACGATGATGCGAGAGCCTGCGGGGGTGGCGGCGGAGCAGCCCCAATGCACGACGCACGCTCTCTCCCTCTATAAACCATGCTTTTAGAAAAGCACGTAATGCTATAAACAACTCGCAGCCAGTGACAAAAAGGGGGCCACTGCTGCAGCTGCTTCCATGTGGGCACGATGAAAAGAACGACGTACTTTGCGCAGAAGTGTACGGCTTTTGAGGGTTTGGCGAGGAAAGGGAGGGGAAGGTAGAGAGAAAGAAGAGAAAGGGCAACAACAACGGGACTGGTCCTAGACGTTGAGTGAGCAGAAGGAGAAGTTTATAGACCCAGACAGACAGTAAAAAAAATATGAAGGCTGTCAGAAAGGTTGAAGCGTTAGCTGCAAGAGACAACGCGAAAAAGTGAAAGCGGTGGGCCCGTCGCTAACACTGCCATGGGAGAAAAAGAGCAAAGATGACGTAAAGAGGCGAAGCGCGCTGCTGGCAAAAAATGAAAAAGGAAAGAGGAAACACGCTAGAAAAATGCAAGACCCCGAAAGGTGAAGCTTTGTGCAGGCGAAGCAATGGACGGCGCTGCGCTCCGGCATCGAGAGGACCAGGAGCTTTCTTCCTCGAATCTCAACGTCTCGCCTGCTTTGTTTTCTTTCATTTTCTTCTTCTTCCGGCGTTTATATCCGTGGAGAAAGAAGGACAAGGGCCGGCGCTTGCTACTTATGCATTAAACATGGCCACAGCCCGAGCACAGAGTGCCTCCAGTGACGCACTGCAAATAATTATAACGCCTGGTTTCTCCAGTCTGCACTCGCGCGCGTTTGTTCCCGTGTGCATGACCGCTTAGTCTTACCTTACCCTCTTTCATTGACCGGCCGCTGCCAACAAAAAATGCTCTTGCAAACTTTGGCTTGTTTTTCTGCGCGCACAGACCAGCATATACGCATCCTACAAGGATTTTGGGTTCATCATGAAACCCGTGGCGATGAGGTCGACGCGTATAAACGGGATGGATTTTTCGCCCCTTAAGAAGAGGTCGCGTGTAACGGCGTGCAACGAAAGGCGGCTTTGTGCGAGTCCGGCGAGGTCAGGACTCCCGTTTCATCTGGTTTTGCTCTATCCTTCTTTCTTTGTTCTTTTTTTTCTCCCTGGGCTCGCGTTCGCGCACATGGTTCATAACTTCTCGCAGCTTCCTGTGGTAAGATGCGGCACGGTCTTAATGGTTCTCGCCATTAGGCGTTGCGTGTATATATATATCGCGCTCCTCACTTCATTCGCCTTGTCTGCTATTAGCTTAACGGGGGTCTCGGTTCTGGCAGTCTTGATGCCATAGGTAGCATAAGAGGGCGCTCGCACAGTTTTCGTCCTCGCCATTAGATGACGTTCTACGTCACGCTCGCGGTATTATAGGACGTGCTACGTCCGCCGCTATGGTCAAGGGTGGCGCTGGTGAACACTCTCAAGGCCCGCTTACACCCAGTAAACATAAATACCCACGAGAGCAGCAGATTGGACAGCCGTCGCCGTAGCTCAGTTGGTAAGAGCACCGGACGCGATATTCGGAGGTCGTGGGTTCGGATCCCACCGGCGGCATGGTTGTTTTTTCTGCTGCTTGATAAGTAATTTTCTATAAAAAACTAATTGATTGGCACCAGATATTAAAAAAAAATGGAAACATTCCCCAATGCACCTTGGTTCCAGTGACTGTTGGCTTCCTTAATATGTTTGTCAAACGAGCCCCTCACTTCATTTGCCTTGTCTGCTATATATATATATATATATATATATATATATATATATATATATATATATATATATATATATATATATATATATATATATAGTTGCGGCATGTTCATGCGCCCTATATGCGAACGCGCGCGTGCGGGTTTCAACTTCACGAAGCGTTGGCAAACCCTCCTCCTTTCTCCTGTATTCTCTTAAACCGTTAGCTTTTGGCCCTTACTGCTCAGCTCATTTATCATGCACCACGACACCGTCTAAATTAAGCCTTCAACAACAGATTCATGGCCCGGACCACAGGTGCACGCCACAACGAGTCGCTACTGCGGGCTGTTCCAAGCGATGCTGGTGCGTGTCGGTGATGGGCGTTTTATACCACATGGCGACAAGTGTACGCAGTCCGCGTACGGCCGGACTAAGAATAAAACAGGTACTGAGGAGGAACAGCTGTTTCTCTGGTTGTTGCTCTCCGCGAAGTGTTTCATATCAAAATGGTTCATCTCAAAGAGGTAAAGATGTGGACGCCAGCATTTAAGACGACGTGCGTTTTATAAGTGTCGTATATACAGCCCGAATGAATAAGAAAAGGGCTCTTCGTAAAACGCAGACAAGGATTAAATTTCAAGCATGAGTAGGAACCAATCCTTTTCTTTATTAGTACTTCCATTCTTGGGCTCACTGCTTTCAGTGCATTCTAAAAATGGAAAGTTTGAGATGAAGTGCCATTTTCTGATTTCCTCTTTTGGTTTTTGAACAAAAAGAGTTAGTATGTTTACAGTGCGTGGGGAAAGTCTTCCAAGTGGCTAGAGAACGTTGTGTACTTCGCGTTACGTTTATGTGCGCCACCGCCATTGTGAGGACGAAGAATGGCTGCGTTATATCCTGTATGCATATGTATTAAGATCAAGTATGTTGGTAAAATATGCTGCCGGTGGTGATATCTGATGCCATCACAGCAAACGCATAGGCATGGACAAATGTTTACAGGATGGGGGTTGGTGGGAAATTTATTTCTCCGTTCGCTCAATACCCAATCAGGTGGAAATTGTTCCACCTAAAGGGGCATGTATGCTACTCACGACTTCGGGGTTTTTAGAGAGCCGGCTTCTCTGATCCAGCAGAAATACATTTTGTTCAATTCCGCATCCCGTCAAAATTTGTCTATGTGTTTATAACACGCATATGTTAAGTACATGTGGAGCAACGATGTGTATTTAATAACGCTCAACGTGTAAAAGCTGTGAGCCATTTTCAGGAACACAACTATAATATTTACATGGCAGCGTTTCAGCGTGTTTAAGCGTTCTGATGAGTTTTTTTCCAGATTGCGAATTAGTGATCATGCGATGCTGCACAAAGAGTTTTGCAAGCAAAATGATTCATCTTAAGTTTTCGCTCTTTCCTCCTACCAGTGGAGTTCTTTCAAGAACACGGTTCTTATTTGTACAATGTCATACTCTGATCCACCTCCTTTCCATAACTAGAGTTGTCCACTCACTCACTCACTCACTCACTCACTCACTCACTCACTCACTCACTCACTCACTCACTCACTCACTCACTCACTCACTCACTCACTCACTCACTCACTCACTCACTCACTCACTCACTCACTCACTCACTCACTCACTCACTCACTCACTCACTCACTCACTCACTCACTCACTCACTCACTCACTCACTCACTCACTCACTCACTCACTCACTCACTCACTCACTCACTCACTCACTCACTCACTCACTCACTCACTCACTCACTCACTCACTCACTCACTCACTCATTGCAATATGGACATGACCTCTGAGTATTTGCCTGCTCACGTGTGCTGTCCATCCCTCACACCATATGCAAGGTGATCGTCCGTTATAAATTCCCAATAAAACAGCAACTACCACTCACGCCGTATTTTCTCACGATAGGCAGTTGTGTATTTTGCCTTGATCTATCTCGCCGTGGTCGCTTGAGCAAACGCCTGAAAATCCGTTATACGTGGCTTCTTCCCTGGGCGGGTCAACATATTTCGATTGGCGAGGCGAGGAGCTACTACAACGCGTGCCAAGGTTCCCCAAGGCGACGTCATGATGGAGTGCAAATTGTTTGTGACTCTGAGAGTCATTCGCGTGGATACGGGTGCATTTACATAAAAGCCCATCCCCCTCACCAAGCTTTTTAGCCGTCATTCTTAACGAAATTTGCTCGCCCGTGTGTAGCATGAGTAGTTCAAAGCACACTGCACTACAGTATTTCTTGGTCACGAGCACACTCAGCCGACAGAAATTTGCAGCTAGGAGCGGTTTTGAATTCTGACGATCTCGCCCTGATGTAGCTGCCTCCGCCCACATATAAGGACCGAAGCTTCACGTGTTCGACGCAATTAGGACCGAATTAAGAAGGAGGAGTGTTGAAATTCTACTGGGGAAATGGGTGAAAGTGGGTGGTGCCCTTAAACCCGCGGCCTCGACACGCTACGTACCCATCTGGCCCCTTGATGGGCTCCATACGGGACGCACGAGACTGCAGCTCAGCGTGAATCAGAGTAGGAATGGAGATGGAGAGAAGAAAAGGGTGTTTCCTTGGACCCAGTCAAGGCTTCCGAGCTCCCTCTATGATTCGTTCTAATTAGGTTTCTACGCAGTGTGGCATAATTCACGTTCAAGTGAACATGCAAAACCGAAACCCACACCCCACAACCAGCGGATGAATTAGTCGTCCTTCTCTCCTCTCTGCCTCCACCGCTTTCCTTCATGCTGCTGAATTGTTGTCCTCCCTCTTTGTTTCACGCTGATTTCCACACACGGGGACGTCATCATCCTTTTTTTTCTGCTTTCCTGCTTGTGCAGGCCTCTTACATCTACTTGTTTCAATTTCGGGTGTAAATGTGCTGCTAAAGATGGAGTACGTGTCACGTGGTCGATCACTGAAATGAGGAAAGAAAGAAGGAGGTTAAAGGAAAGAACTCGGGGAGAGTTCGGCCGTCTTCTCGTGCTCGCGTTAATCCCACTAACATCTAGGAATCATTAACGATGCCGGAAGAAGGTCACGAATGTCGAGCAGAAAAGAGAGGCAGCAACTGCAGGTCACACATTCCCGGTTGGTTCCACACTCTGTACGAGCCCTGCGACAAGGTTTCTTTACTTTGCCGGCAGAATATTTCACCTCACTGCATTTTTTTTTAACGGCGCATTTCGTCCGAACGTTCCAGCTGCCTCTTTCTGGTGGCCTGTGCAGTGCGGGCTACACGAGAATGAAGTTTTAGCTTTGATATGAATGATAGAAGAAAAGATAGCAGTGGAAAGGGTGTGTGTAACTAGCAATAAATTTACGATGTTTCTTTTCGTGAATAGGCCATTTCGAGTGGCAGTGCTCAGTTCCAGTGAGTCATTGAGAATTACCTTTCTTCATCTGCATTATATGCAGATGAGGCGAGAAACAAACGGTCAGAAACAAACGGATGACGTCAAGGTCTCCAAATCCTATGCGTGGTTTAAAGAAAAATGCGAGGCTTGTAGTTGCCGCAGGTGTTGTTTCTTTGTCACATTCAAGGTGACACTTCAGCGGACGCACATTTTGGTGTCTAGGTCATAGAAATTACTTACACTAAAGCCAGAGTGCCCAGCAGCCCGTGCAGTGTGGTTTTATTAGTGTTTTGTCATAAAAGTTCAGTGTTTTGCATAAGTTAGAACCTAGACGCTGCATAGGCCTTGCCTTCTTATGCAATCAATTACTGAAGGCTCTGCTTTGGAATTGATCAGTGACAGGTATAACATGCACAAAAACTTTGAAGTTTCTCCACCCATAAATCTCCGTCTCCACCCCCTTGCCCCGGGTCTTTTGGGACTAATGTTTCGCGCAGAAATATAAGACGCGACTGAAGATGTGTTGATTGCCAAGGGAAGTTCGATTTATACCATCTCTCTTTCTCTCTTTCTATTCCTCATGCGGGTGTGCACGAACTTAACGAACAATCGCGTTTTGTTGACAGATAAATTATTCGAGCTCTTATGTCACCCATGTAACTTTAAACTTGAGTCTAGGACCGGAAGCGATGTAGTACATTTGTAAGAGCATGAAAGACTCATTTTAAGTGAACGGGTCTTCAGAGACATCATTGTAATACGCATAGCGTGTTATGAGGGCCTGTTAGAGTCCATGGCTTCAAGCCGGTGATCCTGCTGGAGGTTCTTCAGGTATATTCTTCTTACGTGAAATACATGAGCGAAAAAATCCATACTTTTTTCATCAGTGCCCACTTAACTGTATTTCTGAAAGAAAGATGTGTATGGCATGAAATAAATTCTGACGAGCTGATGTCTGTTTGCCTACTGGATGCTGTCCAGAATGGTAGCGCGCAAATGTTTAACATCAGCAAAAAGCTGGCCCTGTTTCTAAGCCTGAGAAGAAAATCTCGGCACGCAGTTGTAACAGAAGCTCATCACGCGGCCAGCGCTTCTTTACTGCGGCAAACATAACCACAGCAGCGCTTTTCTCGCGAAATGATACAAGCGGAAAGCAATGCGTTGTGGTTGCTTTTCTTGTGCTACGGACCATTACGGACCTCACCCTCTTGCTAATGCATTAATCAATTTTCTCTGACGGTGTAATGTTTTCGATCTCGCGAACTCTTGCCTGGAAGTTTCCACGTATTTTCCTTCTTTAACCTCTTGGCTTTACAACATAGCCTTCCACTGCGTCTCCTCTTTTTCCTAAGACGAAAGAGGATATTGTATCGACATCTATGATTCGTTTATCAAGTTCTGTTAATTCAGACTGCCACCACCTTTGAGCCACGCCGCTTTTCTGCTTATATTTAGCTCTGGCTTCCTCCGTTTGCTCTTTCTCTTAATCTATTCGAGTTTCGACATGTAACAGGTCTTAAAGCCACTAGAACTCGCTTTCTTACACTGTTCTTTTAAGCGGATAGAAACGCCCAGAACACGCGCAAAAAACACTTTCCGAAAATTGTATCTGAGGGGCAGCAGCAGTGAAAAGCCATGTTTCGACAGCGGGAGTATCTGATCGTTTAGTTACGAAATGTTGGAATCGTAAAGGTATGGAAGTTACGAAACAACCGTTTCCTTCGACGAAGAGGCCAGGGTGCAGCATTCCTCAAACCTTTTCGAAACAGTGAATCTCTTTAAACGCATCTCCGCTGCAGCCAGTTGCAGACGCATAACGGTTGTGCAAGCGCGTGAGGTGGTGTATATACGGCCTCTCTATAGGCCATACACATGGTCTCCTACTGCTTCTATTTACGCTGGTTGCGTCAGATCGGCTTTTCTGGAGCATGACGTTGTTTACTCCGCTTCAAAAGTTGGCGCGCCACGGCCAACTTCTTCTGAGGCTCAATCCCGTTTACGTGACTAGACGTTTCAATTTCCAGAATGTTTTTGTCAGGCGAACTTGTAGCATTGTGCAATCCTTGCGATATTATACGAGCGGCACATATAAAGAAGCGGCACGTTTTAAGAAAGGTCGTGAAAAGTTTCTTAGGAAGTAAAAAGACAGCCTCATAAAGGAAATTTAGAGTTTTGAAACGTTACTTACCGAACGCTATGCTAAGATTCTGTTCTTTGAAAAACAAGAAGCGCTGTTTAAATACAAGTATACTGCCCAGGATTTCTGGGTATAATAAGCCGGGGTAAGAGTCATCCAAGGCTCCTGCCCTACGCGCGCATAAGAGAATGTTCCCTGATAAGGTGATTAGATAAAACTTCCAACCCTCTCCTTTTGCGGTAACCAAAAAAAAGGTGATAGATGCAAGCTAAGTTTCACAGCGCTTGCGATTTGAGAAACTGTTGAGAAACCATCAAAGAGCACGCTGTTCAATCCCTGTTTTTTCTGGGAACATCCAGCTGTGTGGAAAGTGGGCTTTCCTTTTCCACTGTTTGAAACTTATTGCTATAAGTATGTAAGCATAAGTCCGCTTTGTGTTTATTTTGTGTTTTTTCCAGTGTAATATTTTATGCTTTTGTTTTCCTACACCGAGAAATCCCGCCCACTTTTTTTTTCATTTCACTGTCTTCATCCTGCTTTCGAGCGCCCGAAAGAAAAGCTTTTTATTACCTCCTTTTCACACCGAATTTCCTTCGCATCTCGGCACCGAGGATCAGGAAGGTGCTTTAGACAGAACTGGCAGGAAATAGCGGAAAGTGCGCTTTCGGCGTATTTTAAAGCCGCCGAAAATCTCTTCTCAAAAAAGAAGAAAAACGAAAGCCTCGCTCTTCAAGGGAGCAAGGTGGTGCACAGGCTAAAGTCGTTAACCCACGTATGAGAACACTTTGCGCAAGACAACCACAGGCTGAGATATTGCACAAGAGTTTGTTATTTTACTTAAGCTTGCTTTTTGGCCTGAGCAGCTGACTTCGCTAATGCTCGCCTGTTTCTTTAGCGTTCCATGTTTTTTTTTTTTTCCTGCGTTTCTTTCTTCTTTAGGTTTTCGAAGTAGCTTTGGTGCGGCACCTTTCGCTTCTAGCCTTCCGGTGGACTTTGTTTTTCATTTCTTTTTTGTTTGGGAAACTAGTCGCTCGAATTCTTAGTCTTCAGAAAAGCACGTCACTCAATTCCGGGCTTTGAAATGGCAGGAAATTACAGCATAAACGAAACATATCCATCGCTGGAACGCAAAAGACAGAAACCAATCCCGGTTTTCTCTGGCACTGCATTTCAATTTTTGATCGTTGGCTTCGGAGACACGTGGATCTTTGCCCGGTTCCTCAGTCATAATATCCCATGCTGTTTCTGTCGTTCGCCATTTTCATTTGCTTTGGATAGTGGGAGAAAAAAAACGAAGCTGATTTTGTGATGCCCCTAAGTCTCGCTTCATAGGTGCGCAAAAAAAGTAAGAACAGTGCGACGCGGGAACAACCATAACAAATAGAAACAGAAAATAAAATTACCCCTTAGCAACGCGAACTAAGCAGGGTGTCTTTTAAACATCAGAAAGATGTTTCTGGTCGAGTGTGATGAGAAGGCGCTGCTTGCACTGCTGGTGGTCGCTTATCTTTCTTTCCACTTTTCGTGGTCAACCACGGGTCTATGTACAGTTATGAGATTGTAGTCCTCCGCACTTTGAAGTGTAAATAAAAAAAAACGAAAATGAAATTCTCGTCTCAGCCACCTGCTCGGGGTTCAAACTCTCTCAGCATTACGTGATACCAAGAAACATTCAGCAAGCGATATAAAGTACACTGAACCCTGTCTGGATCAGTTGCTGTAATAACAGTCTATGAATCCGCAACATTAAACCTTATTTTGATACATTCGATTGTGTGTTTTTATGTTTGTTTCTATGCGCCACATCAGGACAAATTTAGCGAAAGGCAGCCTTGATACACCGTTTCGGCGCCCGACTGGTATTCTCGAATAAGATATCCAATTTAAACCACACAACAACGACAGGTGGCTATTCCCAAAGGTTTTAGTGCGCGTGAGTAATTTGACCGCCCTGGCATCTTTCTTTAAATTTTCCTTTGACCTTGGCCTATCTCTCAGCGTTTTTAGCCATCGTAGCTGACACTAGGTTCGACAGTCCGTAAGCGCCAGCAGGGCTATAAGTTTGAGGGCCAAGCGAGCCGCTGTAAAGTACAGAATTCGTTCCTAGGTTCATGCGATTGCCTTTTGTGTGCTCTACACCACGCCCAGAATTCCAGGTACGCGTCAGGGCCCTTATCTGTCTCCTTCATGACTCTGACTATAGTGGACAAGAGCGATACGACCCTGAAATTTCTGAGCAGAACCAGATGTTATATGGCAATACCGCCTTAATAAAGCCATAAAGCCATAATGGTAGCAATGCCATCATTTGACCTTGCAGTTGTTACGCGCGGTAGTTGTCTGGGCAGTTCCCTTAAATTAACCGGCTTCTCAACTCCCACAATCAGAAAAAGAAGGCCAGGGTGCTGGATGAGGTTGCAGGTGGGGGATGTAGTTGCAGCGTAGCTGACCCTCTTCCTTCTTCAGTCTTCGAGAGGGTCGAGCTTGGAAGTTTTTTTTTTGGCTGGCGGCCTGTCGTTGGCTGCCATTACTGGAGCGTATAAAATAGCTGCAGATTATCACTGGCCCGCGTCTGCATGCTGACTTGCTATGTAACTCTCTTGAGTTGAAAAAGAAAGAAGGAAAGCTTCGCGTGCAAGCGGGAGATCAAGAATAAGTGACAAGCTTGTTTTTTAGTTATTAAAAATGAGTGAAGGAACGAACAGAAAGTAGGAATGAATTAAAGAAAGAAAGAAGGAAGCAAAGAAAGAAAGAAATAAAGAAAAAGAAGGACAGAAAGAAAAAAGAGGAGGAAAGAAGAAAAGAAAGCAAGAAAGCTAGCTGCTACTACTACTACTACTGCTGCTACTACTGCTGATAGGAAGAAAGAAAAGGAAAGTGCACGGGCCTACCTACTGGCTCAAGCCGAACCACGCTCGCTGCCGCGTGCTGAAAGTAGGAGAGTTAAAGGATAGGAGAGCAAAGATAGAAAGAAAAGGCGCGCGCTAATATGCTTCGGACCAATCCCGGAGGCAGTGCAATAACGGCGACCTTCCTATGTCGAGAAAACAAGCAAGCAAGCAAGCAAGCAAGCAAGCAAGCAAGCAAGCAAGCAAGCAAGCAAGCAGGCGTGACTGAAAAAAAATATAGAAAATATAGCGATCTCAGTGGACATTAAAGATCCTCAGGTAACAAGGTGATGGTTCGGGCTAGTGGGTATGCGTTATGATCCATAGCGCAGCAACAAAACAGGGGACAAACACAAGCGCTAATGTTTGTCCCCTGTTTTGTTGCTGCGCTATGGATCATAATCATCAGGTAGTTGAAATTATTGCGTAGCCCACCGCCATTGTCCCCCTTTCTTTCTTTATTCTTTCATTCTCACCGTCCCCTCTTCTCTCACGGCACTTTTGAAGTGTACGCTGAGAAGTGAGACAGTTACTGCGCCATTTATTTTCCTCAACAACCTCTATTTTTTTCCTCTGTGTAATTTGACACTGTACGCGGTAGTCCAAAACGTCGCAACGTTCAAGTCTGAACACGTGTTCTCTTAAAGCCACAGAAAGACACATGCTATGTGTGATTTCTCCCTTAACATTTGCTACTTGTTGAGCTACCTGTGCAGTATTTTCGATGACGCGAACAAAACAGTTCAGCGAGGTTCGTCTGCATGCCCTGTGGGCTTGCGCCTGCACTTCATACACGTGAGAATAATAACACGGCTACTTCAAAAGCTGATGCTCGACTTGTGTACAAGCTTGAGCTATAAAGGATAGCATTAAAAGAGAAAAATATACAGTGTTAAGGCCGAGACTTGGGCAAATAGTACACCTAAAAGAAGAAAAAAGCACAACTCTCTGTGCTTTGTGCCGTCGTGTTCTTTCTCGTTCTACATTTCTGCGCTGTTTTTAGTTCTTTCAGAAGAAAAGTGCAAGTGAATCCTGCAAATCTGATTAGATCCGGCTCAGATGAAAATTCCGCTAGCTCAACCTGGTTGAACGAGCGCATTTATAAAATATGCAAGAATCCGATCAAGAAATGCACATAAGAGTTTTACAGCCGGCACTAGTCGCCGACCCCAGCGTCCTGCCCGAAATAAACTAGAGCACTTTCTGTGACCACCTTCACCTCTTGAATCTTTAGCCACTACTTCTTCTTTGTGCTTGATATTCACTATTATACCATGACGCTAGAAGTGTGATGCGGCAGTGCTTTTTGGAAAGAACACGTGCGAGAAGAATCTTGCCGACGAAGGCAGCGAATATTTTCAAGACGTAGAACGGACAGGACAGAGCAACCTATATTCGTTGCGCCCCGTGTTGATGCGGTACTAAGGACGATTACGATTCTTTTTTTTATTTTGTAATTGGTTTTTGGAGAAAGGAAATGGCGCAGTATCTGTGTTACATTTTGGCGGACACCTGAACCGCGCCGTAAGGGAAGGAATAAAGGAGGGAGTGAAGGAAGAAAGGAAGAAATAGGTGCCGTAGTGGAGGGCTCCGGAATAATTTAGACCACCTGAGGATCATTAACGTGCACTGACATCTCACAGCACCCGGGCGCCTGAGCGCTTTGCCTCCATAAAAACGCAGAATATAAAACAGGAATTTTCGCGAATCGATTCCGGTGCTCGGGGCTCAAACCAAAAATCGGGTGCTAAAAAATAACCCTGCCATTCTTTCTTCCGGCGCTTAATTGGTCGACGGGCTGGGCTGTTATACTCGGGCACGCTTTGAGTACAGTGGCGTCGGGGCACCGCGCGGGAAAGGGGATTTAAATGTGTCGTTTCTGAAGAAAAAAACAGTGCAAAGATGGCAAGAAATAACTAAAGAGAAAGAGAAAATATCTGCGCAGAAGCCAGTTCGATTGAAGCTGAGTCCCATAACCGCCGCTTTTTCTAGCCCCGCTTTTTCGCTTCTTTTTTTGTTCTGTCCATTTTTCGACTCTTTCAGATAGGTGCGATGCCCGCTCACGTTGCAGCTATTCCAGGTAACGACCACTTGAAATCGGCTGCTTTTCCCGGCTCTGTGTCTGCGTGTGAGCGTGTGTTTGTGAAGGAGATGTGTACGGTGGAGTGCGATATGGTTCGCACAGAGTGAGCGAGAATCGAGCTAGCAGCGACTATTTGTGGAGAGCGCAGTGTGCTGCGCGTTCTGGTGGCGTGGACACCACCCACTAAGCGTTCGCGTTGGGCGCACTCTACTCTCGGCAGTTGGCGGACAAGTCTCCCGTTCTCGCTGCGCGCTCTTTTCAGCTGCCGGCTCTTTGTGGACTTGCGACTCTCCTTCTCTTTTTTGTACTCGATTGCAATCTTTTCCTCCACCCATAACCTATTTTATCCTCCACTTCCCGTAGCCCCATCCCTACCAGCACCACTCATAGCACCTTTTAAAGCCACATTACGGCGCGCCGACCACCTCGTTTATCGTTTTAATTCTGGTGTTTGCTCTGGGAAGCGGACGGACGGAATGACACGCGAATTTAGGAAAGCAAAAAAGTGCGGCGCGTGGCGAGGCGTATGCGTGATGGTGATCTCTGACCGGTTCCGTCTGATTCACTCTCTTCTACATTCGCCTCTAAAATGAACCAACGCGCACAACCTGGACACATTTCTTATTGTGTAAATAGTTTGTACATAACACTTCTTCCCCTATCCTCTCTTCCTGTCCCCTCACCTCTTTCATTTCATTTCTCCATTCTGCCTGCTATCCTTTATTTCCGCTGCCCCAGCTCAGGTGCTTCAGTGTCGATGACAGATGCCGGGGCTAGCAAAAATCTTTTCCTTCCTTTTTACTATTATTTTTTAATAAAACCACTACCACCGCCACCACATTCGTCTTCGCTGCACGCCTCTCTCTCTGCCTCCCTCTTGTTTGCAACCTGCCACACCGCGAACGGATTGCGAATAATTCTTGAGAATAATATGCTTCAAAACTGGAACATGTGCTTTGTATGGCTGTTTCCGCAGGTAACGGCTGGTATGGATGGATGAGCGCCGGCGGCATGTTATTGAATGTGAGGAATGTGTCAGGTTGGCTGATGACTTAATAAATAAATAAAAAACAAAGCAAACAAAGCATCATATGACCACCAGCGGGATTCGAATCCACGCGGCGCGAACAGATCAGCTTCGCTGTCCACTGCATTAGACCCCTATGCCATCACCGCAGCCGAACATCCCGCGTAGCGTTCGGTCCTCCTCCTCCTCCTCCTCCTCCTCCTCCTCCTCCTCCTCCTCCTCCTCCTCCTCCTCCTCCTCCTCCTCCTCCTCCTCCTCCTCCTCCTCCTCCTCTCTCACTGTGCTTTGGATGTCGTCGTCCTCATCAATTTCTATCCGTGCTCAATAGGTTCAGAACACACCGTTACCGCATTGCCTTGCTATGGTGACATAAACGGTTCTATATTTGGTTCTTATTCTACCATGCTGCTCAACGTCGCCTTTATTCCGTTGTCTAAGCTACTTCACTGCCTTGATATTTATGCTGAGGCAAAGCCACCTTTAAAAAAACAAGTAGTGCTGGCGTTGATATTTGTATAAGAAAAAAAAAAACACTTCTACAAACACCGATCATCACGAACCAGATGAGAACAACTAGAATATACCAAAAGCGCCAAACAAAAAACGGCATTATAAAACACCCACACAACACTACAGCAGCGTCGACAGAACCTTATTAGATACTCGGATTTGATGAACAAAAAGAAATACAGTGTTAACGAATATAACACTATGCATAGCAATAAAAAGGTTTCGAGGCGGAAACTGTTTTCATAACGCTTTCAAAATATTAAGTAGTTATATTTCAATAAACTGATTGAAAAAAACTGGTAACTGGCAAAGGAACATCTGCGATATGCTCACATTTTCCTTTGGCACCACATGCCCAGCGCAAAACTGCGTTCCTTTCTCTCTCTCTCTTCACAGCTGTTATATCCTCGGAATAAGTTTCGTACTCGTAACTTTTTCTCGAGGAGATGCTACGGCCCCTGCAACTAAACGACATTGAGCCACACCTACCACCTAGTGCTGAATCTGCACGCAAGTCAATGTCATCATTCTTTTCAACACAGTTTAATTATTTTCATTTCCTCTTGGTGTCAGCAAATAGCCCCAGCTATGCCAGACTCTTAGCTAGCGTAAATAGTACTAATGGTGCTCCCCTTGATTACTCGTCCCTCAGTGAAGCAAGCGCTGCTGGTTAAGGTGCCGCGTGATCTAGGTTTTTTTTTGGTTTCATTTTGCAGTGCCTGCCTTCCTATCTTTCAAAGTCACTTTTGTTGCAGTTTACACAAAAAGATCATCTTCAGAATCGGCAAGTGCGAGAAGTTCATCTTTCGGCGCAGCGATGTCGGCAAATTTGGCGTTTCGTTGCTTCTTTCTCTTTTATTTATCGTCCTGGATGTCTGTCCCAAGAAGCAGGCACTGAAAAACGACTACTATCCTTCGCCATAGCCATTATTCTGACCATTTCTAGGGCACAAGCGCAAAGTAGAACAGCATGCATGTATATGGGCCGACAGAGACGTAAAACATTCTTCTTCTGTTCTCTGCTTCTTTATTTTTTTTTCTTCAGCGCAATGGTTTCCTTGGGGTTTCAGGACCCCCCCTCGTATGCGGGAAGAAGGTGGTAGGTTCGATCCCCAGTTTCGGCGGTTACCCACAGCTTATACAATAGGTACAAGATTCCCCCTGGCATTGTGCTCGGCTTCCTGAGGGCAAAATGCTCCAGAAATGGGTCTTTGAGCCCGCCCGGAGTAGTCTGAAACACTTCGTGCCAGGACGCTATTTGTCCCCAGATGCCCTTGCGCCGTAAAAACAGATCATCACCATCATCATACTTCTTGTCGCCATCATCTTATTCGTCATCATCATATTTTTTTTTGAGGGGGGGAGTGGTGGAGTGGTGTCGACGCGAATAAATTTGATGGCTTAAAGGTTTCTTTTGACAAGCGCACAGTAATAGAACTTTAAACTATTTGTGATTACAGAGACGGAGAGTACGACAATGTAAATGCTGTGTTTAACTGCGGGGTTTGTTTTTGATGACTCATTCGATCATTTATCATTGTGCAACAATTATCATTGTGCAACACAAGCACATTTTGGTTGCGTCCTAATTGTTATTCATCAAATCACAACGCAGCGTTCCTGTTTTCCTCTTTCCTCTCTTGAGAATGAACCACCTTATCACGTGTTCAAACACATTAATAATAGAATAAGCAGTCTTTTAAAATAAAAATTATAAAAAATGGTAATAATGAAGAAATGGAGCTATTAAAGTTTGTAGCAACCTTTTAAATTTTTAACCTGCCCGGGCGCCGCCCCTTCCCCTTCACCCTCTTCTCCTCTGCCTCCGCACTAACAAAAGTGCGTCGGAGCTGAAATTCCGCCTTCTGCTGAGCGTCGTTTAATGTTTAATCGAGATAAGTGCAGAATATGCGATAACGAAAAAGCTCAACTCCCCCCGCTTTCTAACCGCCGCATACTTCAAAGAAGGAAAGCGTGGGATGGAGAAAGAAAATAAGGCGAGCTGACGCGGGAAGCTTCAAACGGGGGAAGGAGTCGAATATTCAATAAGAGGAAAAAAGGGCAAGAGAAAAAGACACGTTCGACCAAGGGAACTCTGGCCCTGTGTTTAGCGCAAGTGCAGCGTTTAACGATGTTTTAGAGCGCGAGTCAAAAGCGGGATTTGTATAGCTAATGACTCCTTATTTTTTAACATTTAATTTTCCCATGTTACTATACATTTTGTGCCCATGCGTCTATATGTCATGCGCCCAGATTGCATTATGTATTCCTTTACCCAGTGGATCCCCAGTGCCTTTAGTTGCCATTATTCGACACTGCGCTTTCTTGAGTGATATTAAAGAGGAGAAAGTTCGGCACTCTGGGATTTCGTGTCTCTTTTTCTTATATTTTTATTTAATGCTGCTACTTAAAGCATCCAGTCAGCTAATCATTTTTGCATAGACTATGCATTGGGAACGTTCGTAAGTAAATAAATAAACGCATCAACACACGTTCCTTGAATAACTTATGTAGGCCCGAGCAATTTTTCGCGTATGAAGAATAAAGGGTTTGAACAGACAGCTGCCACTTGCAATAGTGGAAACTTGATGGAAGTGAAATTCGAGAGCGCTGCATTCACCAAGAAATAAGCGGTCTTGAATGAATTGAACGGCGCTCCTGCTGTAGACTGAACAAAGCTTCTGCGCGGCGTGTTGCAATAAAGCTCGGTATTTTAGAGTGCGCATGTCCGATGCGAGGTTTGTTTGAAAGAAGTCGCATTCGACCGCCTTCAGACTTTGTCCAGTAGCACTTTTACTGAATAGCTGTTAGCATTTGGCATGTCATTCGCCACGCTGTATTGATATTTTAACTTCTAAGGCTCTGTTAACAGGTTCATAGTGATTCAAGCGCTAAAAGAACAACGACACAGAGGAGAATACAGCACTAAGTCCCCCTCTGTGCCGTTCTTTTTGAAGCGCTTGAATGTTTTACTATGAACGTGTACCAACGCGTTCAGTTTTCTGCTTTGTTAACAGGCTTTCGAGGCGCAAATAGCAAAAGACCAGAGCTCTTCAGTGAATACTTAGCGACTGCTGCAGTGAATCAGTGGCTTCGGCGTACGGCTGCTGATCCCGACGTCTTGGGAACAGCGGTCGCATTTTGGGTGATGCGAAATACAAAAGCTACTGTGTGTTATGCGCTTTCAGCGCACATTAAATAACAACATGTGGCCTAAATTGATCAAGACTCCTTCACTTTCGCATCTCTCCTAGCCCAGGTGTCACTCCGGGACTTTAAACCCCATAGCTGACAATCTGCAATACTCAGGGTGAAACACTGACCGTACGTAAATGATAGTAAATGCATACTGAATTCACCTCTGCTTATCGGCAACATCAAGCTCGCAGTCAATATCGACAAAAACTAAGATGTCGATCCGTGGTCCGGTGAAATGTTTTAATTACTATGTAGAGCATCCTCATGAGAGTTATCTTTATGCCTCTACCAATATTTACAAGCTTGTGAAGTACTGCACTCGGTAAATAAATCTGTTAAATGTGAGAGAGAATACGACTCTTCTAAACAAACCATAAAATGTGATGAAGAAAAGATGAAAAGAAAGCGCTCTGAAATCTGCACCAGCGAGCTTGCATGTAGACGGTGCCCAGTAAACTGTGCAAGGGGAAGCCGTGTTGGGCTCGTTTCTCCGAATACCAGAGTAGAGCAGCTTAGATGAGGCTGCGGAGGGAAGCGAGGGTGCCGTGCCCCAAAGCACGTTCCGATGGAAACACTATTTCTTCCCACCCTTATTCCCGTCGCTAGCGACGAGTTCGAAGAGAACGCGGGAGAGGCAGTGAAAAGGGAGAGGAGGGGGTTATATCACCGCAGCAACCACAGCAAGGGCGAACGACGACGGGCAAAAAAAGTTCGCCTGCTGAGACCCACTTAATGCGAGTCCTAATTCCGGTAAGCCTAGCGTTTTGTGCGCCGAGAGCGGGGATTCCCAAATCCCAACCAGCGACGGCGCGATGGAAGGACGAGGAAAAGAAAGAGGTGAGAGAAAATAAAGAAAAGAGTAAGTTTCGTGGCTCCTCGTACGCAAAAAAACGCAGTTCCACTTTTCTTCGGGCATTGACGCGAAGCGGGAGCACACGTGTCTGTGCGACCATCCACAAACATTTGAGTCGATGCATTCCAAGCAGAGAGACTACAGCACCATGCCACACAATTCCGGCGTCATTCATTACGTCTTCAGCAAGCGTCTTCAAAAGGAACTTTCTTGTTCCCAATTCTGTACTTTTGCGCCATGCAGGAATTCAGTGCACCACCTGCGGAATTCGTGCAAATTCCTCAGGCGCTGTCCTGAGGACAGCGGCAGTCATTTTCAGTTTCACAGGGGCAAAGTTAGAGAAGCGGCGCAGTCATTTTCGCGAGGCAGTTGTAAGGGGTCTTGTTGCGAACCCTTCGCTTCCGCACGCAATTCAAGCTGTAAATCTCTGGCTTTTCGTGAAGGACGGGACTTCCAGAATACCGTGAACTTTTGTTGCCTCATTAATTCAGTTGAAGGTGAAGTTTGTATGCGCTTGTGTTTAACATGGTTGCTTCTTTCGGTCGAAGAGCAGTTTCTTAGAGCAAATAAGTCTACAAAAACAAAATTCCTGGATTTCTTTTGATTCACAGACCATGCAGCTCACACATTTTTGTCGACTAAGAAAATGTGCAATGGGGACCAAAGATTTCAATAATAATGCTTATTCACACTGAATTGTATAAAATGCTTTGAGCATAATATGTTAATTTCAATGCTACGCTGTTGTGGAGGCCGCACAGGCTACAGCAATGTAATGGCCTGCACGGGCCACTTTGACATACGCTTAAACGAACTTGCGCAGTTTTCCAAAGGCTGCATAGTTCAGGGCTAAACTTTGTTAGCTCAGCACACTTGTGCTTGACACTGTTCGCAGTGCGGAGAGAGTTTGTCATGATAACTCTATACCACGAGCTTCCCAAGGGGCCTTCCCTCTTACGGTTTAAATAAACGCACCACTCAAGTTTTGTTGAATGTCGCTGAGGCTTTTCTTCAAGAACGTATACCGCAGGCACAACCAAGACAACGCAATTGGTTTGGAGCATCGAACGTACGCTTTGTGAGTAATAACTTCCCGATTTAATTTTGCCCATTTGTCACTTGCAACCGTGTCCTGTTATGTTAGGGATGGAGCTAATTACTGGCATGCCACTTCACGAATGTACCTCATTTGATGTGGTGCTCCTGCCAGGGCTTTTTAAGGCAGCAGCAGTGGTGAAGATTACATATAAAAAAAACATGCAAAATACATCCACGGGGTGAAACCATTTCCAGGAATTCGTGAGAGCGCCCCGCTAGTGCGACTATGCCTAGCTGCCTATCACGCTTTGTTCTGGAGGCAAGTGGTCATTACCTATATATCTTACGTAGCGGATGATGCCATGTGCCGCGTGATGGCAGCCAAGGGAACTAGAAGCGCAGGTCCTGAATTCCAGATAATGCAAGAACATTGAACAAGCCGTGCCATGATGCTGGTAAAATTCGTCACTAACAGTCCCTGCAACTTTACTTCATGGCTGAATGTTGCCACAGAGGAAATTTTGCAATGATTCCAAGCAGGTACGTATTTTACTCTGGGTAACCAAGGAGGCGCGTTTAGTATTAATTGTTAAACTGTATCGAGACAGAATTCAAGCGAAAGTGAGATACGTGTAGGTGTCTGGGCCGACGCAAACGAATTTCTCTAGTCTCCCATGCGCCACAGTGCCCGCGAGTTCTTTACTGGAGCACTTCGTGGGCACTGCACGGCGTAGTTTCTTGCGACATTAGTTTGCCGAATGCCTCACTCCACAATATAATCTTCTTACATCTTAGAGAAATGCAAAGACCCCAAAACCTATACGGGACTTTAGCCTCGTTGTTCTTAGTTGAAATGTTGTTCTATGCGAAAAAAAAAAGCCTGAAAATTTGCAAGACGGATCTAGTAAGGACCCCTCGGGGTCATTTATAAGCAACAGAAATTTAAAAGCGCTGCTCTTCTGCGAACTAAATCATGATGAACAGAGAAACTTGGTGAAACACAGCGGCAAAAGTCTTTCCCGACATTATAAATAATGTGGAAGTTCCCCCTATCGCCCAAGATAGCTCTAGAACGGCCGCTGTTTGCGGTAGCAGTATCGAAAAGAGGTATCCGAATGCGCACGACCACACTCACTTTACATTGCAATACCGCCGTCCGCAGCTGTGTGTTAACGCTGCGTAATCATCATTAATTTATCCTCAAATACCTGTGGAGGACTGCGTCAGGGGTTAACCATGTAACACGAGCGTCATTCGTTGGCCAACCCCCCCCCCCCCCCCCCCCCAAAAAGAATAGACGTACTCGAATTGCAAATAAAATGAAAAAAATGAAATGAAGTTTCATGCGCAGTCTAAGACGATGTTATTAAACTACCTTTTGGGTTTAGTTTTGGTTTATGATGGTTTAACGCCACAAAGCGACCCAGGCCTATGAGGGATGCCGTAGTGAAGGGCTTCAAAAATTTCGACCACCTGGGGTTCTTTAACATGCACTGACATCCAACAGTTCATGGGCCTCTAGCATTTCGCCTCCATCGAAATTCGACTGCCGCGGCCGGGATCCAACCCGCGTCCTAAATGTCAGCAGCCGAGCGCCATAACCATTAAGCCACCGCGGCGGCGATTAAATTAACTGCGCAGATCTGATTTGCATGAAATAGTTTCCATCTCTATATAAAAACACGCATTCTTTCGAGGGCTCCATGTTTTTGTCGCGCTGAGGTCCCGCGGAGTTTGTGATGCCTGCAAACTCTTTCCAAATTTATTTAGAGATTGCATCGTTAGTCAAGGTCGTGCCTTAAGGTCAGGCCCGATTATGATATTTAGTTTCTCCAATCTCTTCATTCCAATTCTGTCGTTAAAACTCCCAGACCAACCACCTAATCATGGGCTTGCGCATGAAACCACACTTAAGTGACGTCACCATTGGTCAAGGGACTACCACGATTACGGTACCATTATGCTGTTTTAGTTCGTTCCACCGCCCAACTAGCATGCTCTCATCAGACTGCGCGCACAAAAAAAACTCCATTGAAACGGTAGGCGAAAGGGTACTCGTTACCGAAGCTGCTGTGCTTAGCACACCTGTACTCCACATCACTGTCCATTACCGCAAACACTCACGCAATAATTAAGCATTCCCATACGCGCTACGTGCCTCTCTTGCGCAACCTTTCCCCGAAAACTGCGCTCTCTAAATAAAAAAATCTCGGGATAAACTGGGCGTACTATACAGATGGCCCTTCAGGCGACGTTTGAATTATAGCGTGCCAACAAAGCTATTTATCTGCCCTTTCTATTAGTTCCGCAAGGTTCACTTTGTATTTATGACCCATTTTATGTATGCGTGGCTGACTCTTGGCGGCGAACAATCTCAGCGCGACGCTCGCGCGCCCGTCCAGGGGCATCACCGGTTGAGACGTGTCGTAAACTGCACCATCAGCAGCACGGGCGCGAGGCGCACACAAAAGCATCCACGTGAAAAAAAGTGGCAGTACTTGCAAATCCCACGAACGCACGAGCTGGAGCAAAGTGGAAAGAAATCATATCGAAAGGCACACACACATGCACACACAGCGCGGCTCCGCAGGAAACACAGTGCAGCGGTGAACGCGTTTCATGTAGAAAATGCGTCACGCACGTTCGCGCCTTGTAATGGGTTGCCCCTGACGTGACTGGTGGCAGCGACGGCGGTGTGGCGACACGACCAAGATAGGTCCAGCGTGCGCTCTCGCTCTCGCTCTCGCAACCTTTGTTTGGGGCTCGCTCGATCGACTCGACGGGAATGTGGTACGTGAGCGCCCGCTACCGCTGTTTCCCGCCTGGATTTGTGGGTCGGTCGTTTGGCCAATTGGCCGCATAGATAGATATGTGTAGCGTATACGCGTTGGGAAGGAAGTATATTTCGTCGCTGACTGCTCTCCTGCCAGCGAGCTTTCAGCTGATCTTCATTTCCTGTTCTTGTGGCAGGATTGAGTGTATTTAATACCGATCATTGTAGAACAGTTCCTCATATAAGTGCCCCACTTTGTCCAGACAGTGCCTGCGTAGAGATGCGCGAATGTACGTCTTCGGTGCTTGACTCGCAAGTTGCCGGCACGTATACTTGCGCTATGCACATAGCTAACAATGTTGTTGTCGACAATGGTACGGCTACATGGATTCATACTTCCGGCAGCGAATGAGCTTACGATATTGAAGGAAAAAAAGAAAAAAAAGTCGCTGTAATAATCCAGGTTTATTCATAGTTTCTGATATTCTTATTTAATTCGCTCCACGTAACATCGCCGTCACGGGGTATGGAGTCGGTGCCTTGGACGATTCGAATAGAATATAAGTGAAAGAACGCAGTCGTGGTGTTCTAACCGCAGCGATGGCTCAGTGGTTACAGTGCTCGGCTGCTGGCCCAAATGACGGAGGTTCAATTCCGGCTGCGGCGGAAGCATTTCGATGGAGGCAAAATGCTTGAGGTCCGTGTACTGTGCGATGTCAGTACACGTTAAAGACCCCCAGGTGGTCGAAATTATCCGGAGCCCTCCACTACTGTGTCCCTCATAGTCTGAGTCGCTTTGAGACGTTAAACCTTATAAACCAAACCAAACCGTGGTGTTCAACCTGACTGAGTGGCTCCTTGTCTTAGTTTGCACGCTGCATAGCGTGAAGCCGGAGGGGCGTCTCAGAACTTCACTTGGTGACACGTGCTCATTGGCCACGGGAACGAAAATGTGATAAAGTGCAGCGAGGGGCTGTTTTTTGTATGCGTGACATTTCCTAACGCACAAGTAGAGAGTGCGGGAACCGACCAGGATTCACGCGACGTTCCAGGCGTTTAGCGTCGACGCCTTTTGCCTTTGTGAGCCTGCAGTTCTCCTTGTTCGATTGCGGACCAATACGTTTGTGATGAACTTTTGTTGTGCACAGTATGCAGGTGATTCGGTGGTCTCCTCGCTTTTTGTTCTGACTTTTTTCTCTCCTACTTCTCTCTGGAGCATGGACGGGGACACGAGGCGAGAAGACCACGCAACTAGCGCTGGTCATGTGCCCGTTTGTAAAAGACTTATTGTTTGTTCGAAGTCAATTGAAATAACTAGGTGCGTAGGAATGACTCACACGACATATCTGACGTGGAAAAAAACAAGCTAGAAACAAATCGAATGCAGTCGAATTGGTGGCTCCGTTAATTCTCGATCCGTCGTTTCTCTCCGTACAGTTCGCACATCATGCGTCAAATCCCTGTAGCTTCTCAAGCATAACGAACGTGCGTCCTTTCTTCCCCGAAAGCATGTTACGAAAGAGGCTTGTTATGAAAGGGGCCTAAGCGGCGCTCACCTTCGTAGGCTATCCCGGGCCGAGGTCCCCGCAGAAGGAGCCAGGAGAGAGCGCAGCCCAGAATCCAGGCCCGCCAGTGGTGCTGCGAGTCGCGAGTCATGGCACCTGACCCCACATTCAGTGCATGGGGTGCAAAACACAAACCGTCGCTGTTATACCGGGAGCACTCGCGCACTGGTCAGCAGCAGTTGAAGCTTGTCAGGGCGCAGAGATGACAAACCGGTCAAAGTTCATAAACCACACTCACACACAGCTTTACAAGCACAAGTCGAGGAGTGAACTAAAAAAAAAACGCGGTGGAGAAGTGTGAGATTGCGAAAAGGATTGCTCCGAGAGCTATGTGTATATCGGTGTTTTCATAAGTATTCCAAAATTCTCAACGGCGTGCGAACTGAAGCGGCGGTGAGTAGCGAGGTGCTGCTGCTCGAAGCATCGGCGTTGTTCCGGTGCCGATGATCGGCTGATGCTTTGGCGTCGAAGCCACGGCGAGTTCGAAGCGACGGCGTGGTCTAGGGAGGACCACATCTCTCATCGGCCAACCGTCAACAAGTGGAAGCGGCGAGGCTCATGCTAGACGAGCGAAGCGCTTCGACCGCTTTCGCCCTCACCTTCGGAGCGCACTTTTCTCTTCCTTCCTCTTCCTTTCTCCTCGCAGGGTCTGTTCCGGAAGCCGGAGGGCGCCACCGGCCGAACGCACCCGCCGCGGTGACTCAGAGGGAGAGAGTTCATATGCTGAGCCGGAGGACTCGTTTTCAACCACGTGCACGGGGGCCGCGTTTAGATGGAGGTGGAACACAAAAGACACCCGTGTGCTGTTCGATGTCAATGCACGTTAAAGTCCCCCCCGGCGGTCGAAATTATTTTTTGTTCCAGTTTTTTTTTAAGAAACAAAAGGCGCAGAAACTGACCCAATTTTAATGGACAGCTCAGTGCAGAAAAGACGGTACGCTTGAGGAAGGTACACACGAGAAACGCTCACTAGCTACAAAGGCATTTATACAAACGCTCGGTATAAACACGCGGAAAGACAAAAAAATCAAAGAAACTAAGGAAATGCAAAAAAAAAAGATTCGCTGTTACAAACTTAAAAGGAAATCTCTTTCCCCGTCAGTGCAAGAAATGATTCGCTGACACAGTGGTCTGTTTTGGCAATATGACAGGTTTCTACGATCTCTCGAGTCTACTGGTCCTAATGTGTAAAGATTACAGATGTTCACTCCATGTGGGCTCCACAGGCTTTAAGTGTATCTCGGTGTTTTCGAACATGGAAATCTGTATTTTTTTGAACATCAAGATCAGAGGACTCGCGATATTATAGAAGCGTACAAATACTGCCAGTCAGCGAGCCATCCCTTGCACTGACGGGGAAAGACATTTCGTTTTTGGTTTGGACACCTAATGCTGTTTTTTTGTTTCTTAGTTTCATTGTCTTGTTTTCCTTGCCTCGTATGTATACCGAGTATTTGAATAAGCGCCTTTGTTGCTATTTTTGCGCTGTGCTAATAATCAACATTGAACCAAAACCAAAACGCCAAACTTTTCGCTCTGCACAACTGTCAAACTTTTGGTTGGACACCTCAACCGAACCGTGAGGGAAGGAAGGAAGGTTGGAGTGAAAGAAAAAGAGAGAAAGTGGTGCTGTAGTTGAGGGCTCAGGAGCAATATCGACCAACTGGGGATATAGTTTTACCGCGCACTGATATCGCACAGCACACGGGTGCCTTTTGCGTTTTGCCTCCAACAAAACGCGCCCGCCGCAGCTGGGTTGGAACCTGGGTACTCCGACTCGCTATTTGTCACTCTGTTACGTCATTTTTCAACCATACAAAACTGTACTTAGAGCTGTTTCGTCGTTACAATACATAGCTGAAGAAATGTAAACTGGTGCAAGAAAATGAAACTCTGCTTGGCTCCTTTCTAGGTTTTGCTACCGAATGTTATTCTCCCATTATAACCAACTGCTTTTTCTTTTCGCCCTGTATGCATGCATTCTTTTGTTATAAGCGCTATTATAAGCGCAATTTTCAAAACAAAATTCTGAGGACGATTACGATTCTTGCTAATGCGAAATTTGAGTGCCGCTCTAGCGGTGTCTCCGGCTCTGTAGGCGCACTGTTTTTGAATTTTTGGGCCGCGTAGTCACGTCTGGCGACGACATTAGTTCGATAGTAGTATTAGTTGAAGAAGACGGCGATGTGCAATGTAGAGCGCGCCAGAATGGGTGTATTAGTTCGATAGCACTAATAACGACAGCGGAAATAAGAGAACACGAGGACATATAGAGTACTGAAGGCTGAAGAGATAACTGTTGTTGGCGTTTGGTTTGCCTGTAGAGATAAATAAAACAAATGGCGATCTTCCTTAAATTAATAGAAAGACACGGGATACAACGTTTCAGGGGGAAAACAGGGGCTTGTGCTTATTTTATTTTGTCTGCTCCAACGAAGCTTTCGTTGACGTTTTTTTGGGTCCTGAAGGCCTTCAATAACAATATACAACTCAGAATGGCTATTGCACGCACTTCTACATTTTCTGCGCCCCGCAGGGCAAAATACAGGAGACGCTTAACTCATTGCTGGTTCTGTAGCTATGCGATGACAGTGATAATAATAAAAAAATAGCTTTTTCATTCAGCTGTAGACGGATGTGAAGCATTGCGTGTGCGGACGTCGAAATAACGTCTTACTTTCCCGGTCGTAACACCGATTTAACGTGTCGTAACAACTTTATTCCCGCTGCGCCACCTTTTGTCTGGCTTGGCCCATTTTGCTCAAAGCAACTCCCCATTAGAACGCATTCACACGTATACACTTTTTTTTGGCTTTCTTTGCTCTGCCCAAAATGTTTTCTTCGCGCTTCAGTTGTCACTGTGAACTTGCCGAGAAATTTGTGTTTCTATTCTTTGTTTATTCCGCCTGCGAACAGAGCTGTGTGAAAGCTGAACACAGTAACGAAAGCAATGGTGCGAATCAAAAAGTACAGCGCATAATAACACCCAATAGTCCGAGGTTACTGTTCCACGTTTTTTCGGAGCAAAAGCACTGACACCAATCAATATAGCAAACGCTAGCGTACAGGAGCAGGAAGCGAAGCTGCGCTCACAGGCACAATTTGGACGCGCGAAGGGAAGTATCAGCAGCACTTAGTGAAATCGCTATGCGGTTCTTTAATGGCCTTTTTTCTTTTTTTTTGAAGCTGCTTATGAAGAAAGGGGGAAGAGCTAAGGCATGAATGAGGCGATAGAATTGTTCATTCCTTGTTTCCACCACCTCCTTTCATCTCTCCCTCTTAGATTACGTTCTTGGCTTTATTAACTTCAAATTCTGCATCACGCGCTTCGAAGTATTGCCTTTTGTAGTAACCTCTTTCTCATTTTTTGGTTATCTCAGCTGAGTCTTGGTTTGCAAGGAGAAAGGATAGTTCCAATTAAGCGTTATTTCAATGCTGCCTGGGTGTCGGAGCAGATTATGGAGTCGTTTTTTATAGTTTTTCCTTCTTGCGTACCCTATGCGAAAGACATTATATGCCAGTCGCTCGAGCTAAGCGCGGTGGAGTAATAAAGCGTTTAGCAAAAAGAAAGACACGTAAAATAAAAAGCAAATCTAGCGTTGATTACGCCATTCAAGATATACACCTTGTCGACCAGAAGGAGCAAGAGGAAAAAAACTTTATTCGGGCCAACACTAAGGCCCAAAGAAGAAAATGTTCCTTGGTAGACCCCAAGTTACCCCATGTGTTGTTTTTTTCTTTTTTTTGCGATAGTGTGTCTGCTGGCATGCTTTTTCGCCAGCTTTTCTCCAGCTTGTTCTGTTCGTGTTAAGTGCGCGCACACGAAGCCATTTCGCGCTATGTTCCCACTAAGACGGCATAAATTTTGGTGCTTATAGCTACTACAAACGTTCTCAAATTATATGTAGAAACGCGACACTTATATTCTTATTTTTTCCCCGCAGGAAGATCGTATGGTGCGAGCTACAAACTTCATTATTAACTACCTCCTCCTGCATTTATTTTCTTTCAGGGCAGTGTAATGATGCCTCAAAATTTACGTGATGCTCCTTCTATAACTTGCTGAGTTACGTTGGAGTTCTTTAAATGCTCGTGGAGTTTCAGGAAAGAAATATGGCGTGAACGTGTTGTGTTAGGAGAAAAAAAGGTTTGATTATGTATCTCTAAAAAACTTGGCTCGTGAAAAGCGCGCTTCGCGACGTTAAGGTTTGTTGATTAAGTTTACGTTACCTATATTTTGGAGCGAGTTGAACGTGGCTGTTCTTTTTGGTGGTGGGATCGCAATCGCTACAATTGTAAGAATAACGACTGTTATTATTTCGGGATCTGCTGTTGTCTGTCATTGCTTTCGGTGGTTTCGTGCAGTGTGAAAATCTGCAGGTGTACTGAGATAATTTGGTATCCTCGCTCTTGGCTTTATAGAGTTTCGTTTCGATTCGTGCTACAAACTACACCTCGTTGTTCTTTGTTAAAGGGACACTGATGACTAATTGAACTTGGCATGTATCTTTAACTTACTGTCTTCTAACGACAAAGAGGCTACCTTTATGAGCTTGAAAACCGCTGAATTAAACAGAGGTATCACCGTCACTGGAAGGTTTCAAAAGTTAAGTGGGGTGCGTGAAGAGAGTGATTAAAGAGCGATTCGCAAGGTTAGAAGAAACAGCCATTCTTTTTCAAATAGTGTTCACAGAGCCTTTTTCCGTGTGGACCTCGCACTATTCAGTTCAGTAGCAGGAAAATGTTTAACACCATTTTTATTCGGCATAAATTCATCTCTGTCGCCGGAAAAACATCAGCGTAGCCACAAAGAGACATGTAATTTACTTTACTACGAATACAGATTGATTGAAATTGTTCTCAACTTCCCGTTAAGCTTCTGGAAAATAACAAGGCAACATTTAGCGTCTGGCAAAACACTAGAGAACATACAGGCGGAGATGAACATTACGAAAATTTATGCCTTGGCACACGTCCGTCATGGCCTGCGATTAGTATTAAATATAGAACCAAACGGTTCGTTAACGGCACCCAGACTGGATTTGTTTTTCGGGAGGGGCCATAGATAACCTTTTATACCGGGTGCGCATGTGCGTGTGTGCATTGGTGCGTGTGTGTTTTTGTGTGTGTGTGTGCGCGTCTGGGTGTCTGCGCGCGTGTGCGCGTGTGCGCGTGTGCGTGCGTTTGTGTGTTTGTGTGCGCGCGAGTGTATGTATTTGTGCGTGTGTGTTTGGTTTATGGGTGTTTAACTTCCCAAAGTGAATCAGGTGCCGCAGGGATTTGTTAATTCGCGAATAGAGTGGCAGTCCCCGCCCTACTCATGAAGGAGAGCGCGCGCGCCGGTGTATAAAGCATTGCGTTATAGCGCGGAGACTACATCGCGATTTCCCTGCCGCCGCGGGACTTTCCACCCCGCTTCTCCTTCCGACTGAGGCGGACTCACTTGGTCCTCATATCTACTTTCCCGTCGCCAGCCTGGCTTCGTTCTTGATCTCTCCCCTTATCCCGCGGGACTGGCGTCGAACTTCTCAGCTCGATATACTGCGGCGCTTTTTGTTCCTGGCGCCTTGTTCATTTGTTTGTTGGCTCACCGGGGAGTGCGTGAGTAGGCCGCCCCGGATCGATGATGGTGCTTCGGGTTGCTGCGCGGCGTTAAACGCTGTTGCGCCGCCTGTAAAGATGGAACAAGCTGGGAGCTCCCTAACGATGCTGAAGCACAATGCTGAAACTGGAACGCTCCCCGGCCGGTGGTGGAGCCGATGGCCACGTGACGAAGAACCATGGTCCGCCGACGGGGAGAACCCCCCCCCTCCTTGTCCACTCCACCTGACCTAGGCTGCTCCAGCTCAATTTTGTAAACAACTCCTCGCCGATAGCAAGAACAAAGCGATAGCCCACTAGAGGGCGTAAAGTAGATAGGCAGATTACAATACCTGTCCAAATAGTTTATCAAGAGCTAAATGTGCTTGAACTTTCACTTCTGTTTTTGTGTGGCGCTATAGAGCTCTTTTCACACACGCTTCGGCGCTGCGTTGACTAGCAGATACGTTTCTCACTGATTCTGTCAGGAATCCTGAGCTTAGAGGTGAAGCTGACGTGAACCTTAGCGTCGAAATCCGCGGATTCTTCAAAGCTAGGCTTATCTTGAAGAAGACTATCCTAGTTTTCACAGTGCCACTGTTCGGATGCACCGACTGGCTTCTCATGCGTTTTGAAGGAAGCGTTCTAGCCGTGGTATGCGACAGCATTTAAAATACGCGCTTTCTGTTGATAACGCATTCATTGACACGAAGTCTAATTCTTTTTAGTCGGATAAGAAATTACTTATCGCTTCAGTATACAGAGTGCAAAAAAAAAAAAAACTCGTCTTTTTTAAACTGTACTCAGCCGGATGGTCGCGACTGAAATAGAGCCCGGTCTTCCATTGTGATGCACCTGCTGTAAAAGACTGCAACGTGTTCAGCCGCTAGAAGTAATTGACCACAAAAAATATTACTAGGGGAGTAAGTTTGGGATGCCTTTATGTTCACTTCAAAATGCACGTTTATTTTGTTGTTGTTTCGAGTGTTTTTCGCATTTCTGGGAACTTTGCTGCGGAATATACAGGTGCGGAGACATTCACGTCACGATCACGTCACCACCGTTTGCATTCGCATGTGCCTGTTTCCACAATTCCAGTACCGTGCGGTTGGATGCGCTGTATGTTGTACTTGTACTGCGGTGTCTCCAGCCACATTTTTCAGAAATTCATCACCGTAAAGCTGACTGAAAGATGAAAGTTTTAAAGAAAGTAAATATTATACAATAGACCTATGATGAGATAACTAAATTGTGTGGGGAAGCATAGATTGCTACTTGAACGCTCCGGTCATTTTTTGTTTATTTTCTTGAAAATGCGATTGCATAAAAGCCCCTTTGGGACAAAAATCCTGCCGTGTCAGAAACTAGCCACGTGTCAAATTTGGTACTTGCAAGAGCCAGGTGTGACCTGCTACCTGCCACATTGGTGGTGGCTAAGTGGAGAAAGGAAAATCCCCCTCTCCTCTTGTATAGTATTTCTGGTCGTGCATGGCAACTCACAGCGTGGCTCCTATGCTATAGCGCTGTCGCAAATAATGATAATTATGTCCCGTATTCCGAGTTTGGTCGTTGTTGAAACCGCCGTTTTCGGCAACCAAAACGTGGCGAAGAAACCGGATGGTGACGTCACCAACATAGCGTGTGCTCTCATAGCAGGTGCTTAAGGGCCCCGATGCGATAAATAGCCGAAATGGCAGCGCATTCTGAAGTAGAGCCTCTCGCGTCGGAGTGAACTCGTCGACGTTACTCCCTATACGGCACGTGAAGTGGCTATAAATTTAGTACAGAGCTTCGCTCCGTCTTATCTTGCCTATAACAAATTTTAGGAAGGATAAATTTCCCCTATTTTTAATTTCATTGGACGATTCAGTGCTCCTAGACCTAACGAGAAACAGCGGTTTGTTGCAGGAATGGTTCACTTGATGAAAACCAGATGGCGCCACTATCATAGGAGTTATCGTTAAGCCTTCTTTAGCGTACGTTGAATAACGTGGCATGAATCCCAATATCATAACAATAAAACTTTATCGGCGCGTTCTTTGTTAGAAGGAATAGTAGACAAACATAGATTCAACCAAAAGACAAGCATCTGCCCATTTAGGGCTAAGGAGGCAGGGCGGCGGCGCGCTTGGGGATAAGCAACATCCGGTTCGCCGCAATTATTACACACAACGTCTCAAAAAGAAAAGCACATTATTTTTACGACATAACGCATAACACTAGTGCGTCTTATCTTCCCCTGAGGCCCTCCATAGTAGTGCTGAGCCTTCGCTGTTATTCCCCTTCCCTTGCATGTCCCTCTCCCCCAACTCTGCCACAATATTTTTACATTGCGATAGTCTGTTGTAAAGTCCCGAGATTCGAGAGTTTCAATCCTGCATCGTCTGGCAAGTGGGGGAATAATCTGGCAAAGGCAAGCTCGAGTTTCGAGAGATGAGGCACTGAAAATAACCCTGATACGAACAAAAAGTATCAAAAGATACAGGAAAAAAAATATTAGGAACAGAAGACCCAAATATAGAACCAGGATAACGCCACGCCAAGGAAGAATAGGAAGGAAACGAGGAATGGAAGATAGGATCTCGACTAGAAGCATCAGCAGCAGCTGCTGCAGGCAAAGCGTGCCGTGCCTCTGCCAATATTGAATGCCATAACGGATCGCCGCAAATCCTCTTTTACGACGCCGCTCGTAAGCGGTCGTAAAATTTGTCCCTAATAAAACACCGGCGTGGTACCCGATGACCGAGCAAGCGAGACGAGCTGGCCGAGTGTGTGTATATGCACTGCTCAGAGGCATGTCAGCCGAGAGGGCAGCACTGGGTCTAACGACCCTCCATGACTCCCCGGGGCGACGGTGCCCGAAATTTATTCTTTTCTCTCTTTCTCTACCCTTTCCTTCTCTCTCTGTCTCAGTCTCCTCCTGGCTTCAGTCTGCTTTTGGCTTCGTCTTATACTGTTTTACGCGGCTCACACGATGCCTTTCCTTGCCGCAGGTCACTCGACGAGTATTTACTGGCGCTAACAGTGGCGACCCAAAAATGGGGTGATTCACTTTTTTTGTTGCCGAACTTGATGTCTCATCGCCATTGCCCTGCCATACCTCACCCCAGCGAGGCCTGCAGAAGGAATAAAATGAAGTGCCGAACGGATGAGGGTAGTAGACTGAAAGAAAGAAGAAAAAAATGCGAGTGGAGAAGGGAACAGCACCATAATGTCAATGGAACTTCGTTCGATCGCATTGTTTACGTCGGTTTGAGCCCTCCTGAGTGTTGAGGCGGCATAAAGGAAATGGAGGACGCACGGTGCCGCCAATTTCATGTTCTGAGGTGGGATTCTGTGCGAGCAGGGGTGATCGAACTTAACTCGATTCATGGCACTTGTCTCGGGTAGGTGCCTGAAGAAGAAGTTGTTTAAAAAAGGAATGCGTGCTTTCTCTCTTCATACATCGTAGGCTTAGATACGTGTCTCTCTTCATGCTTAGTATGCTTAGATACGTGTCATCACCAAGCATTGTACTCTGCGAAATGCAAGGTTCTTTTACAGTTCTCGTGGTGGTGTGGGCTACAGGGGACCTCGGAATATTTTAGGACTATGGCCCAGTTCAGAAGACTCTAATATGCCATAAATTCTTGCCGATTGTTTATGGGTTCCTCACGTGAGGCAGGAAACGCATTGAAGAAGAAAATATTTAGTTGTGCGAGTAAGCAAATTTGGAAACTTCCATATCGTAGCCAAATAACTAATAATGCAGTCTAGTAGTTGCACTTGTATGAATGTAATTCAGTACAGAAAAATTATATCTACAAGCCATATGTAAATTAACCGCCGGATATATCTCGAGACGCATAGTCTTACTTTGAATGCCCCTGGACTAGCTGTTCGGAAATCCGTTGGGTCAAAGGGAGACTACGAACAATTAGAAGTTGGCCTATATCTATAGGCTCCCCTGTACTGATAACAAGTAAACCTCTCGCACTGAAAACGGAGATTTTATAAGCTAGAGAAAAGACAAAAAACTTCGTTGGAGGCACTTAGATATCTCGGGAAGTGCGGGAAGGCGAAAGCCGTTTGCGACTCATTGCACTGACTTTAATTTGAATTTGCCGCGCTAGAATTAATTCTTATTCAATACCATTACTGTATACAAATCTTAACTAAACCCTGTACTATCACCAGAGCTGTGTCGTAGTGATTAAGGTAGCTCGGCATACGCGTGTGAGGTAGCAGGTGGGTTGAATTCTGTGCAGTGCGACATGCGATGCACTCCAGGTTGGCATTCCACGCTACCGAAGGACGGTGACCGTAATTGGACACTGGCGCTCTCACCGGGTTGCGGGTGGGGTTCGGTCCTCCTCTATCTGAAGTAACCATTCTTCAGCGGTTTTTCTCCTAACCTTTTCAGTTCCCGTGTTAAGACTTTCGGCACGTGCCAAGGTCTCAGGTTTACAGGTCCGGTGACAAGGTCACGGGACCTAGGCGGCGATGTAACGGACGGACAAGGTCACGTGACGTAGGATGTAACGAACGGACACGATCACGTGAATTAGGCTGTAACGAATGGACACGCTCACGTGACCTAGGATGTAACGGACGGACATAGTCACGTGACCTAGGATGTAACGGACGGACGCCAGTGCGAGCCATTAAAGGCTTTCACCTTAAAATGACGGACGATTTCGTGTAGTTAGGCCAAACGCGAATTAGGTGCGAATTAGGTTTCAACACCGCCTTAAGGGTACGACACGATAGTGCCTGCGCACATACAGGCACTCAGTAGGTACATCGGTCGGATGAAAGATGTCGCGGAATTGGCAAATTATTCCTTTGAGCACTGGCTAGCCCAAATAATGAACAGTCTTTGTCTCAAGCGTGCAGAACACACAAAAAGAAAGCAGAAAATAAAAGGCAGTAAGTGTTAACAATACATAAGTTCATGCAGATACTGAGTGCTTGCAGACAATGAGGTAGGTAGAGGGAGGTGCGTGGACAATGCGGGTGCAGAAACTAAGATGTTCCGAATGATTTCCAATGGTCACTCGTGTCTTTCGAGGTGGAACTTTCCAGCGCCTCTTAGGAGAGTCGTGAAATGCATTTATCTGATAACCGACTGAGGAGAGACGGCAACGAATGAAAACAAAGCAGTAACTAGCATAACGACAGTGGAGAGAGCAAGAGACCAACCTTTCAGACTTCCTCGATTGTGTAAATGTACCACATGTTTGCTCGATCTGTGCTAAACGGATGTTTGTTTAACTGTCTCGTCTAACCGTTGGAAAGCCTTATTGCTCGTCCCCTCAGCACTACTACTGCGCTCTTCCGACCGGAAGGGGAGCAAAAAGTCAGAGAGGAAAAAAAAAAAGAAAATAAGTAAGGCCACACGTGGAAGAGCTTTGCAGATGAAGAAATAAAAAAAAACGATGGAAAAGAAGTTCCCTAACATCGTTTTCTCGCTCGGCTGGAGAAATCGAACAGCAAGAGCATTGTCTAGCTCTTAACGTGTTAAGTTCGGGGCCGAGAGAACAGAATAAATTAGAGGAAAATAGGCGAAGATCCGGGTCGGAAATGGATGCTGCAAACAGGAAAAGAGGCGACATCAACATATAAAGCTACTGGAAGAGACCCTAGGCTATGGCTTCTGCTATCGGGCCTGGTCTTAAGCGAATGAAAGGGAAGAAGAGGGAATTGTGGGGAAGAGGTTTGAAGAAGACATAAAGCAATGAAGCTTGGAAGAAAACGCCCGGGGACAAGCGAGAGGAACAGAGGTGAAAGCGGGACGGAACACACAATGCCGGTTGCCCGTCAAATGACGCTGGTTAGTTGTTACGCACAAAAAGCTTTCTCAGTTGTTAAGCTTCCTCACTGCGTGCAAAGAATATCAAGACATCCAGTAGCAGAGCTAAAAGAAGGGCTATTTGTTACTGGCTTGGTGACCAAAATTAGATTAAAACCAGTGTTGCTACTGCACTGATTGTATTGCCTTACAGACTGTGTGCTTTTCTAATTCCTAATGTCCCTCGCTTCCGTGTGTCTCTGCCGTCCATTGTATAAGCCGGGCTATCAGTTTCCATTGTAACAGCACCACAGCCCGTCTGGCATCGAAGTGGTCGCCCCGGAACTCTATCTATGGCCGCATTCAGTGCGTTGTTTTGGTAGGAGATGAGCTCAGCGATCGCGTTGCAAGGTGCATTGTTGGTAACCTTTCCTACGCTTTCCTTCGTCTTTCTCGACTCCGTGGCTTCCGATCACCTATGTTGTAAGGCCTTCGCGGTGTGTCATTACAAGCATTTCTTACTTTGTTTTTGTCATTTCTGTACCAGTAATTTTGGTACTTTCACTATTCCCTTGTTGTCCCATTTCGAAGATATGATGCACTGATGATTGCAGGTGGCCGAGAGCAGAAGGGCTATAACTTTCTTGTACAAGTATTCCCCCTACCTTCTTCCCAAACACACACGTGTGTATGGATACGTATAATATTCACAGACAGATGAAAGAAGCCAATCGTCCTTTTTGCCTGTCTAGGGCCAGTGGCCGGAGTGGGGAGAGCAGGGGTGGAAGGAAAAAGCGAAACGCGAAACGGTTAGCAAGGGAAGACGAAAATATATTGAAACTCGCAAAAAAGTAAAACAAATAAATCAGAAGGTGCGGCGAAGACAGTCACTTACAAACCAATACTTCACTTTTATATTTTTCCTCTCTTTAAAAAGTTCCAGAACTTAGGCATTATGAATTTTCAAGAAATAGCAGTTCAGCAATCACAAAAATTACGCAAATCTGATTATTACGTAAAGAGGGGCAACCTGGCGTAGAAGAATTGTTTACGAGTGTAGGTTACTACGAGAAAAGTTAGCAGCAACAATTAAGCGTAACCGCAACAAACGTCGAAATCCTTAGGGCCAACGGGCAGCATGCGGCCTGCAGGCAGCGTGTTTGTGGCCTCTGGCCTATACACAGAACGAACGATGTTCCGCATAATACATACTCAATAACATGTAGACATGAATAAACCATGTTTGTGTGATCTAAGCTAAAATGCTGTCGTCACGAGCGTATATCGACCAGTGCAATCCTGCTATAGTTGAAGAAGCTTCCATATGAAAAGTTGCTACAAAATGGAAGGGTCTTCAGAAATTGTAACTTGTATTAATGAATCTCTGGAGATAAACGTTGCAGTATTCAATTAACAACCTCTTCACTATCCTCATGCAGCGTTTGCTAATAAAAACAGTCGACATGACGCCCCGAAAAAAAGTTCGTTCTAGCGCGCCCTTCTTAGTAATCGTACGCGGCAACTCTTTAACCCTAATCAAATATCAATATAACAGTCTTTCAGCGTCCTCAGTGAATGTGTGAATAACACGAAGAAGCCGACATAATCTAAAGCATGAAATTTGTTTAATTTCTTCAATTTCAGATACTGCAACCTCACCTGACGCTGTGCCAGGTATGGGGGGGTGGCAGAACGAACCCTGAATGCGTTCGTGTCAGTTACAATCAGCTGCATAAAAACATTCATGTGCATAAAATGTATCACCAGGACCAGAATTCCAAATTTCGATACCACGATGAAAAAAATGGTATTGCAACAGATCAGTGCGAAGACTGCAAGCGGAAATATTTAGTTTAAGATATCGTCTTACTGAGGACGCTTTGAGAAATATTAAACATTTCGGACGTGACATAAATAGCAGAAAGTAATCAATGCATGTAAGAACTTCATAAACATTCAGTACGACGACGCGAGGACACCTGTGCAAGACTCAAAGCAGACTGATTCGAAAAAGGCGAGAAATGTTGTCACATTGTCTAAATATGAAACGGACAGCCATTTTTCAGTACCGAATCTAGTTTGTTGAGGGTGTCTAGAACAACACAGTCACATTATAGAATTTGACGAATCAGGGTATTGTATAGAATAAGCTCGTTGTCTAGCAAAGAAACTCGCAAAATGTGGCTCAAGTGTTTGAATCTTTGGAGAGGTTAGTTAGAAATCATGTGACAGAAATGTGTGACATAGCACGTAGTCCTCAGGGTATATCCGTGCATGTTTTTTTTTTAATTTGAAGCAATTGATGAATAATATATAACAAAAGCAGTGGTCCGAGATGGAACCCTTTGAGACGTACTCCTTATGTTTCTGAAGGTGGAATGGCATGGCACGCAACTCTTTCGACGCACTTGGCCTCGATGAACATCGACACGATGCAGTGCTTGATTGACTGTGACATAGGTAATACAGGGTCAGAAATATAGAACATGAAACCAGAGAGAAGCACATCGAGAAGAGCAACCAAAAACCACGAAGTTAGAGCCAGCGTGCTTGCGTTATTCGGTTTGAGCTTAGATTGTATACGCTTAATCAACTCTTAGTTGAACCTGTTTTTCAGCGTCTTTAACGTGGGCGTGATAAAGCTCGTATATTTCAGTCTAACGAATCTGTCTTAACCGAAATCAAAAAAGCTTCTATTGCAGTTAAAGCCGCCACTACAGTCTACGCGCAGCATTACTAACGCAACAGGCTGGATTACTAAGGACGAGGAAAGAAAAAGTTTGTGTGTGGCCATCACCATCAAGGTGGCCGTATAGACGAGGGAACATTGATTTGACGTCGGGCTTCGCATGTGCAGATCTCCCTCCCGCGAAGACAGCAGTAGCGAGCTCGTGAACAAGCAGCTTTCAGCGTCGGAAGGTTGGGGTACGACGGACGGCAGTTTGATAGAACGGCTACTTATTTTTTTGTTTGGCCCTTGTACTACTTTAAGGTTTCAGATTGCGCTTGCTGGACAATTCGCCTGTTTGTCCGAAGGTACGCGCATGACCTATAAACGGGAGTTCGTTGAAATTCTGATGCTATTGACAAAACACTCACCATCGATCCGAGTTTCTCTGCGAGGACTAGCGAAATAAACAAACGGTGAGATAAACATGCGGGAGACAAAGCAGCGATCTGACTTCTCCTGCATAGCGCAAAGCCGCGTGTTGAAAGAAGCAATACGAAAACGATGAAGCTTCGCGTGAGTGTTGATGCGCAGAGAAAATAAAAACAAAAAAAAAGCGAATGGGGTGGAACAGAAACAAGGAAGAAGGGTGCATTTGGCGGGGTGGGCATGAGCATTGCGTGCCTTTCTTGAAACTGTTTCGTTCTTCCCCAGGCGCCGTGCCTATTGAGGCAGAAAGGAAAGTACGCATGAAGCTGCACGTAGACATAGCCTGCCGAGCCAATGGATTTGAGAATAGGGGACCGGCGTCAAAAAGCAGAGAATTGACGAAGCGAAAGAAGATAGGTCGAGCGTGTGAAACGGCTCGAAAGAAAATATTTTCCAAGATGCCCGAACCGAGAGGAATCGCTTGGAAGGAAGCGCATGCATGGAAAAAAAAAACGAAATGAAAAATTGCGAAAAAATGGCCTCTTTCGTCGAAAAATGGCGGAGATATTGAGAGACAAGACCAATAGCGATTCCTTGCGCCTGTCACACTTGCTGACGCAGAAAAATGCTACTACGCTCTTTTATTTTGTATTTTTAACTTCTTGCTGAGCCGGCCTCCCGTCGGATGCCGCACAATTGCCCAGTTGTCGTGAATGCCGAATAATGCTAAAAGGAATTCGTGAGCTTGAGCAAATAGCTTTTGATTTCTGCGATGCCAGCAATGCGGGAGCAAGCTTTAGGCTCGCAAAATGGAAAGGCAAGGGAAGTGCGGAAATAAAAGGCAGCGGGAGGTGTGATGCACTCCACTGTATTTGTAAATTTATCCGTACGATGTCATTGCTTCAGCGTCATCGCATGACGTCAGAAATTTGGTGGTTTACTTTTAGGGCAACAGGGCTATTTTCCCGCGAGAATAACTTCCCTGTAGGCATCTAACAGAAACGGACATCTTAGCATGTCTGTTCGCATATTTTTTCTTTTCAAGAAGAGGCAAACGTGTATTTACAAAAATCTCTACGCAGCTGCAAGCTGGTATTGATCAGCCGGAAAACCAAACGAAATTACAGCAATAAAGATTAACCTGCACTTGGGAGTCCACTTGGCTTCAGATATTAAAAATCAACACTTTGTTTTGTTCTTCCAGACTATTATTTATTTTTAGTTAAAAAATTGTCGGTATTGCAAGCAAAACTCAACAAAGTGATCTGCCATCGCTGCCCCCTGCACCCATATACTGGTTGTCCTAGCTAAAGGTAATCAAATATTTTAAAAGACACGAAGTGCCCTTGGCGAGTGAAACCAACTTCTTGCTTTTGGTAGTCGCGTGGACAAGTCTGTAGTAATTTTTTTTTATTCCTCAAATTTAATTATTAAGGTTAGCCGTAAATGTTTCAATGTATTTACATCAGTAATATCGCGCCAATTCAAAAGATGTAGATCGTCATGAAAACAGTTGGCTGAATTATTTGCACCAAGATATCATTTACGCAGCTTTATTTTTCGGCCCTGAATAAAAATCCGGAAAATACTAAAATTAGCAGGTGACACCTGCTCGCATATATCTCTCGCTCAATGCAGACGAAAAGTGCCATCGGAGACGACGCTCCGGACAAAAGAGAATTTTGTTCTTTGAGACGCTTCCTCAGACGTTGAAGTAGCAGCTCTGTCACGTTGCAGCTTCTGTATTTTGTCGGCTTACTTTTAGCCCGGTAAAAAAATTACGCAAATTATATCTCGGTGAAACATTTCGGTCGGCTGTTCTTCGAGGCCATCTAAAACTTCTGCACTGACATTTATTCCTGTGCTGCCCCATATCTAGGGAACTGAGTGCGAGGGTGGCTAGTCAGTGGTGCTTCTGGAGGGCAACAGGCTTTAACACAGTGTCCTTGAAATCAGTCACACCGTCGCTTTTTCGTTCCGCTGCTGCATGGACTTCTGTTGGATAGAGGCCTTGGGGAGAGGGGAGGTAGGAGGCGAGTGAAGCTTCTAAAGGGTGTAGGTGAGGGCAGCAGGGTGAGGAGGTAGAGCGAAGGTGTCGGAGGGTGGGTGAGCAGCCCCTTAGCTTGGTGGATGAGGCAGAGAGGTGTCTGGTGTATTGTGCTTCTTGGGGTTTGAGGCTTCTTACTCCGAGGCTTCAGGCCGACGGACAGAGGCCAGCGTTTTCGCGTTGTCACACTAGTGCTGTTTTCGCAGTAAAAGCAGCAATAGTACTCGTCTTACCTCGAGACAGACATGAAATGCTAGTTTACAACAACTGGAAGAATGAGTGTAACATGTGTACGTGCAGCAACCTTGCATTTAGGTGCTAAAGAAAAAATGAAGGAAAAAACGAAAATTTAGTGTTGTGGAAGAGTGATTGTCTGGAGTCTTTGGACTTCTAATCTTTGTCATTATGCAAGTACAATACTCACGTTATATGCTCGACATAAGTTGATTGGTCTGCTAAACTTTGGGTCAAGATGAACCACCGAAATAAGATGGCTGGCATGTATTTTCTGTTTAAAAATATGGCGGAGGCTTTTCTTGTGAGAGAAATTCCGGACATGAAGTGTAGTGGTTGTTGCGCTGGCGAGGATGCGATGGGATGTCGAGGTAACGCGAAAAAGTGGAGACCATGCGACTCTGGGTTTTTCGACATCGATTTGTGTACGACGGGTGCGGGAAGTCATTTGCTAGCGACAAATTCTGCAGCGATTGAGGATATCTCGAGGAAATGCCACATAAGTGAGTTCTCGGTAATCTTGAACATAGGTTTTGTTGGCGCCCATCATAGTTTATCGCTGAGAACGATGAACCTCTGCACTGGGGTGAGCACTGGGGAAAGGTTGTGCTCAGTAATGGCGTCCTGGAAGGTGTGGTTTTAGCAATAACGAATTGTTTGACCCTTGGTAGACGCATGGTGCGGCATTGTTGCCTTGCAGGGTAAGTGTCACCAGCCTGCGCTTTCTATGAGTTGCAGTGAAGCCTAGTGTGAGAGTGAAAAGAACGTCGAGCTCGTCGTCTACATAGGATAACTGCGGACCCTTTGAGAAGCGTTAGTATAGAATCTCAAATGCGGGTATCGTCAGCCAACCCGATGAAGTGAACTGTATGATCGGTAAACGTAGGCAGCCTTATTAATGAGGTAGAATGAACTAAGTCGCCCTGAAATAATTTAACGCTCTCATTTACAACCTGCATGCTCTATTTGCCATGCTGTATACTTGCCATGCTGTAGTCTCTACATTGATCATGAGGGTTATTTCATTTTGCTGTCTTGTTACTTGATAATTGATTGCTTAAAGAATATGAATTATGCGCACTGTTATTGCCTTAGTATATTGTTCATGAATGAAATCAGTGTTTATCTACTGGCTACCTTTTGGTATTGACAGCACAGTGATGTGACTGTCGAGTCCGGCTGACAAGCGCTTGTGCTTACGCAGGCACGCGCTCCTCGCACTCAAATAAAAAAAATACATATTGGACGAAATAATGCGAATGCACAAGATCATTTGTCTCGCAAATCCATCCTCCCCCCTGGAGCCTCTAAGGTGGCATCATGAGCATTTCTCTCGTACTAAAGAATGACGCAGATACAATGCATGCTTGCGCTAGCGACTGTTGTCTTAGGTGCTTCCGGAGTGTTTTTCGCTTTGCATAATGTGCAGAAAAAAAAAACACTGAAAGCGCCCCAAACATTTTGCTCTTGTGCTTTCTTAACACTCGTCCTTATTAAATACTTACCGTAGTGCACTGATAACCGCTAAGAATGCTGCTGGAACATTATTCTTGCGAAAAGTGTCAGATATTTAATGCCGGGACCTGATTAGGTAAATCAGCTGATGTTTGTCCTAAATGTGCGGTCGTGTTGAAACATAGACAATCACGTTGCCGACAACCATTTTTTTTATCCAATTACATTTTCAAAAGAGAAAGGCGACTGCGTTCGGAAAAGAAAATGAATCTTTATTGTGATAAACATTGTTTTCTTGTTTGCGAAAATTCCGTTGTGTCCTTCAAAATTTTTCCACCCATTACAACTTGTCTGTGAAGAAAGCAAGAAGCGATTGTATTTTTGAATCGACGCATAAAAGAAGAATACTGACAACTGTCGCAAGCGAATCAACGTTCGAGAGAAAACTACTGCGCGCGCTGAAAGAAGTCTCTTTTTATAACGGAGCATAGTGTCACTGTTTCTAACGCTAAACCTTGCATATAAATATATTTTTCTTTTATACTAGACAATCTCAGTGTTTTAACTGCTAGCAAGGGAGCCGGTTATGTGTGTAACAGACAGTGTTGCAGGTGAATCGACGTGCAGAATCCATACGGATAAAAAAAAAGTAGTTTACTAGGAATTTCACACGTCTGAGGACATCTTGGCGCCCAATACATTACTCAATGACTGCTCAAATAAAGTGGATGTCAAAACAAGAAAATCAAGGTTTGATCGGTGCATTTGGGCTGATTAAACTGATCCGGAGTTCCCGGGTTCGAACCCGACCACGGCGGCTGCGTTTTTATGGAGGAAAAACGCTAAGGCGCCCGTGTGATGTGCGATGTCAGTGCACGTTAAAGATCCCCAGGTGGTCGAAATTACTGCGGATTCATCCACTACGGCACCTTTTTCTTTCTTCTTTCACTCCCTTCCTTATCCCTTCCTTTACGGCGCGGTTCTGGTGTCCAACGATATATGAGACAGATACTGCGCCTTTCCTTTCCCCCCAAAACCAATTATTATTATTATTATTTCTACAGGTTCTCCGGAAAAATCTGCCTTTCTGCTATTCAGCACGCCCTCGTACAATGCAAATCCGATTATCGTGCTTTCCCCAGCACTTCTAGGCGCGGCCAGCAAAGTTCGCAAGACGTGCACTTCAGCTATATCCCATACAACACTCTATCTACAAACACGGCCTCTATAAGCATGTCAACAGTCACGGACGGGAGGACCAGTAATCGAGGGTCGACCTATACAAGCTCGAAGTTGAGTTTGCTTTTTCTCTTTTCTTGTCTCTGGAACTCTCGGCACCTACCCAATCATTATAAAGCCTTACGGGGCGGAGGAACCACTGTAGCTTCCCACATAATTTCCGAAGGCAAAAAAAAGTGCCTAACAACGGCTCCTTACATGCCAGTGCTATCGCTTGGCCACGAAAGCACTTCCGCATTTGCTCGAAGGTCCGTCAAGAAGTGCTGCAGCAGCAGTAGTCTTGATGTTGTAATTCTCTCTCCCTTCCTCGTTCTACTCGCCCTAGCCACTTCTCTTTTCGGGTGCTCCCAAGAAATGATTGGCTTTTTGACGCCCGCGCCTCTTGTGCCCTTTTTGGCCATCATTGCTTCAGCTGGCCGTGTCCGCGTCCTCTCTGCGTTGATTGGGCCGCTACCGTTTAATTGCGCCCGTCGTCACCCTTGCGACTCTCAGTTCACTGGCGTGAAAAGTGGCGTGCGACGCCTAATCACCCCGGGGCTCCCTCAGCTGGGCGAATCGAACAACGCCAAATGCAGGAAGCTGCTCCGACGGTCCTTGTCTAGGTCCTGGCTAGAATCGCTGGCGGTACACTGCACGTTTGGTTTTCATTGCAATACTGGGTGCTTCACCTAGGAAGTTATGCAATTTAAAAAAAATAGGCTTCTGGAGTTAGAAGAGCGCACTTTTCGGCATAGCACAGTCAGCGGTTTAGCGAGCCAGAGCACAGCTAAGACGTGCTGACTAGTAGGCTGGATAACTAATACTGAGTAGTTAATTTTCTAACTATTTCCATTAGTCTCGCTATTTATTCAGAACGCATTTTTTCAGCATAAAGTTGTTTATGAGCTTAAATTTTTCTCATATCCTAAGATTGTACCATAACGATCAGTATGTATCCGCAGATCTCTCCGCGGGACGCTTGTAGTTTTCTGCTATTAACTGTGAAAAACTCAGCGTATTTGTTTTTCATGGCAGTCGTAATTACTCGGAGCAAGCGTAAAACAAAACTTAGAAGCAAGATTTTCCTATGCATCGGATGGTTAGACCAATGTCATTAAGTTCATGACAGTATTTTACAATATTCAAAATCTGGTTCACAACTAAAAAAGTGGTGGAGTTTAAAGGAAGGTAAATCGAGAAGACGTGCGAAAGCATATGTTTAACCTTGTTGGCTCATGGTTTTGCTTTTCTGGGACGTCGGCACATCTGGCGACGATTTTATAATTAGGTTATGCTCTAATCGAGGTTGAGCTGATGTGATATGTTCACGGCGCTGAGTGAAGTTGATGAAGACGACGATGTGCAATCCGCAGCGCGAGGGTGTGTTGCAACTTAACTCTAGGAGTGATAGCCTGCGGCGATAGCATAGTGCTCACGAGCAGTGACCGGCGAATCTGAACTGCTCGCGCCGCGGCGGGCTCGAAGCCCAGAAGAGGCAATATAGCTTTTATTTCCGCAAGAGAAGCTGCTATGCTATGTTTGGCTATGGTCACCCTCAAGGTCACCCTCGTACTGGCTACAGCTGGCTTGACGCTGCTCCGAACTAACCCGAGCGTACCTGAGCAACTGCGGGACTTCACACGAGATTCTTAGTTGGGACCGTGTTAAGTAGTGCTCTCGCCCTAAAAAAAGATGACTAAGAAAGCTAGATTTGATCAAAGCTCCCATCTCCTTCAATATTTTACTGGTGTGCTTGAATTTCGATCTATTTATAACACATTTAAATTGTAATTCATTTCCTTTTATCCAACGGCGTCTTTATGCCGTGTTGCTGTCTCCTCAAAAAGGCATAGGCTACATTCCATCAGAGTGTACTATACTGTACTTCAAAGCAGCAAACATAAAGACAACGATAGTTTATTTTATGTACATGCATGCAATGCTTTGCAGAGTGCGTCTGGAGTGAAAAACAGAAAGCTCCAATAAGTAGCACTCAGAAAAGTTTAAAGATGTTTTAAACGACCATTTTTGATTCTTTCTCGTAGACCAAACGTTTATTGTTGGCATTTATCGCATCACCGGATTAATTTTTTTTTCTGCAGTCTATCCTGACCAGTCGCAATTAAGCAAAGGCGCGTTTGAGTATTAAGCCGGGTCAGCAACGTGCAAACTCGCAGATTTTGCCGTTATATGCGACACATCAAGCGGAGCAGCGTGGCTGCCTGCTCGGCTTGCGTTGCTGAGTGACACCTTTTGCTACCAACGCACCGCTTATAACAAATACATCGGGCCTTAGCAGTGAGATGGCATCAGCGGCAACAACATTACAAAAAAGTGGCATTGGCTTAACTTGGCTAACCCTGGAATTCAGCGAAAAGCAAGCATGCTTGCTAAGCGTCTGAGGCTCGTCCATGGCAGCTCCGCTGCATCCTCGCGACAGCCGGTCTCTATATACCCACATGACCACGTGTCTATGACGTGGTATCACATAGTCTTACGACACCCCCCCCCATCGGATGTTCCTAAGGTCAAAGGTCAACCCAAAGTTCATGGATCAAGGTCAGAGGTCAAGGGTTCGACACCGTAAGTGCACCACATATGGTCATACACGGCTAACGTGGTTGGGCCGAAGGTCGTTCAAGGTCATTCTCCGGCCTACGCGATGACTGCTTTACCTAGCGTGATGAATCTTTTCGCTTCAGAAGGTTGTCGACTGATTGAAAACGCATGAGAAGTTCCCGTGTACGACACACCTTTAATTAGGCCACAGGAAACGCGGCAATACGGCCTATTAATTGGTGGGGGAGGAGAGGGCAGGGAGACGGGGACAGAGGCCGAATGCGCGAGTGCTCGGTAGGAGAGGAACTAATTTCAGTTACAGGGCCAGGCTCGCGGCTAATGAAGAAAAATTATGATCAACTTACAAAGCTGACATCAGGATCGTTAGGCGCGGGTCGAAAGGTGGCCCCGGTTAGTTTTCGCGCAGTGGTTCCCATTAACACGCCCTGGGCCAACCGAGTGTTCACGTTCACCGGCAGGCGGAGAAGCATTCGAACAATGGATGTATGCACACCGGCAATGCGCACCAATGGCTGGCGCTTTCATCTGAGCGTGGCTACCCGGGAAATTGAGTGAACAGACGGTGCAACGCAGTGAGTAGATTATCGCGCGGTTTGGACGCCGGGAGGAAGCGTATCACTAGCGGATAACGATGGCATTCGCGGAAACTGCAGCGCATTGGCAGGAAGAAAAAGGAAAGGAAAAGAAAGGGTGTTTTACGCCGTAATATTGTCGAGTTAGCAAACCCTGAGCTCTCGTCATATGTAGTATACCGTCCAGCTATGCGCACACCTCGGCTGTACGTAGGGCGATAATTCTCCAACAAACTGGCTTAGCCGTAATTACAACTAATATATGGTCTGTCTCTTTGCCTCTCCCGCCCCCCACCCTCCACACACACGCGCAGAGGCAAGCCCACAAGCAAACCGTATAGGCTTCTCTCTACAAGTCTCCACTAATGACACAGGCGCAAGCAGAGGCAACAGGAAGCATACGACCTTCTTTTCATCTGCGGACGTCTATTTCCTCGAGAAACGATTAGAAGTAGGGTTAAGTGCGTATTATTGGTTGTTATTGCGTGAGCAGCTAGCGGACAGTAGACGGCTTAACAGACACTCACCACCGGCAGCAACTGCAAGGCTAATCCCACCGGTAGTTTACAACCACTCAACTCAACTCAACTCACCCCCTCTAACACACTGCCAGATGATGGCAACTGATCGTTGAGCAAAGGTACTGCGCAAAATAATACAGTAGTGTTGAAAACTGAGTCAGTTGGTACATGTTCAGGAGTAAAACCAGTCAAAAGACGGGACACAGCGAAAAGACGAGGCACACACAAGACGACTGTGTCCCATCTTTTGACTGGTTTTACTCCTGAAAATAATACAAACATGGACGAGAAGGGCACAAGGACGGGCGCAGTCAACTGATTGCTGGAGTCGATGAGTTTCTGCTTTGGGGAGAGGCGTTTAATGAGCAAGCTGAAAGCAGACTCATCACGCCTATAGTATCGAAACCGAGCATCGAGTGGAGCCGCAGCGCTTGAGGGAGAGAATGACGTGGAGGAAGGGTAAGGGTCCAGGGAATGTGACAGCGGCGGAACACATATAATGCGCTCCGTATAGAGGAGGGAGGATGGCGGGGAAGGGAGCGAAGGAGCGACAGGTTCCAACTGGAGTTTAAAACACCCCTGCGCTCTGTGTCTTGTTGCGCTGCTGGGGTTTTGCTTTTCCAGTCTTTTCCCGCCAAATGCGAGCTCGTACTCGGGGCATGAAAAGGGAGGCGAAGCGCGCCTTTGCAGCAGCAGCAGGGTCCCCCCCACCCACCCGGTCTATAGAGACCGCTTGAAGACGGACGCGCAATGGTCTCGGCCGATGGCGGTGGGGCAGTTGTTGAACAATGGCTTCCCTCTTCTGGAAAAGTGTGCGTCGCAGTGCGCCTTTTCGATCTAATGGGCGCGCACACGTTTTTGGCTGCTGCTCGTCTGTCGTGCGGCTCCCCTGCCTCCGCAGCAGTGCTCCGCATGTGGATAGGCGATGGCCCGACCTGCCGCGGAGAGAGGGGACAGGGTTTTCCAGCGCAGGCAGAATGAAAGCTGGCGACATCTGCTGGGAGATGCATTGAAGACGGGCCTTTCCAGGCGATAGAAAATGTCCATACGACTCTTCTGAGCAGTAGACCGAAGGAGAATAGGGGACAGACATTCTAGACCGCGGCGTTAGCGACGGTAGAGTCCGCGGTTCTGGAGGGTGTACCGCGCTTTTTTCACGGTGTAAGCCTCGGGTTTGGGTTCCCTTCCGTGGTGGGGACGTCCGCAGTGATCGTCTTAGGGGCGTGGTATTGGCCGCCATTACGAGATGAATGGTCCTGCCTCCAGCGTGTATGAGCTGCTCAAGACGCGTAAAAAGGGGCAGATGTGGGAACAAATGGAACGGTTGTTGCGTGAAGATTAACACACCACGCTCTGCAGCACCACGGGAGAAACTATTGGCCGGCACATCGCTCGAGTGCCGGTGCTTGAGTTCTGCCCCTCTTTTTTGCTGTCAGTGACTACATAACGCGGTCATTCGAAGGCGTGAGTGCCGTTTGCGTCTAGAATTTACGTCCCTCAGATATCAGTTATAACTGCTCTTCACGATTACGCCTTTTATCAAGGTCATGCGGAAATCGACTTTGTGATATCATTTATCATCTAAAGTAGACCACGTATCGAAATGGCACAACAATACTGATCTGTGTGTATGCGGCAAATACAGGTGCGTACCAGTAATTCGTCTTCGTTTGGAAGGGAATTAATGATACGCACTTATGATTGGGTCTGAACTGATTTGTGCTGTAGGCAAATTGGTATACAGAGAACGCTTTCTGAATTGGATATTGGTATGTGGAAGGTGTGAGTTACTTGAGGGATAAAGTTGGAAATTTTTTCGGTAAAGTTTACCCTACGTAAGCCTTAGCGCGCCTGTTATACTATAAACCAGAATTTTTTTGTTAGGTCAGACATCGACGCGAACCATGAGCATAATTTTCAGGCAAGCGAGCGGATGGGCAGGTAGATTGTATAAATGCAAGGAATGGCCACTATAAGTGCTAGCGCACTAAAAGTGAGGTTCTGGTTCATATGACAAGCATAAAACTCTAGAAACATTTTCTAAATGTAAAGAACCTTTCCAAAAAGGAAAGAAAAAGCAAGATAAGCGTTTGTGTTGCGAGGTTGATGTGATCGCTCCTCATAAGTCATGTTAGAACGCTGCATCTTCTGAAGTGTTTTTTTTTCGAGGCAAGATGTAATATTTCTGCGCGCCATTATGGCCGTTCGATACGTTAATTGTCTGGAATAAACAACAAAAATAATTTAGTTAGAAGCATTCAACTCTCAGAAGGCATAAAGAACGCCATCACAGTTATGGCACCGAGCGCCGAAGAAATACCGGCAGCATATGACTGACATGCGAGAACTGTGGACAAAACTCGAACCATTCAGGTCGGAAATATTGCGGGGATATTTGTCGTAGAGTAAACAAAAATCTAGAAGTTATAGGAGGGCAAACAAAACTCAAGGAACACACATTATTCACGCATAGCATAAGCTTAAAATGCATCTGAGACAGAAGAAAGAAAGCAAAAAAAAAAAGAACGAGTGCTGAAAGGTTCAACTGTTTGAGAAGAGCACCACTAAAAGCGTTTTTCCTTCTTTTACCAAATCCTGAAGCGGCCCATTTCGTCAGAAAGGTCCCAGTACACTTTCGTTCTTAACTGCTTCGGAGCAGGTTTCTTTGCTCGAAATTCAGTCCTGGCTACTTATTGATCCCAGCCCAGCTAAGGCAGAAAAGGGAGTGTCCATAAGGAGAACTCTCATCCATTATTCCCTCTAACTGCGGTGCATTACTTGCATGGAAGTAGACTCACACATACAGAAAGTAAAGAAAGACGTCTGTCGCCCATTCGAGAGAGGAGCGTATTTTTACAGGTTGGGCCGCAAAAAAAAAAAAAAAACCGCGGTAGAAAGAACTCGCGCGAATCGCATCGGAAAAAGAAGCGGCGTGGGAAAGGCAGATGCCGAGTTTGTTCTGCGCTCGTACCGCGCTATTGAAAACCGCGCCCTTTGGCGCAACGTTACGTATATCGCCACTTTAATTGCCAGGTTGCCCTGATCTATATATAATTTCGCACACGCAGCCGCGTGTGCAAGCGAATACCTCGCGGAAGTGTTACAAAGATGTGTAACTGGAGGTAAACGCCAACCTCAGTCGTCACTGCAAGTCCATCTCGATTGCTACGAGACCTGCAACATCTAGTTTACACAGTTGTCTTGATTCTGAGCGTTGAAAAACGTACGCCGATTTGTTTTTTCTTAGTACTGTGCAATGATGACAGAAAAGTGCACATTTGCGTTTGCTATCGGACTGTAATTTGTCTATAAATGGTTAGAATATATATTTATATATAGTGTGCAGAAGCCGCGCTGCCATCGCTCAGAGCGAGAGCCTGCTGACGTGGACAGACCAGAGACTGTTTCGCCGCCTGAGCGCTGGCCTAAGCCCCCTTTGCAGTAGTAACTAAACTATACCATAGTGAGTCCCCAGGCGTTCGGCTGCTGAGCACGAGGAGGTGGGAACGAACCTCGACCGAAGCAGCGCCGTTTCTTTGGAGGCGAAACATAAAAGTCGCGTGTGTCCTGTGCGATGTCAGTGCTCGGTAAAGTGGTCAAATGTATTGCGCAGTTTTCCACTACTGCACCTATTTTTTTTCCTCTTTCACTTCCACCTTCCTTCCTTCCCTCACGGCGCGCTTGAGGCGTCCACCAAGAAGTGACACAGTCATTGCACCTTTGAATTCCTCAAAAAGCAATTTTTTTTCGCGCCGTGGTGCTTGATTCTAAACCAATAAAAAAAGTCACCACGTCTTTCGCTCTTTTTTCCCTTTTTCTTGTATTTATTTTCTTAGTAACTATTATTTTCATTACCTAGTATTAAACTGCAGAAATTATTATGGCGCTGCGTGGCATTAACTTAACGAACTTAATGCCAGCGCTAATGTAGCGCAAATAATAGTAATCTGCCAACGTTGAACACACCAAGGCGTTCATTTCGAAACTGGACGACCCATTTTGCGGCGACCACAGACGCTCGCAGCCGAGAGAGCACGCTCAGCTGCCACCCAACTGAACAGTGCTATCCTGAGGGTTACGTTGCGAAGGGCGATCGAAATCGTCTTTTCCGGACTCGAGAAGTTAGAGAGTGGTGAGAAGGAAACTCCTGAAGATAAGCGGACTCAGGAGGCTGAGCGTGACCGACCTGAAAGACGCCGTTGAATTATTTTGTATCTGCACAGATATCCCCAACGGACAGCCTCGCCAGCCTATGACCGAAGCCGGGAAACGAGAGACAATTTTCTGCGAGCCACCTTTCCCGAGCCGGGCAGGAAAAGAAGCAGTTCTTCATTTTAGCTTTTTCCCTCGTATCTAGGTCAGAGCGGCGGAGAAATGGAACCTGTTGAAGAAAGAACTAGACAGCTAGATGAAAGAACTGGCGCCTAGAATCCATCGAGCCTTACCATGCCCGTCGGGGGGTCTGCGGTGCGCGCCACACGCTTCCCCTCTGCGCTATACTGTGTCCAGCGGGAGGCCTGTCAGGCGCTGTTCAAGCTTTAGACTGGCACATCGGTTGATAATTTACATAGCACGTCAGCATGTAACCATCACGAGCTGGTATCCCCTTTTCCCTATCCTATTGCCCTGCTTTTGTACCGATAGCTATATTACGGAAGGATTTCGAGCCTTCAGCGTGGCAGTGGCACGTGACCGTGGCGCCGCCACTGTCACGTGGCTCGTCACGTGTTTGGTCACGCGGTGTGGAGCAGCTGCTGCTGCCAGCGGCGCAGCGCGCCGGTGAAACCGAGCTGCAACAGCTGTGCGCATGCGCCGTGTAAAGAGGGACGAAGATGAAGTAGGAACGCCCAGCGAAACGAAGCGGCGAAAGACTGACTTTGCGATTAGACTAAGCAAGTTCCACTCGGCCAGCTGTAGCTATTGCGTCACTCCAGGCTTAACCAGAGCTAAATTGTACTAAATTATACTATAGAATAGAATTATACTATATAGTATTGATTTATACTATAGTTGTATACTTATATTATACTATGGTTAGACCTTTCGAATTTCTGGAAAAAATAAAATATGTATATATGTAAACAACCGCCAATGTTTTTCTCTCTCATTGTCTTAATAATAAGACCCCCTAACTTCACCTCAGGATGTTGCATATCTCTCTGACAGCCTGTAGTTAATTTACAGGGTTTTAGCTTTGCTCTACTTGGGGATATCAGGAGCAAGAATAAACAAAAAAAAAACGAATTGAAGAAGGGATTAGAAGAGTGGAAGGACACTGTAAATCATGGTACAGAAGAGATGCGTGGAGCTCGGAAACTAGAATTTAGTGTTCTGCAGAGGCACAGTGCCATAAACATCCTTTATCCACATACATCCAGATTTATTTTTGTAACCGATAACTGATTTCATGCACGTAATAGAGACTGACCGTGGTGGCCGATGCCGCAGCAGGTCAAGTGTTTTAGATAGCGGAACGAAATGCGTCAGAATATTGTTGTCGTGAGTTTAGCTATGCAGATTTTTTGCAGTGCACTATTGCATATTAGCATCAAGAAGAAAGCACTAAGATCTCTTAGAGAGATAATTTGCATAACATATCGCTCGTCACGAGTTGACCACAAACACAAGGTGGGATATATTCGTTGTAAAACATACACATTCTCTTACTCATCTTTACCACGTACATGCTGCGACTGGAACCATCTCCCGGCTGATATCGCATGCGCCAATGATTTTGCCCTTTTCAGAAAAGTTTTATCCGCTTTTATGTTTGTTGATGACGTGGCCTAAGTGTTTTAACAACTTTTCAATTATATTGCTCAAACGAAGTGCTGATGGTTTGAACTTATTTGCTATCCTATTACGTCATAAAAATGATATGCTTAAGTAGTTGCTTTTGTATTTCTTTCCTCTTTTTCCATGGCTGTGTTCACTGATGTTTTCGTACTCGTGAAAGAACCAACTTGAGCTGTACGTTTTGCTATCTACACTTTTCATTCTTGGGTGTTTGTTCTAATATTATGTCGGGCTTTTAATGGTTTGTTACTGTTTACTGTAATGTTTTTGCAGTCTGGTTATCAATACTGTTTTTTCGTAAAGTCTTCTACGTACAACTCGCTACTCTTCAACCAAGATTTCTCACAAATGTTCACTGCTGTAGTGGATGTCTCCGCATATTAAATTTCTTTGCATGTAATACCATTTCAGCCCTTCTCCCCACTGAAATGCTTCGGCGATTGATGGTATTGTAAATAAATAAATAAATAAATAAATAAATAAATAAATAAATAAATAAATAAATAAATAAATAAATAAATAAATAAATAAATAAATAAATAAATAGCATGGCGGCGGGTTCGTTTGTGGCACTATTTTGTAGAAATGGAGCTGGATGTTCTAACCTCTAGCTAGCAGCACTCAGCAAAGAACTTTGTTACTCGATTCTGTGGATTCTTATATGGTAGTGAAGAAAAGAGGCTATAAAGATGGACTTTATCACGCAGGGGCTGTGCAAATGGTTATAAGGGCTCATTTTCGAGATGACCTCAAGGACGTTCTCTAACGTTTTCAAATTATAGCACAATCAACATATCTCTCAGCTTTTTACTGATCATTCACTGTCATTCCGCGGACAGCAGAGTTAAAGATCAATTTGAAGATTATCCTGAAAGCTTGGCCTATGCAAATAGTGTCTTGATTCTGCTATTCCTCATGAGACGTCTGAATCTTTCACGCGAGAGTTCCTGTCGCGGCATGTCTTAATGACTGGTGTGACAGGGAGAAGGATGATGATATCTGGCATTTGTCTACATATATTACCAGGTGCTTCAGGGAAGACAGTATGTAATATTCAAAAATACAATTTTTGAGGTAAAAATATTGGTTTTGCGATATAGCATTGCCAGGGTTGGCGGACAACATAAAACCGGTGAATCATATTGTCACGGTGTTGGTGACAAGAGAGGACCTGTTAGAAGGCAGGGCTCGGCAGCACGTCCTTCAGTTGGCGAGACGGCGAACTTCAACGTCTTTCAAAACGAGAGCACCACGAGCGTCGTCTTCTTTCCGAGCGCCACGAACGCCACCTGGCAATATTAACTAGTAAGATGACTAACCAATTTCTAATAAGCTCTAACAATTACAGTTAGGCACCTGGTTGCAAATAGACATTTGGGGCCGCTCGTTAATGATAATTATACCAGTTTTTAAAATTTCGACACCGCGATTACCCTCGGCAAAGAAATGTTATTTCTCATTCTTGCTGTTTTATTCTTGTTTTTATTATTTTTATTTTATTGATTCTTTTTAAATTTTATTCTTATTTCCTTCATATTCATTATTGTGGCTTTATTTTCTGCTCCTTTTATTTGATTTTCACGCCATATGATGACGTCATGAGGTCACCTTGAGTCGTGGAAGGTTGGTCAACACTGTATTTTCTCACTGATGAGCACATACAACCTGTATAATGCTCACGCATTGATAAAAAAGCCACTGTTGTAAGAAATTATTATAGCTTCATTGTTGTCACTTTGTAGCAGTATATCTAGGTTGCTGTTTTATATTTTTGCTTTTTAAACAACGCTCTAAAACTGTAGCCTCCATTAACGACGTGCGCGTGCCACTGCTTGAATACAATCTAAGAGTTGCGAGTGGTTGTCAGTTTTATGAGGCTTCGTAGATACTTAGGCCGTAAGCACAGGGAGCGATAGATGATCTTGGCATTACAGATCTGTCGGCAGCGCCCCCTACGGCAGTACGAGGCTATTGAACTTGCCTGCAGTTTTAGTCTCCGCAACGGACTGTTTCGAAAAATGTAAATTTATATTGTTTGAATAAATATGGCCGATTTGCTTGTTTTTTCAGTATACGGTTCAGTTGCGAAAAATGGCGAGCGCCATTCAGTTCGTAAATATTCTTTAAGGCAACCCATTTAAACATGCATGAATAACCTGAAAATAACATAATCCTTCTGATGCGAAAATCACCTATGCTCCCCGCATGAGTTTAAACGGGAGTGCGGAATCGTGCACCGTAAATAGTTAGGGCATTGAAAAGGCCTTTTTGACGCTCAATGCAATCAGTTCATTGAACGTCCTGCTAAATGGTGCTTCGTTCAGACTCAGTGGTGATTGGCGTCTTTTAAAATGGCTTTGATGTTCTCTTACTTTATTTTTAGCTCATACGAAGGCCCGGGCAATCTCCGCAGACATTACGTATGCCTTCTTCTCAAGTTTCTGTCCGTTTCGATTTCTCAGCTACGCACGAAGTAACGTTTTCCCTTTTTCTTTAATCCTTTTTCTGTGAAGAGATCAGGCAAACTGCGAAATCTGCACAAGTAAAATGACTGCAAAGTGCAGGATTTCAAGAGAAAAGGATGCAGACAGTTTTATTAAATCTGGAGGAGTTTTTTACAAAGCTAGTGCTTTTTTCCTGTGAACTATTTTAGGGCTGGAACCATGTTCGATAAGGGGCTAAAATAAAATTAGTTTAAATGGCAAAAAGCCGCGCAGAAATTAGAAAAGAACATTCAGCGCCAATTTTCTCACAGAAAATAGTTTTTTTAATTTTCTCACAGAAAATAGTTTTTTTAAGTATTGCATTTTTGAAATTACGTACCTACAGCAGATCACCGTCAATAAATTCTGATCTATTATAGTTTCAATGTTCTTGACTGAACGATGTCTATGCTCTTTACTCCGATAATACAGGTTAGAGAGCCACTCACCGCAGGTCGAATGACGAATCGAAGTATCGGCCTATGAAATGGCGTGACTGGGGTTCTATCTGTTTGACCATGATCCTGCCAGTACTGACATACCAGGCCGTCGCGGTGGCTCAGCGGTTATGCGCTCCGCTGCTGACCCGAAATACCTGGGTTTGATCCGGGCTGCGGCGGTCGAATTTCGATGGATGCGAAATTTTAGATGCCCGTGCCCTGTGCGATGCTAGTGCACGTAAAAGAACCCCATGTGGTCGAAATTTCTGAAGCCCTTCACTACGGCATCGCTCATAGCCTGAGACGCTTCGGGACGTTAAACCTTTATAAACAACACTGACACACGGGGCCTAGAAGCGAAGCTCTGCATTTGCAGTGAGTAGGATGGAGATGATGTTGATGTGCACGCTTTCGGACCTTGATCACTAGCACAACTGTTCCTGCCCGTTCTCGTCGACTCCGTAACTCTGTTTATTCGTAACGTGGTCCCTGGATACTTCGTTTCAGTAAGCTTGAGGCATGGAAACACAATTGTTTTATATAATGTAAGATTTGACTATAGCAATCAATAGTTTATGGGGATTAATATCCCAAGGCAACTCCGGGGCGCCGTAGTGAAGGGCTCCGGAAATTTCGATCACCTAGGGTTCTTTAATATGCACTGTCATCGCACACTACACGGACCTCTAGAATTTCGTCTCCATAGAAATGCGACCTCCGCGGCTTGGAACGAACCCGCATCTTTCGCGTCAGCAGCCGAGCGTCTTATCCACTCATCCACCGCGGCGGATGAGCGACAATTGTGTTCACGCAAAAAGCGTTTTTTTTCTTCTGTTGTATGGAATATTAATGCATTATTTGTCAATATGCCCGCAGACCACCCGGCGGCAGTGTGGAAGGTTTTTTTTTATATATTACTATTTTTAAGGCCGTCAAAAGCGTTCCCTAATAGTTTTCTATGGCAGTCTTGACTGTTCGATGCGGTCGATGAAAATACCCTGAAAGAAAGATTTTGATATGTGTCAGTAGAACGGACCATTACCTTCAATATTCCCGTATCAGTTTCGCACAATTTTTCCAATTTTCAGAATTTTTGTCCGAGATTGTTGGACATGCTTTTGTGTCCTCTCAAGTTTTTTACATGGACACTGTAGTTACTCAGTAAACGCCCAAAGTACTGTGAGTTCAATTCGGTGCTGAATAAGAAGTTGAAACAGCACGAGGCGCTATCCAGGAAATCTATCCATTCGAGGAATGTGAAATATTTTGGAACTAGATTCTTTTCCATTTGAGGTATTTTTTTTTTGGCCACAACCTACATATTCGAGAATGGGTTTAAGATTATACGTACTATACTTCCCATTCAGTTGATTACATGCGGCGGTGGCTTGTGGTTTGTGAAGTTTAACGATCCAGAGCTGCGTATGGGCTAAGAGAGACGCTGTAATGGAAGGCTTTGGATTAATTCCTACCAACTGGTGTTTCTTAATGTGTGCTGTATGCTCAGAATACAAGGTTACTAGTGCATGAATAAACCTCCATAGATACGCAGTAGCCCCAGCGAGATTAGATCCCGCGGCCTTGGGCTGAGCAGCCGTCACCGCAGGGAGTCGATTAAATCAACATGCATCATACAGAAAAAAATACTTTGCTTTTATTCTTCTTTAATTAATACTTCAGCTAGCGTCTTTTTTTCCACTATGCTAACGCAATCTTTCCGCGCCATGTTACTCTGCCGCAGTCCAGCAGTCGCAGTTGCCTTTGAAGTGAATTCGAAATATCAAGTATAAAAAAACCAGATGAAACATTACAATTTGAGAAAGCAGAAACCAGAGCTTAGCTCTGCAAGAAAGTCGGTTTTAGCAATCCCAGACTCAAAGGTCTACTGCCTGACTGTACGCCCTCTTTCTTGTACAGAAGGTCGCCAAGGTGCTCAGAATGGCAATTTTTCGTGCCTGTCACGACTCTCCTTCGTCTGATCGCTGACCGCTTTGTGTGCGTTTCGCAATAAGATTGTGCAAACCTTCCCGTTTTTTGCAGCAGCATCTCCTACGCCTTGGTGTTTAGGATGCTGTTGTTGTTCGAAACGAGAGAATGCGACCCACCAAGCCACAAAGGAGTTACGATTAAACGAGCTGCATCGGAAAAACGAATTCGCTCCAGCAAGAAAAATTCTGGCTTTTTTCTTTCTTCTTGCATACCACTTGAAATTCTAACTCACGTAATGCATTACGACTTGTGCATAGACCTTCATATTAGACCCGAGTCGAGTGGCTGTGGTAATACTTGTTTCAGCGATATACCCGGGATGACATATGGCTAGCTTTGTCAAGTAAAAATGTATTGGAACAGGCGTAGCAACAGAAACCGGACAAAAGAAATGAACTTTAATGAAAAATGACGCCTAAAATGCAGCAAAAAGAGATCTTTTAAACTACAGTCTAGCTCCAAGGGGATCTATCAACATAGAAGAAGTACTTCAATTTATCACATACGGTTCGAGCGACGTTCTCTCTCAACCGCTATCCGAGGCCGCAATTTGCACGTCCCTTTGTGTGAGGCGGCAGAAAACACAGCCGAAGTGGAAACTTGCGCCAATAAAGTAACGCTTCGTTGTCTTTAGGGCGACTGTTTTTGGCGACTCATACGTAGGTCGATAAGACATGTCGCGACGGTTCTCGCCACTATGATTCGCAGCCAAGCGGCTCGTAGGGTGATGTAAAATTTAGGAACACCACTCTTGAGAGTAAGCAACGCGAGGTTGCTGTTTCAAAAAATCTGTTGCTGAGGGCTCGCACGCGTTATCCTACCTTTATCCGGACACCTCCACTAAATGCACGGTGTGCTAAGTCCACAGTGTTACTTTGGCTCCGTCTTATAAGAGTATTATTTTTGTTAAAATTGGCGTATTTGCTACCGCGCGACGCTAACCTGTCAGTATAGCCTGACTTCCCATTTATATCCTTTTCGGCTTTACTGTCCTTTTAGGTACTTAGGTTTGGGAATGGCAGTGACAGCACGAGGTTTGGTGGTGTTGGGGGGCGTGCAGCCACATTTGATACACTGTACAAAGAGCATAAAAGGAACGAAGAAAAGAGTTCAGCCCCTTACAGGCAGTCCCGAGCGTCATCCTTAAGGGGGACAGGATAGACGTCTGTGCCAGTGATATTATACTGGCGGCGATAATTAACGCACAGTCTAATGGAACCATCTTTATTGTTCACTAGCAGAATGGGTGAGACCCGCGGGCTGTCAGAGGTCTCAATTACTGCGCTCTGTAAAGCATGATGCCAACTTGTTCCTCAGTAACTTGGCGCTCAGTAGTGGTCACATGATATAGACGCCGGCGCAGCGGTGCATGACCATCGGTGTCAATGTGGTGGAGGACAGCTGACGTGCGGTTCAAAGCATATTGGCGGGAATCGAAGAAAGAGCGATATTAACGAAGCAGCGCGTGCAGTTGAGTGGGCTCAGTTTCAACAATCATCTGCATGGTTCACGTCCCAGGTTTGTTCGAGCTGGGCACTTGGACACACTGGCGGGGACCGAGTTCCTTCCATGTACAAAATTATCAATTAACTATATTATCGCAGCTCAAATCAGAATTCCGCTGTATTATTGTATGCCATTGTTATTATAGGTCATATTTGAAATCATCTTTCTCGAGTTTGTGCGCAATCTCTAGCTCATGGTGCACATAGTGACTGATGTTAGTGCTTTCGCACTGTTGCTTTGTACTCGAGAGAACCGAAACGAAAACAAGAGGATGTTTGTTTATTCGTAGTCCTGACTTAGAACTTCCCGATGGTTTCTCATTACTTTCGAGTTTTAATATCTTCCGAGGCGTGTTGTTTCGAAAGACAAATCGCCACGTGCCGCTGGCGAGTCTATTACACGCACACATAGAGGGTAACAAGTAGTTGCGGGCTCGGCATTTCGGCCTACGTCGCCACAGCAGCCATTACGCTAATTGGTTCCTGCACCCGGTCTACAAAGAAGGGCTCGCACATGGATCCGTTCTCGTGCGTTCGGACGATTAACACAGACCGGCGCCAGCGTACGCGATTTGGAGGCCTCGCTTAGCCAGGCCCACGCGCTGACGCGGTCAGAGGAACAGCCGCAGAGCTCGAAGATTGCAATGCTGCCCATGTGGGATAGTTGCGTGCACCATTTCTTAACGCGTTATGAGCGCCGAAATCGTCTTCTGTGAGCTAAAGCTGTTCCGCAAATTCAACTCTACAGCAGACAGGAATATGTAAAAGCGTCTATTCCTTCTGGTAACTTTATTAGAAAACAATGATGCTCCAATTCCAATATGCCAGTGTTCGACAGAAGATAAAGAAACCGGAAAGAGGTGTGTGCCATATGAATTTAGATCATCAGTGCAGCTCCGGGCACACTGCCCGGAATTACGGTCTGATGATGAATGCGCCTGTATATCCGTGGGGAAACTCAGTACAAGGTGTTCCTCTCTGCAAGCCACGTTGAGCAGTCGGCAGCTAGCCTCGAAGCGCGCCGTCATCAATACTGGCGCTTTCCGGACTCCATGCTCTGCGAGAGTGCATAAACCTAACACGCTTCGCATAAATTTGTTACTCCGTCCTTTTCGGGTAGATGCACCTGTGCGCTCGCTACCAAAAGCACTCTAGTTATGTAGCGAATAAAGACGACGTACGCATAGGTTGAGCTGGATTTACGGTACGCCTAGTCCATTCAGCGGCCTTTCTGCGGAGCTGCTCGCAAGCAGGTATACGTACGGCACTGCGGCTGTAACCGCTTTGTATATACTTCCTGCGAGGCGAACTCGAACACGTGTGCGTACTTAGAAATGGTCGCCTAGCCACGCAATGGGTGAGAATTTTTCAAAGCTTTCATCTCTCTCTACCTGAACCTAGCGAATTATCTAGCACAGCTGCTCTATTGGAGCCTGTAATGAGCATTTGTTCTGTTGTTCCACGAAGCGGTCTATCTATGCATTTTTTCGTGTTTTGTGAGATTTCCATTGAGGCCCATAACTATGCACATGTAGGCGACCCCAGGGAAACCGTGGCCAGTGTTGGTGGCATGGCTATAATGAATGATGAAAGATTCAGTGAAGTTGCTAAGAACGTGCTCATTCAAATGGTGAGAAGCAGGTAGCACACGCGTTGTCATGTGTGGATTTTGGGTTTCAGGATATATCTCCCACCTCGTTCAAAAAACTATCGGCCGATGGCAGCCACCACTGGTAACTTGTACTGTTAGTGACATCTGTCGTCACGTCGGGCAAGACTTCGGCCGAGTGACAAGCCGATGTTTCGTGCGAATAGCGTGCGTGTTAATAGCGAATACACAGCTCTTTCTCTCTTAGCCATCGACTTCATTCCATACCATGTGTTATCCTGAGCTACTCAAAACTTAGAGAAATGATAACACATCAGGGCTGAGGAATTTTTTATGCTATTACTTTTCATGGCGAATAATTACTGACTTGCGAGAGCATTTTTGCAGGCTAGTTGGTGGATTACTGGAATTTGTTTTCAGCGCAGAAAGACAGCACAGGAGGAAAGACCTTGACAGGACAGAGCTACTGACGGAGGTCTGACTGCTAGGTGGCACCTAGATCGAACACGCCATGCGCATACAGTATGCCATCTTTGTTCTCCACGCGTCTCTTCTGTTGAACCTGATGTCGACCACCCACCCCATACATGAGTGAACGCTGGCTACTGAATGAACAGCGGCAAATGCATGTGCCATACTCTCGTTTTTATCCACCACTTCATACGCTGGCTGTAAGACATGGCCGAAACTAACTACGTCCTTGACAGGGTCGTCTTCCAGCGTTCCTACTTAGAGACACTGTATTTCTCGAATCAATCGACCTCTGTCATTTGTCCTCCTTCATTGTACTGTATTGAGCATCACTAGAACGACCGCCTAATATAACGCAAAACATCAGAAGCTGTTTTGTAAAGTGCATACCAGACAGAATATTGTTTATTCCTGCGACAACCATAAGAACACAAGATATATATTTACGGACATTACTTAAAAACATAAGAGTCATTAAGACGTTATTTGAGCCACAGTAATATAATGAACACATACGAGCGCTAGAACGGATATCAGAAATCGCTTCATTGCAGAAATAAATGCACCCTGTGTGAAGCGAAGGAGGCGGACGTATGCCTCTCTGTGTGTTGAAATTAGAAAGAGGGAGCGCAGGTGGGTACCGGTATTGCCAATCTAAAGCTTGATGGTTCTTATTGCGTGAACATCATGACAGATGAAAAAGGCCTCAAGACGTAGAGCTTCATTACGATAATAAATGCAGGCAGGAGCAAGTTAAATCTAATACGAAGTTATATTACTGAGTTCTCTTTTTGCCTTCACTGAGTCAGTGCCGGCAGTAGTGAAATACGTTCGATGTAACCACACAGAGGAATTATGGTTATCTAGATGCAATAGATGAGTGAGTTTATGATGGAGAAAGAATTGATATTCGTTCCTCGACTTGTTATAATGTTTATAATGTTAGGTTTTAATGCTATAATAAAGTTAGGTTACGTCTTACGTTTAAATGTGTAATGTTGGAGCGAAATATTACAGATGAGAACATTGTAAAAAATACAGCTGATTACTGCATATGCAGTGCATTAGTAAGGTGTTAGCAAATACTACACATACCCAAGTAATCTGGGAAAAAAGTCTTTTTACCTGAAAAGAGTCTATGAACTCTATTTTTTCATATATTGTAAGGTTTCACTATAAAAAAATAATATGTCCGTCCATCTCACGTCGGCAGACTTGCATTTTTTTGCTATTAACGCTCTTGCTATCGCTAAAAGCGTTTCCCATTGGCTTTCTATGGGTCTTAATTGCTGGGTGCGAAAATGGAAACACTACAAAAAAAATAGTTTGCTATATATCAGAATAAAGGACGACCATTATCCTAAATATTTTTGTATCAGTACATTAGAGTTTTCTAATATTAAAAATTTTTGTCTAAGAATGTAGGACAGGTTCCTGGCCAGCCTTTGACTAAAAGAGGTGTGGAAAGATGTAATGCTGGCATAACAAACTCTTCATTACTTTACGGTCACGCTTGGGTTTGATTAGACGCCCGTAGCTCCCCAATTATCGGAGTTGGGACTTTCGAAAGATTTTCTTTTGTGATGAACGTTCCAAGACAGATACCAAATTTTGTGTTAAACTCATGAGGTGCCGTAATTTGTCAGGTTCTTCAGTTCTTTATGTTCCTTTTCTTTGGACTTCCACTTGACATTGTGAATAATCCATGTGTAAATTTGCACAAACACATAAATATGCTTGTGCTAGTAGAATTGGACTAAAAGTGCTCTTTGTGAATAAAACTAAGTTCAATCTGGTAGTTTGATGTAGTCCAGAGGTTGAAGCCCTCAGTTAAACTTTCCTGCCCTCCTCCCGATGGGAACGGCGGTTAGCGGTACGAAGAGCACTTCAGGTCTTCGTCCGGCGACACGTTGCCGGTTGGGGCAGCAATTCCAACTTCTCAAAGCAAAACTTATTTGTTAAAGACGGGATTGAAATACAAGGTAGTGATGACAAGGCAGTTTAAAGAAAAGGCTGTTAAAAAAAAAGGCTGTTAAAAACGGCCGAGCTTGAGACTCGGCGCGCTCGTCCAAAGTCATTCTTTGCAGCGGGTTTTAACCCCTTCTATAATTGGGCGGAGCTTGAGTAATCTAGCTCTCGCCCAATTTTAACCAACCGCAGTGCAGTGGCACCATATGTGAAAGTGGGCGGAGCCCAGGGCTCGCCGGTCCGAGCCCAGTGGACCTCGCTCCTCCTGGAACGTGCTGGGCGCGTGACTCCGCGTACGCAGCTCGCTGCATGCGCATTCGATCCACCGATTGCCACGCGTCGGAACAGAAAGGATTAGTGCCGCAGCTCACCTAAGCGCGGGCGTCACGCCTCGGCGTACATTCCTCGATTCCCCCCCCCCTCCCCCCGGGCATGACCGCTCCTGGGAACAGGTGCGGGCGGGGGGGGGGGGGTGGTTGTCCCATCGGCCCTGTGGGCTTCCACTTAACACCTCCCCACTAAGAATGTTGGGGGGACACTTGCTGTACACACAACATACCGAAGCCCACAATAGCGCCAAGGATGCGGCCTTCAACAACATACAAAACGCGCGAAAGCACAAGAGACCCGGCCCTCAACTGGGCGCTGTACCAACAATAAAAAAACCCTTCTGCGTCCTACTAACAATTGGAAGAAGAAAAAAACATGCTAGGGAAGATACGTTCAGGCATGCAGACGCAAGCACAATTCTTAGTTTACACATTTCAGTTACAGGACGACAAGCACAAATCAGCCCTCTGGTAAAATCATAAGAAAAATCATCTTGCAACAACATTGCCATGAATACGGGTTAAAGAAAACATACTACAGTTTTCATCAAGTTCTATGTACATCACATTACAATCCCGACGATTGCAAGACACATAATAACACGGTGCTCTTCGTCAGAGAGGGATTAAATATAATCACAACGCGAACAGTTCACTCAGGACACAATTTGCCCACTGGCATGAAACTGTCCGATCACTTTCAGAGTCACTCGTCACGTTCCCCCACTCTCACTCACTGCCCCATCGTGTGCTCGAGCCACAAGTCGTTTTCACAGTTATTGCAACCTAGCAGTGGCAGAGTGGATCAAGGCCGGGCATTGGGCGTTCGTCTCTATCCACCAGTATCGAACACGTTGTTTGGTCGCATCAAGGCGAACAATACTATCTTCACATATGGGGTGCAAGCCTCCACGAAAGGCTTTAAATGCTCGTGTCTTGAGAGCCTCCTAGAACGTGGCATGGCCAGCTCAAAGAATTCATCAGCGACCTCTATATTTGCGATAGCCCTGTCGATCAGACCCGCAAAAAGATCGCAGCATGCGTCGCCGTTCGCCTCTATCAGCGGTAGCGTAACTTCGCTCCTCCCAGGGCATGGGGTGAATCCCCCGTCGTCACTGCTCTGATTCTCTTCATCTTGAGCCAATATTATTGCGGCGCTGAACGAGTCCGAGTTTACGGGCTCTGAACAACATCGCCTACCCAGCCGTGCTGCTGTCTTCTCCGACGCCGTTGTAAGTGCTGCGCAAGCCGTTTAAACGCGAACGCCCATGCCGCTTTCGCAGCTCTCTGCCTGGCATACTGGCGCTTCAGTTCGCAACAAAAGGTCATTCGGGGCAATCGGGCCGTCCGAGCAGCTCATGTCGTTGCGCTCATCAGTTTCATTAGCACCGCCCATAACATGCTCGGCTGCCTCGCAACACTCGACCTTCACGGTCTGATCACTGTTCGAATTTTGAACAGACATGTCCGTGGAACTCGCCTCCACCTTGGGAATAAAGGACTGCTGGTCTGTGTCAACACCCTTGGTCGACTCGACAACACGCGGCTCCTCGGCGCTAACGACAGCTGCATCGTTTGCAAGAACCTGGGATTCCTGCGGTCTGTTTTCAATAGGAGCCGACTGAATTCCTCCGCAGTTATCCTCGTTATTTCCCACCTCGACCAGCGCTTCAACAGTGTCATTCGCGCTAATCGAGTATGGCTTTGCCCGTGCCGTCTTCGGCAGTACACGCGTCGCTCTCCGAGAGCGTTCCTCCTCCTCAATTCTCTTCCTCTCCTGCCGGAGCTTCTCTTCGGCTACCGCCAACTGGCGCTTGAGTTCTCGAATAATAGCGTCGCCCCGCTCCTTTTCTCTGGCTCGCTCAGCCTCTGACATTTCTGCGCGCTGAACGCCATACTCATACTCATACCCATAGCCACAGCCACTTCGCCGACTAAATGTAGCCATTGTACCTTGCGTAATTCTAACCTTACGGCTCAAGCACTCCCGAGGCAAGTAAAGTGAGAATGGGGAAACTCACTCCGTTGTCGGCTGTCGGTCATGGCACTTGCTTCGTGGCAGCAGCAGGTCACGTCCTGAGGCGCAGAAGGGTGGCCGGAATCTGTAGCTCGCAGCAGGCCCTTCACGTCCTCCCGGACTTCAAAGTCGCCACCCGCCGGTGCCGCAGAAGTCGCCAGCCGCAGGCGCCGAAGAAGTCACCGCGCTTCGCTCCGTCGGTCTCGTCTCACTGGCCCCTCAGCGCTGACGTGGAGCCTTGACTCCGAGGCCTCGCCTGGACTTTGGTCCCCGGGGCTTCTCCCCAAGATTTTGTGCCCCGTCAATCTTCAGGAAGGTACTGCCTCCAACCGCTCTGCAGGAAGCCGCTCAGACGATCCTGGTCACGGCACCAGTTAAACTTTCCTGCCCTCCTCCCGATGGGAACGGCGGTTAGCGGTACGAAGAGCACTTCAGGTCTTCGTCCGGCGACACGTTGCCGGTTGGGGCAGCAATTCCAACTTCTCAAAGCAAAACTTATTTATTAAAGACGGGATTGAAATACAAGGTAGTGATGACAAGGCAGTTTAAAGAAAAGGCTGTTAAAAAAAAAGGCTGTTAAAAACGGCCGAGCTTGAGACTCGGCGCGCTCGTCCAAAGTCATTCTTTGCAGCGGGTTTTAACCCCTTCGATAATTGGGCGGAGCTTGAGTAATCTAGCTCTCGCCCAATTTTAACCAACCGCAGTGCAGTGGCACCGTATGTGCAAGTGGGCGGAGCCCAGGGCTCGCCGGTCCGAGCCCAGTGGACCTCGTTCCTCCTGGAACGTGCTGGGCGCGTGACTCCGCGTACGCAGCTCGCTGCATGCGCATTCGATCCACCGATTGCCACGCGTCGGAACAAAAAGGATTAGTGCCGCCAGCTCAGCTAAGCGCGGGCGTCACGCCTCGGCGTACATTCCTCGATTCCCCCCCCCCCCCCAGGCATGACCGCTCCTGGTAACAGGTGCGGGGGGGGGGGGGGGGGTTGTCCCATCGGCCCTGTGGGCTTCCACTTAACACCCTCGTTGCTATGAGACGGTCGGCGTTGCTGCAGTAATGTGGTCCTAACGCTGAACTAATTTACTGCTGGATAAGCAGTGATGCATGAGAAAAAGCATGATAATAATGGCGAAATTTTACAGAAATGTAGGCAGCTAGAAAATAAGGCTTCTATTCAGGAACCAAATATTTAGTACCAAAGAGTCCCAGTTTTACGGTAGTTCAACAATAGTCTCAGCAAATTTCAATTTTTTTACTTGCGAAATGTATAATGCTAGCAATGCTACAAATCGCTGGGCACAGTGCCAGTCCATTATCTATTATATTCAGTCCACAGACTTAAATTATCAAGAGAGTAAAGGGCATTCGTGTCCGTCTCGTAAGTGCTTAGCCTTACGCTAAAAAATATGTGTAATCCCGCAGTCATTTCCGATTATGTTTAAAGAAAATAGAGGAATGATAAGAAGATAAAATAAAGGTAATACTCCAAGAAAAGCAACAAAGAAGAGTACTATAAGAGAAATGCTTGAAAATGTGTTTCCTCCAATCGCGATTCTTCCTGCTTTGTTAGCAATTGTAACTTTTTAATTTTCCAACTTTTTACGGCACTCACAAATTCAGTTTTTATGTTTATTAAAAACCTGAAGGCTTCAAGAATACGCTTTCGCTCACCGGGTACACGTCATTTGCGGTCGCTCCGCGTGCGGCTTAAAAAATAAAAAAAGGATATCTTCTTATTTACCGCGGAAATGTTGCACCGCGCGTCTCTTCAAGTTCCCCAGAGGAAGGAGCATTTTTCCCGTGCCGAGCCAATAACACCCGCTCGCGCTGAGGAAACCAAACTGCCGTTCTTCCGCCAACATATAAAGGACCAGGGCGATTACTCGCAGGCACTGCCTGCTTCTTGCGGAAGTCGGAGTCAATTCTTTTTTTGCAGACGCCTACGCTCTCTACCTAAACCGATCTTCGAGAGCCATGATTGCCATATTATGCCTGCCGTGGAGTGGCAACACGAAAACGCGCCCTTCGCTTTGAAATGCAGGAAGAGAGCGTTGCGGACGGGGAGAAAAAAGAAAGGATCGAGGAATAAATGCAAGAAAAGTTTTGGCTTGCGACATCGAGACAAGGAGCAATTGGAGTCACAGCGGAAGTCTGAGCCGCAGCAGCTTCTATATTGGGGGTCGTCTCGCTTTTTTTCTTGGCCAAGCGGCGAAGATTGGTAAGCTGCCTAGCGACCTGCATATCGATGCGATTACCAATCTGTCATCTCTTAGAATCTGCGATTTGTGTTTTGCCTTGTTTCTTTACTTTTACACGTCACAGCGCTTCCCTCTATTAGAGTTGCGCGGTTCGAACGCGTCTTCACTTCGTCTCTAAGGAGCGCGCAATGTCTTGTGCACCCTTTTTCCTGGAGGCGCTTTGATGAAGACTGTGGGGATGTTGGGCTGCTTGGAAAACATGGTAACGTGATAGCAACTCTCACGCATGAGCGTGCTTCTAATCAGGCTGATCTTCTTTCTTTAACTTACTTGCAAACCCCCTTTTGCTTTTCTTGCTTCAACATGAAAGGAGATCTTTTACGTGATTCGGTAACTTTTTCTTTCATTTTTTTTCAGCTGTCACGAAAAGCCATTTCAGTGTATTCCATTTATGAATCTCTGAGGAAGTCGATTTGCTCATTATGACCTCAAAGGAAACTCGACAGCAGTGTATGTCGTATATGTTGATCTCTGGCGCTAAAAATACAAGAAAATTCGAGGCAATTTAAATATTTTTCAATCGAGTGCAAAGAATCGGATTTTGAACAGTATTGAAAGAGCGGGGAGTCGTTTTCTATTAGATCGATAACGCAGGTGCGCTGATTTCTGAATATCTCATGAACAGTAACACATGCTGAAACATAGGCTTATTCTGAAACATGGTTCTCTTCTACACTAAATGCGGCCGCGACCTTGCCGCCTCTGCTCGCCACAGTGACGTAATCGCTGCTACACTTTAGGGCCGCCGCGTTGGCTGAGTGGTTATGGCGCTCGGCTGCCGGCCTGAAAGACGCGGGTTCGATCCCGGCCGCGGTGGTCGAATTTCGATGGAGGCGAAATTCTAGAGGCCCGTGTGCTGTGCGATGTCAGTGCACGTTAAAGAACCCAGGTGGTCGAAATTTCCGCAGCCCTTCACTACGGCGTCCCTCATATCCTGAGTCGCTTTGGGACGTAAACCCCCCATAAACCAAACTGTTACACTTTAGGATCGTTGTGGGATATTTGAATTAGCCGCGCTAGGTCCTTCGGTTTTGACGTCACATCTTCACCGATGAATAGGAATTTCGTTCTCCCTCATGAGAAGTTATTTTTTACACCTCCGGGGTTGCCACCTAACGTGTGTTTTAACACTTGTGCGTTGAAACTATACTGACTTTATACGGCTGATTTTAACGTGTTTTATTTTATACTAACAGTATCCCGGACCTCGCGAGAAATGTGCTTCTCTGAAGACACCCAAGCATTGAGAGGAAGCTATATAGGCGTTCAGCGCGCATTTTACTACCAAGCTTCAATCAGCCTAATTTCGGGTGAACGAAAGTGCCTCTCCTCAATGGTGAGAGTCTCTAAACTAATTCTTCTAAATGCTTTAAATTCAGAACCATGTTCTTTTAAGCTTATTTTTTGGCATAATAATAATACCTTTGTTCGTTGTCCTTTTCATATGTGGCTGTTAAGACTGAAGCGTAACACTTAAGGAAACAAACAGCAGTTGCCCTAATCACAGATGACTGCAAGAAAGCGAAGAACGCGCGCAGTAGCTGTTTGACACACAACAAGAACTTGCTAGGAACTTCCTGGCGCTTTTTGGTGGCCTCGTATTCCTCCAAGGAGGGCACGTTACGGCAGTGCTTTCTCGAAACTTTTTCATCACACAGTACCAAGTGTGTTACCTATACTCAGTATGTTAAAAAAGCGTAATCTGTATATACTTCATAGGAAGAACACTCGCATCTCAGCTTCCTTGAAAATCTTTTGCAGCTTTTTTATATCTACACTCTTGGTGTAGGTGGAACATAACTGCATGTAAACCTTGATTAGGAGGTGCTAACTAGAAAGGAAAGCTGAAGCATAATTTTTAGGCTTCTTTTTCTGACATTTTCCTACTGATATCAGACTGTATAACTGAACCTCGCACAGGCAGGCCCACACAAAATTAACTTATGGGACAATGGTTCCGATAAGCTCTTGTTGCTGAGTGGACAGTGCTTATGAACTCCTTAGTTCAAGTTAGTCATGAAAAGTCGTGACGAGGTGTGCACGAATAAAGAAACGATTGGCTGCCCTAAGAGCTACTAAAAGTTGACATGGTCGAAATAAGCACTCACTATTCAATGGGCTGGTTAATCTAAAAGGGCATGGGACGATGTAAACAATGTAGGCTGAAATCTGCTGCTGGAACTTCCATCGAGCTGCTCGAAAAGCTTATTTGAGTATTAAGTTAATGAATAACCTAGATACATTTGAAGAAATATTTGCATATTTGAACATCTGTTTCTTCTCAAGTTGGTCTCGAATTTCTTCTTGCTTATTACAGCAGCACCAGCTTTCAGCTAGCAAGTGAACTGATGTAAACATGCTAAAAAGTAGGTCTCTGTAGTGCCTACCGCCTCTTGCATTTGTGCACTTTCACTGAAGACTGGCAAGGATAAATGCGTGCTGTCGGAGCTGCGTTACAAAGCCTTTAATTAATTACTTAGAAGATATTATCTTAGAAGCAGCTTGCCAGACGGAATCATTTTCTGGCCGTTTATTTGCCTAGTGCTTACAGAGTGTCGCATCATTTTTGGCGAGGTCACGATTTCTGGAGAGTCGTTAACTTCACAAATTGATACGAAGTTAAAGCCTCCTCGACTCGTTACCTTCACTCTGGTTGAAGAACTGACATCAGAAACTGCAATGATATCCTCTTCCCCTCACCATACTGGAGATATGACTGAATCTCATTGCCGCAAAAGCACACTCTCTGAAACATGAACATCTCTGCCCGCATTTGTGTCCAGATAGCCGATTATCAAGCAGTAGAATGGCTATCTGGACCACAAGCAGTGCATAATCTCAGAGAGTCGGTATCAATACCACCTGAATAATATTTCCGGTTGCCCGCAGGTAAACGCGGAAGCCATCAGATACGAGTTTTGGTTTCGGTGACGGCGGACATGTTGGTGCTGTTAATTCTGACCAAAATTTTCTGCCCACTTGCTTCCATAGAATTTTGCGCTGGTAAAGCCTGCCAACACTATAAGTAATGACAAAAAAATTTCGCTTAAATTTTATAAACGTGCGAAATTAGAATTGCATGAACGATAACGACGGTGACGAAGGCGGAATTTTCTGTGTCTTCGCGCCGCAAATGAAAGTTGATCAAGGCGACGATGTGGAGTACAAAGCGCGAGAGTGCGTTGCAGTCTAACATAACGAAAAAAACAAACTGGGGCGATAGCCTAGTGCTCTCGCGTAGTGGCCAGCAAAGGTGACCTGTTTGTGCCGCCGCAGGTTCGAATCCCAGTGGAAGATATGTATTTTTATGCTTCTTTCACTTGAAACAAACCCACAAACATCGCAAAGCTACAAATATTGTAATATCTTGCTGGAATTTTACTCATCGAAATAGTGCTTTCGTACTAAAGCAAGGAGGCTTCAGAGCTACGGCAGCCTTTGGAGTTTCATCTTACACGAAACGCTCCTCAAGCTCAGTAGCCGCGTGCCTTAACCACTGAGCCACCGCGGAGGGTAAAATTTTTACTTCGTTCTTATGTATGGCTACCACACGTTCTTTGGTATTATTTTGCGGCTTTTCGTTTAAACATCTATGCTGGAGGATGAATGAATTATGGTTAGTCAAGATGGTGAATATAATACAGACGTAGGCCTAACTAAACCTAGAACTGCTGCGCAAATACGCGTACACCAAGGCATTTTTTCTCTTTAATTCATCTCATCTGGTCTTCATCAGTCCTTAGCGCTGTGTAATACAACATGCAATGCCGACGTTGCTGATTCGGAATGTGAATATTCACTGCGGTTGTCTTTCTGATTTTGATTGATCACCAACATTGCATTACAGTGGACGCCAAAATTATGTGCTCTTCAAGTTTAACAACACTGTTACGCCTACGACAAGAACAATTGTCTTTCGCATAGAGCTGTCTACCCCCTTTGCACATATAGTCAGTTCACAGATGCTATAGTCGCCACTGTGTACAGTACCATGTGATGGAGTGCGAAAGTGTTCGAAAGGCAAGCAGTGCTGGCAAAGCACTTATCGGTACACTTATACTTATATAAAGCTTAAAAAAATTTTACAAAAATCTAAGATTTGACGGCGTGCAACTACCTAAGGTATCGGTGTTGTTCATAAAAAAAAATGAAATTGGCATAGGGTGCTGAAACCGATGGCTATTGACGAAGCTAAGAGAGAAAAATTTTGTTAAGTAGCGTGCTCCTTTAAGTTTGGACGGGTTTCGCATAACATGGCCTTTTTTGAGCTTCGTGACGTAGGAGAACAATGTTATGGCTGTTGCGTGCACTATCATGAACTGCACTCACACCTCATAAAATGCATCAAACGCAACCTTTTTCTGTAGCAGAGCTTTTCATGAGAAGCGTGCGCATCTCCGGCCGCCCGGGCAGTGCTCTGCTAAACAAGCAGCGGTGCAGTGTCGCCACCAACTGACCTGCTATCAAATAAGCAGAATTAACAGCATGACTTCGGAACTTCAAGGTATAGAAATAGGAGGCTCTTACTGGCTTTCGCGAAAATGATTGGCTCGCTGGCAGTGGGGACAACAACCTGTACATGAAACCATTGTAATTTAACGCTCGTGGTACTTAACTCAAATTCCCTCATAAAACTGCGAATCAACTCTAGCGTCGTGATACGAGGCATCAGAAGCATCAAGCATCCCGTCAAATCGTTTTTGTTCCCCTAGGAAGCTCCAGCTATCTTTCCTTCCTTCTGCGTTTTCACGTTTTTGTGCCTTTCGAAAGCTACATAAAATACGTTTCCGCGTTCCAGCGCTGGTATGAAGCCGTCGTCAGTCCCTGCCACAACGACGCATGAATTTTCTTGGTCTTTTTATTCAGCTTTCGATGCAAATACCCCTCGGCGCATGCTGCGCTTCTCAAGCAGCATTTTTCTAGTGATATCTACATTACGGTAGCATTTCGGGCCTTCAGCGTGGTGGCGCGCCGGGTGGGGGCGCGTCACCTTGTGTCGGCGCGTCACCCTGTGGCTGCGCGGCCACGCTGTCACGTGGCGCAGAACTGCTGCCGGCGGCGCGGCGCCGTGGCTGGTCACGTGGTTTGTCACGTGGCTGATCACGTGGTTCGTCACGTGACCAAGATACACCCGGCCAGCTGTAGCTATCGCGTCACTCCAGGTTTAACGAAAGCTAAACCACCACTAATTATTTTTCTTCTCTTCTTCGCCAGCAGTTTTTTTTTTTTGTTGCGCCGCCGCGCAATAATGCGATCAGGTTAGCAGCGGGTATCAGGCATAGTGATAGCAGCGATACAAACAGCGGGCAAAATTTTAATAACAACATCTAGAATGGGATGAATACGTGTCAGCGGAGCAGCAGAGCCGAAATGAAAGCAGCCTACAAGGCTTATGGCTGAAACCGCTAGTATGCAACCTGCAACAAACACCGCACACCGAAATGCGCACTCGCCCACAAGACCTGATCAGGCTTGTGTGGCTAAAGCTGAGTACGCCACACCCGCCGCGGTGGCTCAGTGGTTAGGGCACTCGGCTACTGATCCGGAGTTCCCGGGTTCGAACCCGATCGCGGCGGCTGCGTTTTTATGGAGGAAAAACGCTAAGGCGCCCGTGTGCTGTGCGATGTCAGTGCACGTTAAAGATCCCCAGGTGGTCGAAATTATTCCGGAGCCCTCCACTACGGCACACCTCTCTTCCTTCCTTCTTTCACCCCTTCCTTTATTCCTTCCCTTACGGTGCGGTTCAGGTGTCCAACGATATATGACAGATACTGTGCCATTTCCTTTCCACAAAAACCAATTATTATTATGAGTACGCCAGGACGGCGGCGCTGTTCTGATCCGGAGCGAAGCCTCACCACACTTAGAGAAGAAACGCGAGCGATGAAGAAAACGACGAAGATTCGAAACGGCAGTTGTGTCAGCTTCTTCAGAAGTGTATTATTGAAACCGCGAGATTTTTGTGCTAATTTCTCGATGCTTTTACTTTCCTCTCAAATTTTTTTCGTTATAATTAATTATTTAAAATTTAGTTCTTCATCCCACACCGCTTTGTTTCTTCGATTTTCATTCTGATTTCCTCAGGATCTCTCAAAATTCGTGATTTTTTTTTCTCTCAGATTCCTCCTTATTTATGAGCCGCTTGAGATAAACCTCGATGAGTTTTTCTTGTTTGAATCTGCACCAAACCCTGGCCAATCCAATCCCCCACAGATGGTATGGTATGCGCCATCGTATTTGAGGCAACAACAAGAACAACAGCAGCAGCATTATCGATTTAAGCGATGAAAAACCAACAACATGAGTTTCTGAGCGCCGGGCATTGCCGCTTCACTACCCTCCATAGCTTGATGGAATTGGATTTCTAAATTGGGAGAACGGGAGGAATTTCGCTTCAGACAGGATTAAGCTCGATATGAAAAATACACATGCAGAAGCCGTTATAGCGGAAGGATGTGGCACCGAGAGCAAACTAGGAAGATCCGGACTTTCTTCCCTCCCTCTCTTCCCTCTCCTTCGTCTGCTTCCGCGTTCGGTGTAGAGATGAAGCTTGTCATTTCCTGGGTTCTGGTTTATATCTTGCCTGCTTGTTTATCTATTTGTTTTTACACTCTCCCCGAGCGCTACTATTTGATCAGGAGATAGAATACAGTGGTGGCGCTGAGAGCAATAAATGGATACGGAAAGACTCCGGTGAGAAGGAGCAATCGCGGGCGAGGCTCCCCGAACCACTGAAATTGTACGGAAGCGTAAACCTGCCTTTTTTTTTTCGGCACAGAAAAGCCATTACGGAGGGCGTCTCCTTTGTTCAGTTCGTTCTACCTGTACCATCTCGTATATTACTTGAGTTTCTTTTGTGTCGAACAGAACAGTGATAATTTACAAACGCCGAGGAGTTTAGAAAAAAAATGACAAAGTTACGGATAGGTGGGGAAAGATTCCTGAAATTGAAGAGAGCCGAGTCACGTTAGTTTGATTCCAGGACTTCAGTAAGAGGCGAGCCATAAAGTTAAGCTGGAGATGTGTTGCTGTTCTCAGCCACAGGTATCGGCACTTCAATTTAAAACACCACCTTTTCTTGCTCCAGAGCTGTTGCAGTAATATGTTTCCTCGTTCGCTAAATATTTATCTCGCGGCAACGCTCAGTGACTTGTGAGAACCTCTGCCCAGTTCAACACGGTGCCAAAAGTTCCGACGGCGAAAAATTGATAATAGCCTCGATAAATGCATTCCTCAAATCCTAATAAACGTATTCACATGTGAATTTTGTTGCATTAGAAATCGTTTCCCTTCGCAGCTAGGAGAAAGAATTTTTTTATGTAAGAAAAAAATGGCCATCCTTCTCAAACAGAATTCTTGATGATATGATCAATATATATTGCAATGATTACTCAGTAAATCAAATATATGACATTGCATAAGGTCAATCCTGCCGCGAGCTGTTCTGGAACGCGGCTATGAAGTGTTCCATGTGTGTAGGTTTAGATGTGAGAAGCACGATCATACGGCTGCTTTAGTTATGTTTTGGACAAATTAAAAAAAAGAAAGAAATCTTCTTGCAGCATACATGGAATGACTGAACACTATTTCACAGATCGGATGTCATACATATGGGGCGTATTTAGTGCACCACTCTCCTCTCTGTAAGAAATACTGAATATCTTCATACTCAGTTCTTCAACATTAATCGCGCACTCCATCAGCGCTCGCTGGCATTGGCCACATGGTTGGTTAAATTCCAAGTTAGTGGTCTTGAAACATGACGAAGGGTGAATCGCCGGCTAGAGGAGAGCAAAATAGCAGCTTTGCGAGATTGCATTGCTGACATGGTTTTTGGACGAAATCCTGCAAGACCTCGAGCTTCTATGACGCCGTCTTTAACCATTCATAACTGAGACTGCCGCAGTCGTCTTTATCAGCCGCATCCCCGTTCAGCTGCTTCGGGAGGACACAATATCTCTCCTACTGATCTAATCATTCCTATCCAGAGACAGCAATAGCCGCCATAGCTATGCAAACTACCTAACTGTGCAGCTGCGCAGCCGTCGGCACCGACGCTGCCGACGAAGAGGCCTAAACCCCAGCGTGAGCACAAACGCTCGAGCAAATCAGACAGATCCTTCAACCGACCTATAGGCAGCCCTACGTTGGTCCGCTTTGTCGGCTCAGCAGCCGCGGCTATGTGGTCCCTTCAAATTAAAGGGACAACATCATCATTCCATCAGAACTACAGCCGAACCCAGCTACATTTCCTTTCACCTGACATCCACTAAACCACCAACAGACCTCCTGTTACGGTTATTCGCAACACATGTTAAGCCCAAGTTTACATCTTTTGATCTCAGCTAATGCACAACCAATTAAGCGTTTATCTTTGATCGTTTTTGAAATATTCATGTCAGTAATCTATCTTTCAAATGTAGGTTCTTGCTTCCGTTGATACTCCTCTTTAGTTTCTATTTTATTTAACTTGATTTTCCTTTTTGATATTTTACTTAAATTACTGGAAGCCTATGCATGAAGTAAAGTTTAAGAAACAAGAATGCATCTCATCTTTGTATGACATCCACGCATACATTTTTAGAGGAGTGACCTTCGCAAGAAAAGCAATGAGGAAATCCGGTGCATACAATACATTACCACGCCTTTACCGTCCACTGTTTCACCGTTTCATGAGTTCATTGGCTGAATGTAAGGATCGCTTACTGTAGCTGAGCCTTTAAAGCATGCACAGGCCTCAGGATGTGAAGCTTATCTATTGCTGATACTGGACAACCTCAAGACTGCCGTGCACCATGCTGATGAATGAACTTATTGGCGTGCATACCTTTAGGAAGCGAATTTTGAACATATCTATTCTCTCCTGCTAGCAGCAATTCAAGCCCATCAAGCTTCCATCCTGAGCATCTTGCAAGTGTATTCCAAGTTTTTGGGCATTGCTGGGAGCGCATTAGCTAATTACCAAAGCCGAGAGTGCCTGTCTCGGGAGCAAAAAGATGACGTGGGTGTTTGTAGGTTCAATCTTCTCTTGGAGCAACCCGGCTTTGTGGGAGGTGTCTTTACGTAACGGCAAGACGCTTTTTTGAATTGCACGAGCGATGATGCAGTTTCAGCATCAGTCTAAATCCAAAATATTATAGAAAGTTCCAGTTGCACCAAGAAGTTATCTATATAAAAGGCCGCGAAAAGGCTGACAGTAACCAAAGTACAAGAAAATGCTGACGTTCGGGAATGTACACGCAACCTTGGTTCCGTACTGGCCAGTGTCAGAAATGGTCAAAGCTATATAGATCCCCTTAGCCCAGAATGCTTCACTGCGAAAAGGTCTCAGCTAGAATCAACTGTTTTGTTTCACTTCAGCCTGTGGCGATCATTCACATTGGTTACAGTGGTTCCCCTCTACAAGACGGTGCCCGTCAAGCGCTCCCTCGAAGCCACCTTTACAGAATTCTTCGAATTAAGGTCCACTTTAAGGAATGACGGGCGTCGCTGCACTGACCCGTTGCAGCGCTCCATGTATTCATTCTACGTACGAGCTTTGCGAATGTCACCTGTATGCTTTTATTTCGTTGAGTACAACTTCGAAGTTTAGTAGCCCAACGCTTCGGCACAGAACTCACTGCCAGAAGTTACTCGAGGTTGGAAATGCGTATCAGGTTACGCGACAGAATATTCAGACAGCTGAGACAGACTCCTCTTTCACATCTGCCCTTTGTCTAGCTGCTTTTGAATGCAACTATATTATTTCTTGGTATCTCCGCTTCAGATCCCACGTGGATTTCAGTGCACATCTGACTTGCAAACCGCTCTGTGAATAAAAAGAAAAAAACGAGCATGTCAGTTCTGCATACTATTTGGAAGTCGGAAAGCGCTCCATGTACTCCCGCGTAGTCTCCTTTTGAAGTACGTCTCTGTCTAAAATAGATTCCTGCCCCCAGAGAAGAGAACCTCGCGCTTCACCACGATAATATTTTAATTTTAATGTGTTTTCCGAGGAGTATGAATATAGCTAATTATCGATTATAAAACATTCTTGCACGTTTCCGAATGCAGATAGAGAGAGCCACAGCGCACAGCGCGGAGAATGGTCGTATGGGGAAGAGCAGTTAGAATTACGCTTCGAATTTTTTTGTCGACGTTGATGGGAACACTAAGACGAAATATATTTGAATGAACGCTGACAAAGTGAAGCTTTACTCGGCTCTGAAGACGATATTGCTCAGTGACTTCTCTTATACGTATTCCTCTCCTGTACTATAGGACAGAATGGCTTGCTTCGACCAGCAACGGCCATGCCGGCTCTCCATTGAGGCCGAGACCCACTGAACCCATCCGAGACCAACCCCGCGGATGAGTCCCAGGCCCGCTACAGTGATGGGCCCCTTTTGTTACCAGCTGGGTTCAGTCGCACACAGCGCCTTCATTTTGCGGGCACTAATGAGGCTCGAGGCATCAGGAGTGGAGTGAAAGCCAGGGAAAGTGGCTCCGGCTCTGCGCCGCCGTACAGAATCTACCACCGCTTTGCGGCTATTGGCATTGGCGCGCATGTGCATTGGAGTTTACGCGTATGTCTGTTGTCCGTGCAGGGCGCGCGTTGCGCCTCCGGTCACTTGCAGGGCCGCAGGAAGCTGCTGAGTAACGACTTGCTTTTCGAGGAGGATTTGCGCGCTGAGCCGCTTTCTGCAGCATCGTGGTTCGCCGGTCGCGCTAAAACGCAAACAGCGCCCACACATTTCACACGCATCGCGAGGCCCCGTGGCTCTGTAGACTCAGGAATTAAAGTTATAACGGTTCACACAGGGAGGCTTCGGCCTCACGCTGGGTTCAGTTTAATGCTCTTAGACCGCGCGAAGTAGGCACCCAGCTACGCACTTTCGTCATCTCTCTGTCTGACTTTTCTGTGATGTCTTCAGTACGTATTCGTGAAGTTCAGTTAGCGTGGAAAATGTCTATCACTCTAACCTGATATTATCAATTTACTGGAAAATTATTTAACATTCGTTATAGCGGAAACATTTCCTAGCTACGTAATATATGCATATTGGAGTCGGCGTTATATAATTCAGCGAACTGACTTTCTTCCAGGGGGAAACTTGAAAATGTTGGCTGGAGCAAGAATGAACAGCTCACCTTGGTAGTTCCCAAGTTACAGCTTCCCTTTTACTAGGTAGCCAAAGACGTTTCCTTTGCTTTTGTTGCCATGTTACAGGAATGGACACTCATACGCAAATAACTGCCTTGTATGCTGGAACAAATATTCGGAGTGATACCTCGAGTAGTGGCCAGGAGAAAGAGAGCCTTTGCGTGAGTGTAGAAGAAAAAAGAGTATCCCGAAGCGACATATCGGTTACGAGGTTCTCCGTATTGGAGGATTCCTAAGTAATCTAGACTACTTGGAGTCTTTAGCCTGCGTCAACATCACGCAGCACATGCGAGTTTTTTGTATTCCGCCTTCATCGAAATACGGTCATCGCAGCCGGTATCGAACCGGAGATCTTGTGACCAGCAGTCGAACGCCATAGTCGCTGACCTACCGTGGTAGGTTGAGTACAGAAGGGGTCTCCGGAAGTGAGACATAGGTTGACGTGGTTGCAGCCAATGTCAGGCATGACTGTAACTTAAATACAGGGTAGACGTTTCGCCACTGGTGAGCACCCGATTGAAGATGGAAGCGTTGCAGTGCCGGAAGAGCTATGGTAAACAGGCTACCGTCACTCTTGGTTTGTTTGCCTTCAACAGTGTGTGTGGTATTCACTTTCTCAAATGAAACACCTTCCCAATGCGGTGCATGCGAAGACTTGTGTTATCCAAAACCTGTAATCGTATAGCAAGCTATTTCATGTTTTTCTGCTGTTCTCATGCATGGTTGCCTTCAGGACCTCTTCATACAACACGTCAGTCCGGTGACTTCAGGGTGTATAACAAAGAGGTAAGGCTCCCAGGCTGAACTTTAGGAACCAATTCCCGGCCGCGCGTTCAATCAGAGCGTTATTCACAATGGCCTAATGCGTTCCAAGGATTGATTCAGCTGCTGATAAGCCTAAATTATAGGCATAAAGCAATCAAGTCTGAAAAAGTTCAGGAGTAAAACCAGTCAAAAGACGGAACAGAGCGAAGAGATGAGGCAACACACAATCTTTTGACTGGTTTTACTCCTGAACAAGTGCCAACTGACCCAGATTTCAACACTACTGAAAAAAGTTGTTTTAACAGGTCTACTTATCTACGTCACTGCTCAAACCATTGCTGCTATCAGGGTGCAAGTCTAAACTAGTTTTCAGTCAGTATTTCTACTTCCAAGTTCCAGATTTTTTTAGCGCGTGCGGCTGCTTCTTTCATATTAGTGCTGACTTGCTCTTTTTGATCTCACAGTAAAAGAACTTTTTGATTACCTCGTATAATTACGACACCTGTTAGTATGTTATTAACACGAAGCACAAAATTTATTAATGCGTAATCACTACTCCGATGGGTACCAACCCCGAGCAAAATCGTCCGTTGTCTGTAAGCCTTGCGCGAGCGCTCCGTACTGTGGCACTGCCCGCCCGTTGTCGTCTTCTGCGTAGCAAAAATCCGTGCTTTCGCACTGATTCGGATGTAGTGAACATTCTATACAGTTTTTATTTTTTTTGTAAATGACATGTTTTTGCTGTCGGACATGCGGCCATTACTGCTGGTAGTAAGGTTTATACAGCTTCACGAAAGAACACTACGTCCCAGGTATGCTCAGAGATTCCGGCCAATCATGATAGCTTACGGCAAGATAACCTAGTTACGATGGCTTCCGATCACTACCGTTACCAGTCTCAGAGCCCATTCGGGGAATGTCGGGGAAGCCACATTTTGTGACAGTTCTTCCATACTAATCATTTGCGCCACTACCATTGGTCGCCAGCATCTCTCATGTGAAGGCTAGTACTCTGGAGGAGCAGCCTGTCGCTTCTTCTGGTACTATCCTCTTCCATAAACGTTTATTCACTCACGCACTCCGGTATAAAAAATGTGCCGACCATTCGTCACAAAGTGCGGCTCCTGTCTACATATGTTTATTGAGATGATCGTTGTAATGTACGAATGTCTGGGGAGCTGCGGAACCTACCTACTTTCTTAGCCTGGGGCTCAATTTTGAGGGTCATGAATAAGAGATTGGGGCAAAACGCAATATAATTTTAGAAATCATCGCCTTATTTTATTATTCATAGGTGTCAGCAAACTGTTACATTAAAAATTTTGTTGCCGTCCTGGCATAACGCTCAGTAGATTGTAAACGCCCAGCTGAAGCGGAACACGCGACATTACTATACTAATGAAAAGTTCTAAACGTGAAAATTTCCCCGAACACCCGGGGGGGAGAGGAAATTCCGTTTTCTAAAATTAAGATAATATGCAGTCTTGCAGTGAATGCAGATGATAGCAGTTTCATGGTTTCTAATATACTCTTACTGAGCCTATCGGAATGATCGACACTGCATTTTAATAGAATCCGCACTGTTTAGTTCCACGTAGGGCTTTGCGTGCAACATGGCTACGCGATTCCTTGCAGTTTCCTTCTTTCCTCAATACTCTTTTCTGTTTTAATGTCACGGTTGTCAGTACTTCACCTGCTTCTTGTCGAATGGACATGAGATTCGGTTCAGTTTGGAATACCTGAACACGAGCTTTTTGTTGTGATTACAGGCAATACTGAAGAGAGCTTGTTTCATTGTTATCTACGAGTGTATCTATTGTAGCCGCTTTTTCAAGCCGGAAAAAGTCCAACGCTTAGATTTTTAAGAAAGTCTGTGCATTTTTTCTTCCCATATTTCCTAACTTTCTTTACTGCGTTGTGGTGGGTGTCTTCAGAGAAACCAGAACACTTGGTGACACCAGGTTTCTTGGTGCTATCCAGTCCTTTATTCATGTCATCGCCACGCCAATATTTCACTTTTGTTGTGCGTTCAGAGAACCAAGAAAGTGATTACATATGATAAGAGCTTTGGATGGACCGATAAAACTGTTATCAATACTTCAGGCCCAAAAGAACACCACCATGTTGCGTTTTCTCTCTTTGTGTTGCTTACTTCAAAAATAATTATCTGGCAAGAACGTGAGGTGCAAACTTCCTTAAACGATGCATAAAATAAAACCAATAACGAATTGGAATAAATGCTGAGATTACTGCAGGACTCTTGGCATGTTCCGCTGCACAGTTTTGAAGAATATGGCTTGCAGAATGTGATGCCTCTTCGACCGTTATGTCACTCTGTAAGGCTAACTTGGCATTTTTTTCTTTTTTGAAGAAGCTATTCTGGTCAAGGTGCTGAACTACTCCGTGTTAGCAAAGGCTGCAAGAATGTCCGCAGTATGAGCAGTTCAGAAGAGATACTTTATTTGGGCCAAGGCAAATTGATAAGGGCTGTGGTTTCTACACAAAGCATTTATACATACACAAACATCGACGGACAACAAGCATCGACAGACAATAGGCATTCACATGCCTGAACCTGTGAAGCCATACTAATGATCGAAGATACCTTTTCTATACCTGCGAATATCTATATTTTGGCATTTTTTGCAAGGAACGAAAGCCTTAGAGAATTCTGCTTCTTTCCACTGACATTGCAGCCCGCATCAGCGCAACACAAGGATGATTTATTTGAGCAGCACGCACAGCGACGGAAGTATAAATTCTTTCTTAGTCGGTTTCCACCAGTGCCTACGAGAGGACACCACACTGCGTAAGAAAAGCGAAAGGATCGTGGTAAGAACGAGCGATTTCATGTCGCATTTTTATAATACAGCCGCAATACGTCTGACGCGTTAGCAACACACACACTCACAAACAAAAGCTTTAGTATCACTTGCATAGCTGCATACCGCTCTCATGAGCCTCCTAGTATTTGTTCCATATCTTCCCTGCTCTGCAGGCGCATTACATATATAGCTTCGAATCGCAGCAGAATAGAACTGCGCTACGAGAACAACATTTTTTGTAACGGTGTTTTAAATATTGATTGCCAGGTGGTGCCGGAATAAAGCTCCGAGCATATAAATATTGATGAACTGCCAACTTCCAGGGAAGTGCTGAAGATTTCACCCCATGTGAAAGGGGAAATATCTGCGTACGAGCCTTATAGTTTCTAAAAGTGTCTTACTCAGAGCTGAGCAGTCCTGTCACACAATCACTAGAGGCGTACATTTTACACCCTCTTCCACGTGCGCTATGTCCCGTTTACCAAATCAACTCAACAACCCTACCCACGAAAAGGGTAGCGTTCTTGGCAGGGTCGTAAAGCACAAACACAAACGGGTGGTTAACGTGGAACTCGATGGGCGAGCTCGGAAAGTCGCCCGCTTCGGTGAGCACCGTGACGCCATGGTGCTCTCCCTGATGACCCACCTTGTTGACCTTGAGTTTGACCTTATGCACGAACTCGGTCAAAGGCGTGCGGGCTTCCTTGAAGAGGCCACCGAGGTCCACCTTCCCCGAGTCGAAAAGATCAGCGAGTCCTGCTCGCTTCAGCACCTCGCTCAGACAGACGGAGCTCTCGAGCTCGATGTTGGGCATGCTAAGCTCGACGAGAGCCTCGCGGCAGCTGCTGACTGCCTGCTGAAACGCCTCTGCGTCCAGGCGATACTCGACGGCGTGCACTCCGCGCCGGTCGGTGGGCAGTAGCAAAAGCATGTGCCAGTTTCGAGCCATGCTCGGGACGACCAGACACCGCGCCGAGAGAGCCTTGGACGCGCAGTAGCGGTAGTACGAGATGCAACGCACCATGTGCGTCTTGCACGGGTCGGTGCCGTTGTTGTAGAAGTTGGCCAGGATGGTCTTGTGGTGGCCGAAGCGCGAGCCCCAAGCGTGCTCGGCGTACGCGGCGCTCGCGATCAGCTGACACGACGACGCTCCGGCTCCGTTGCCCATGGGCAGGTTGTCGCCCATGACGCTAGGCACGTAGCCCCGGGACGTTATCTCGAACCAGCGGTTGACCTCGCTCCTCGTGTGCTCGGGCTTCGGGTCGGCCTGTAGTGTGCGGATGGCCACGCTGAAGTTCTCGCGCAGCGTCTTGCTGAATCCTTCGTGGACAGAGTCGATGGAGGCCACGAACAGGGCGCTGATGAACTGCAGTCGCTGGTGCTTTCCGCCGGCCCGAAGAATGCGTATGAGGTTCTTGAAGAAGCCCGGGATTCGGTCGGCGGGCATCGGCAGCTCGCTGAAGCGTAGCACTTCTTCGAGCTGCTCCTTGGTGGAACCTGCGCAGCCGAAGCAGAGGCTCACCAGCAGCCAGTACACGTGGCTGGGCGAGAAGGAAAGGTTCTGCTGGCGAGGAAGGTACCGCAGCAGCCGATGGGCGAAGCTGTTGATGGCATAGTTTATGTGCTGCAGTGCGAGCGGCTCCTGGAGCGGTCCGGCGACGCCCAGGTCCAGCTCTTGGCTCCCGACGGACGGCGAGCGCCACCGCTCCTCTTCGCCTTCCTCGAGCGTCAGGCTGACGGCCGACTCGGTATCCGTGGGCGCCATTTCGGGATAGCCGCTCGTCATCGGGGTTTGCGCCATTTCCCTGGCGCGTAGAGGCGGCCACAGGAAGAGTGCTCCGGTGGTGGGCTTCTTCTTAATCTTCTTCTTCTTTACCTCAGTAAGCATGGCACATACCTACGCGGGGGGATTGGCCAAGGTGCAGTGGCATAAACAAAGAAATTTCCATAGGAGGTGGGCTTCTTCTTCTTCTTCTTCTCCTCGTGGCAGCTTCTTCTTCTTTGGTCGCGGCACGCGCAATGCCTGTTGTCCTGTACGCGTTTTCTTTGTCTTCCGACTCGAGCCAGAACAGGATGTTGTCTTCAGCTAGCGCTCTTCATCAAGCTTCGAAAACAAGATTTTCTTTTACACCTACTTGTCCTCATACCTCAGCGGCTGGTGTCCGCAAACAAATGTTTGCAAATGTGCCACGTGGCGGTAAAAGTCGCGTAGTCTTAAAGTGTGCAAATACTATAGATAAGAAACAGCATGATATCTGCAAAAACCAGCAGCATCAGAAGCGAGCAACGCAGAGCAGTTCATCCTAACTATTACAAGATAATCCTGCAGAAACCCCCGTTTCGCTGTCGTCCCCATCGTAACTCTACGAATGTGTGATAAGGGCTGATTTCTTGTCCAACCGTTCTTCGTCTCCAGAAGCATTGATGAATATAGGCCGCTCTTGAAAGAACCAGATCCACAAGCTTCACTGCTATTGGCATGGAGCAGCAGCACAGATGTGTACGCGGCAGTTCTTTCAAACTTTTGTGCAATTATACTGCTGGTTGTGACTCCTGGCGAGTGTTTTATAAATGTTCTCTTGCTTTCTGTTGCTGCTGCTGTTCTTCAAGAAATCTGTGTTTGCAAGTAATGAAATATTGTTTGGTCTACCATGAGCAAGTGCCAGGCGATGAAAAGTTCATGTCGAATTCTCGTCGCAAGTATCCGTGCGTGAGCGCTGAGCTTTCACAACAACCACTACGCTTTTGAGTTTGCCTGGAATTGAGCAACTTGTGATTAGGTGCATGGGATGAGTTGCCCTGCTTCTGCAGGAGTTGAGAATGCAATCACTAAGTGGTAGATAATAGACCTGAGCGACAATATTTGTCTTGTCTTGAATCTGTTTCAAACGCGACGCGCTCAATCAACTTGTGACGAAAGTTAATGAAACTGAATGTATAATAACCCAGTTTCACGGATATGAAGCTGTAAAAGGTAATATTGAGAAACAGATCAACGACGTAGTTGCCGTAAATGGAAAGTTTTTGTTTTGTTTTTCATCAAACTCAGAGGCCTCCGCGAATTTTGTTTTTGGCAGACATCGGTCCTCGACGCCAGGAAGCCCCACTACATGAACAAAGAGAAAAGAAATCAAGGCGCAAAGCGGTGATCTATAGCAATGTTGCGTCGGCCCTGAAGGTGAGCATGGTTCTTCGGAGCGACTAATTGCATTGCCGCCTGCTGCCTCACAACGGCTCAAGCAGATCAGTCGACCATACTAACCAACCGCCGGTGGCCCTTGGCACACGTATGCACGCACGCACAAGACCAGGAGTGAGGGTAGCAGCGACAATGGTTTAAGGCTCAACTCTAGGATTGAGTAAGTGCAGCCCAGGTCTAATCTTTCGGGCTGCCCCCTGCGCGTAGGCGCCGGCACGAAACTCTCCGACCTAGGCCTCTACCAACAATCCCCAACGGAATGGTGGAACGAATGAGTGAGAAGGAGATAGGGGAAGTGTGCGAGGATAGTCGGATGGGGCACCGGGGCCTTTCAGGACGCCATCACGCGCCAATTATTGATTTCATTAACAGCGTTAATGAATCAATAAATGTAAGACAGGCCACCCCGTCCTTGGAACTAGTTTAACCAGCATTCTCGGCAAGCAAGTTTTCTCTGGGTGCTCGTGCATTATATTGTATCCAGCGAAGAAAATTCCCTGGGTAGGGAAGAAGGCGCCGCTGCACTTCTGATTGGAAGGAAAATAAGTAGAATGCTTTCTTCTTCTTCCTCTTAAATCCTCTCTCTCGACCGGATTCCTCTTCGTCGTCCTTTCCTCGTGTCACATCGTTGTCCGCTTTACTGTTTTCTGTCGTTTCCTGCCGCAGACATGGAATCATACGTTTCCTGGAGACTTCCTTGCTGCTCTGAACATGACTTTTTAAATATTTTTTCTTTTCTTTCTCCGCCTCAACGTTCATTGCTTTTTCGTTTTCCATTTCTCAAGGCCTCTTATGGTGTACGTAGATAAATGCAGTTCTTTGTGCTAGTAGTCAGCATTTCTGTTCTTTCTCCTTTTAAGCCACTGAGCGCCAGAAAAGTCAAGAGTTTGTTCCTAAACTGGAATTTTGAAGAAATGCGTCCTTCGTTACCCTTTTTATTTTAGAAGTGGGAGGCCTAACGTAAGGACAAATGCATGCCCGTAGGTGAGACTCGAGGGCTAAGATGCGAAAGTTTTCGCTCATTGGTCTCTGAACGTAGAGCTTAGTGTTGTTAGAATGTTATCGCTTAATCTATCATGTTTCCTCGTAAAGGACGCATCACTTCACATAAATTGTTAACTGGTTCAGCTGAGCGCTGAAATTTTTTCGGAAATTTTACAAATGAATTGAAAAGCTTCAAATAATCGACCTTGCCGCAGCAAGAGATAGATTTAGCTTAGCGCGACCTTAAGTCTCCTACCCAGGACCGGGTCCTCGAAGTGCCTGCTGTCCAGCTCTTTACTGATAAGAAACCGAAAATGGATCACTCCAGATGACTAAAGTCTAACATTCAAACGCTTGGCACTGCGACGCGCATGATGTAACTCGCCAATATAAATGATTAGAGGCGAAGATCCAGCGATTATTTTCCCGTGAACGCCATCCGGAGCAAGGGAGTGTAGTCGGAGAAAAGGCGAACAGGCAGGATGACGCTAACTTGTTGAACGGAATACCACACAGGGTTATTTTGAGGTGACGAAATTTATTGCCAACCTACTTACATTGCTGCGTGGTTCATAAAAGAAAGTCGCGTGACCTTATAAGGATTCGCGAAGGGGATAGAGCTGCCTGCGCTCTCCCGTTCTGTGCTGCATTTCGTCATGCCGTGCGTCGTTTCTCTATCTGAAGCAATTATGGGTTGCACCTTATCGCCAATTAGCGAATTTATTGCAGTATACGACCCGCCACGGTGGCTCAGCGGTTAGGGCGCTCGACTACTCATCCGGAGTTCCCGGGTTCGAACCCGACCGCGGCGGCAGCGTTTTTATGGAGGAAAAACGCGAAGGCGCCCGTAAAGATCCCCAGGTGGTCGAAATTATTCCGGAGCCATCCACTATGGCCACTCCCTCTTCCTTTATTCTTTCACTTTCTCCTTTATCCCTTTCCTTACGGCGCGGTTGAGGTGTCCAACGATATATGAGACAGATACTGCGCCATTTCCTTTGCCGAAAAACCAATTATTATTGTTATTGTAGTATACGAACGTCTCAGCCATGTGTTTCAAAAGACCACTCATAAACCCTTCTTTCTTTAGTTTCCTTCGGCTACGAAGGGAGGACGGGACACAGCAGTTGTTGGCAGGTGGGTTCGCATTTATTCTTATTTATTCGTGGCTCACAGCAGCGCACCTTCCACGCACGACCTTTCTTGCAAGATGTAAACGAAAAAAGGCGAAAGGGGTGTGTCTACTGGAGGACTTTCCTAATTCCGCGTTCGACGACACTGGCATTTCTTTGTACGCTGAATTCCATCTTTATTTCTTTTTTCCGCATGCGCATGTTCATCACTTCCATCGCATATGTGTTCGTGCCTCTTTTCGGAGTGTTCAGTAGCGCCGGCACTGGAGGAATTGGAGAAGAGCGAAGAGGTGATAGGCTTCACTAGGAAAGGAGAGGGCCCCTTTCAGATAACACAGGAAAAGAAAAGAAAAGAAGAAAAGAAGGGGGTTGAGGGCAGTCTGGAAATGAGCCCTAATTGGAGGCGGGGCGCTTGAATCAGGCGTGTCCCCAGAATGCGTCATTCGGTCCCAACCCAGCCCCATTGCGACCTAGTCTTGGACCAGGCCGGCGCCTTTTCATGTCGTCCTCTCGCCGGTCACCGAGACTTGGCCTCCTCCTTGCTTTCTCCTTTTCCACTCTTTGCGTTGAGCCTCACCCTCTTAACACGACTGTCCTTATTCGCCCTCATATTGCCTTGGGCATCTCATGTGCGTACCTCAGATGCTGACGCAGGAATCAAAGGGGTAAGACCAGCCCGGTAAAATGTTTAATCTGGACTGGCGCAGTGAAGCGTGAGGCATCACCCAAAAAGCCTAAAAATTGGGTTTTACAGCAACCTTCTCATATTCACATTTTATGCACGCTGCACAGGAAGGAAGTGACTTAATAGAATTAGCAGAAGAGTTGAGTTTAGTTCATATTAAGCCCAGATAACAATAATTTCCTATATATCGCCCTAAACACTGCAGATGATGCACGTGAGTTAGTTTTCGATGACGCAAATTGACGAGTGAAACAAAAGCACTCGTTGAGTCAAGCCATGTGCTGGCATTCGAACACGGATAGGCTTTCAAAAGCGCAGTTCTAGGCCCAAGACAGGCAAGTTGCTTGTGCCAACCAAAGTTTTTTTAAAAAGTAGTTACTTTCGTATTTAGCTGATTCGTACGCAGGTCAGGCCCTACTCTGTCGACTGCAGGCTAGGATGCAAATTCACTATTTTGCTTCCCTGTCACACCTTCTATACAGTAGAATGGTATTCGACGCGGAACGCATGTCGGCAGGACCTTCCATAGACATACGATGACATTAACTGCCGGCTAATCATGCCAGGCTTAAGTTCAAAACAATCGATTCTCATCTCAAAACTAAGACAAATAGAGCCTCGCTGTTCGAACAGCGCCTACGGGCGCAAACTGCGAGTGTATGCTGATGGCTATGTGCACAAAAATGAACAGTCATATTCAGCCGCATTTGTGGTGCCGTACGCTGGTATGGTAAATTGCCCTGACCGGCTTCAAAGAGTACTGCCTTTGCCAACTGCTGAATATGTGGCTATTTCAAAGACACTTAAAAGCCTTTTGTTTTTCTGACACACCACACTGTGTCGCGAGCCTTTCTGACTGCAAGTCCGCTTTAGAACGCGCGCAACACATGAATTTCATGGATAAATATTTCCTCTCCTCACTGACCTCGCTAAGGATACTATGCCATCAGACAATTTACAGATTGCTTTCAGTGGCTTCCGTCTCCCGTGGGAGTCTCAGGTAACACAGCTACGGACCTTATCGCCCGAAATCTTGTGTTATATCAAACATGAGTGGTTCTTCCAAATGACGAGTGCTGCGCGAGGCACCTGGTGGTGGTGAATCACTCTTCCTGACATCTGTCCACTTTGCACCAGTCTTGAGTTACACGAGGCTTGTAGCACGAGAAAGCTACTTTGGTGTTCCATCCGCGCCCCAGCGCAGCCTACTCACCAGTATTTTCGTACAAGATTAAGCGCGCGACCTCTGTGCTCTCGTGGGTGATGTGAATCATTGCCGTAGGTTTCGCGACGATTCTAAAACACTCCTGCGCAAGCCGAAGATGACATGCGTTCTGCCAGGCGACATCTGGCACGTCGTGCCCCCCGAGGGCTCATCAATTGAGCGGTGAGCAGTGATCGAAAATAATCTTACAAGTTTTTAGAGGACACATGCCTCGTGGGACAGTGGAAGAGACACATTTGTTCAGTTAAGTGACGCATGTTTGACAGTTATCGACGAACCACATTGAGGCTAATCCCACCTGCTCACAATGACTGCCTTCTTCACCACCACCCATTTCGCTAGAAATCGGAGTGTCAAGGGAATCCTTCCTCGGCTGGAAGCGGCGAAAAATTATGGACGAGGCCAAAGGCAAATTTTTTTCAATTGACGAACACAGAATTTTCGTACAAAACTTCCCACCGCTTTGCAATGGCGGTGAAGCTTCTCTAACGCTATCCACGAAGCACATACTTACTCATCGTAAAACTAAACTGGCGGCCGCAAAAGCACTTTATAAAGAAACGAAGAGCAGAATCGATTCCATTTTTTTTGAAGATCGCATCCACACCCGCGCATCTGGCGAATGACTGGACTCTCTTTTCTTGGCACATGCGACTGCGCTTCCACATCTCGCCGAGAGTATCTTGCGCGCCAGCGCACTCTTTACAGAGCAACCCGGGTCAAGAGGGGAGAGTCATCGCTCACGATATGTCCGTGAGCAGCGAACCGGACCGTGCTATGATGTCTCGGCCGCTGATGGGGGCTCCATGGAGGCCTGCTGCACTTGACTCCGCAGAGCGGGTCTCGAGTGGGCATTCCGCTTTCAAGATGGCAATCTCGGTGCGAGGTAGACGCGCCATGGCTGCTCGGTGGTTACAAATGGCCACGCTTCCGGGGGGTGGGGGTTGGGGGCGGGGGGAGGGGGGCTATCTCACCCGCTCAGTGCGTCCAACCGTCGCATGCGAGCCGCGTCAAGCGAGCAGGGGCGCAAGGCCCAGTTCCAGCCGCGTGCTTTAAAGGTTGCAGTGCACTGCACGGTGACAGCGCTCCGATCTATGTCTAGCGTCAGAGCGCCCGGTTATTTAAGCGTAGACTTCATTAGTTTATTAAACGCTGCAGAGGCAGATAGTCGCTCTCTGCGTTAAAAGGGCCCGTGGTGGCGGACTTACTCTTCTTGCGCAAGGAGGAAAAGCTAGCGCTGGTCATACGCATTACCATGGGTGTAACCGCCATTTACTTTGTTTTCTCACTCAGTGCTGCGTGCAATGATTTTGCCGCTAAGCACGTGTTCTACTTTCGTCCCTTGTGAGAGATGTATCTTTTTTCTGAAGGCAAGGAAGCTTAAGTGTCATGAAAATTATTCAAAATGGGAATTTTACTTTTTTATTTCTTCTCTTTACGGGCATATTTTGGCAGCAACGTTTTCGAAAAGCCGCCTACTGCTGCACAGGTGGTGTCAGGGCCAGAAAAAAATACAGTGAACTTTTTTATTTGCTTTTGTCTTCGTGGTGAAAGAAAACGAGTGATCGTTACATTAATGCTTCTTTCTCTTCATCATGTTATGGGGTCGGCATTATCTTGCCTTTATTATAGAATAAGCTTTGCACTAACCTGAACAAAAAAGAAAAAAAAGCTTTCCTAAACTCCTGTTGAAAGCAATTGAGTTCTTTCGGCAGATGCCTCACTCGCTCATGCTGTCAGCTTCTAGGTCTGCAATCATTTTTTTATTTTGTTCGACAGGCAAGTGTTCCGAGACGACGAGGCTAATGACAATATAATGCGATCCGCCCTTCCTGCGAGTAATACATCAACGTCGGACAGGCGATCAATACGGCAAACAGTTTGGTGTCACTGGAAGGTCGCAATTACGCTTCGGCTTCAGTTCAGCGAAATGCCTGTTACAGCTTACTTTCTTCTCGAGCATGGACAGAAGCGCATTTATTTTTATCACGAAATTATGGCTGATCTGGTACAGATAACCTTTAAACGCACCCCTTTTTTTGGAACAGTAAGCTCCAGTTTAGCGCATTTAGGACGACAGACATGACAGCGATTGAACCAAATACTTGGTATCTGATAATTTGAAACAGCAAGGTTTTGCAGCGAAGCTAGCCATTGTTCCACAACACTACTTTTGATTGTTTAGGATAGCGTTAAATGAGACAGTTTGTTTGATGTTTTGCACCGAGTGCATAGTAGTATTTTATGCGATAGACGTAATTACTTGTGAAAGATAATTGATTTGATCCATCATACTATTTCTGCTCGTTCTGCCCGCAAAAAAGTGCGTTTCCCTCTCTGTATTTGTATAGAAAAATATTTTGAACACACCCTGCTCAGAAGTGGAGGCAAATTACGTCGAAAAGTTATTATTTGATGCCAGCAAAGACAAGAAGAAGCAACACATAGCAGGCAAAAACAATACACAGATCACAAGACATGGATGGATGATTCGTCACGCTTGAAGACACGGCTAATGGTCCAAAGTTAACGAGCTTGACAAATGTGCGTGCCTAACCTTGCATGAATAGATGCTGAAATTATCGTAGTTTTATTCATCAAATACTATTCTGCGCTCGCCGCATTCTTTGCTTTTTATTGAAACGAAAAAGAAATGCTTATTTCATTTTTACCATCAGTGTGGCATGATGTGATGATTTTAAAGTTGGAGGCAAGGAAACTGAAACTTAGCTTTAAATGTTCGCCCCTCTTGAAGTCTCAAACTTTGGATCGTTGAGACTTTAAAACTGTAATCTGGGCGTCTTTAGATTTTGAAGTTCTGGAACTGGAGAAGGAAAATGTGCACACTAATGAGCTGCACAGCGTTAGCGTTTATAATCGTTTTACTGCAGAAACAGCTTGAAAGCACTGCCTAGCGGCGAAATCACTACTTAACGGGGTCAAACTCAACCAATAGTTCTGTGCGAAGCCTCTGAGTAACTCGGGTAAGAGCGCTGTAGAGCGTGGTTGAATGGAATAATATTGTTCTATGTATCTTACTTGAAGACCTTCACTATATATATATCGCTTCTAATATCCGTCTGTGCGCCGATGACGATGTAATCTAGCCTTCCATTCATAACCGCTCTCACTCTTGCATACTTCAAGATGAGCTTAAAATATCTAAGCCTGATGTGACAAATCGTTAATATCCTTAAACACTAAAAAAATGTAACTGCTCTCTTTTAATTGACGCCAACAATATCAATCCTCCAAGTATGCGATATGTGGCCCAGAAATATGGTTTCTTCAGTCACATAAATGCTTTGGTATCACCATTTCTAACACGCTAACTTGGTCTGCATATGTAACGAACATTATTAACGAAGGCAGTTGCATTCTTGGTTACCTCGGTAGAAATTTGCGACTCTCCTGCTGCCTCTGTTAACACATTAACTTATGATACATTTGTCCGGCCTAGATTAGAATATGCATGCTAAGTCCGGGATGCCCGCTAAGTCCGGGATGCCTGCCAGTCTATCCTTTCCAACACCACCGAATCAGTTGAGAATCGCGCCGGCAGATTTATTTTTTTTCGTATTACTATTATCAGTCCAGCATCACTGCACTTAAATAACGGCGTCACCTTACTAACCTAAAATTGAGACAATCCATCATTAGGCTTTGCCTCTTTCGCCAATTCTACCATACACCTTTTGATGTTTCAGTCATCTTGCCATCTCATCGCTTTACAAGCTGCACTACTCCTCCGAAATACTTATACCCTTTTCCAACGAAGACTTCCGCTCATCTTCGCTGCTTACTCGTGAACACAGCTCGGGACTGGAACAGCCTACCAATCAACTCTGTTCACCACTCCGACCCTGGAACAGGGACGGCGACCACCCGGCTGCTGCGAATTAATCTATTAATAATAATTGGTTTTTTGGGGAAAGAAAATGGCGCAGTATCTGTCTCATATATCGTTGGATACCTGAACCGCGCCGTAAGGGAAGGGATAAAGGAGGGAGTGAAAGAGGAAAGGGAGAAGAGGTGCCGTAGTGGAGTTCTCCGGAATAATTTCGACCACCTGGGGATCTTTAACGTGCACTGACATCGCACATCACACGGGCGCCTTAGCGTTTTTCCTCCATAAAAACGCAGCCGCCGCGGTCGGGTTCGAACCCGGGAACTCCGGATCAGTAGTCGAGCGCCCTAACCACTGAGCCACCGCGGCGGGTACGAATTAATCAATTAAATAAAGTTTTCTCTCTCTCTCACCACTCCGATCCACAGCAGTTCAAGTCTGCCATCGAATCTTTCTTTATTTAAACAATCAATCGATTCCTCGTGTAATGCTCTACTCCTAGTGCATTTGAAGTACTGATCATAATAAATTAAATTGTAAAGTCGTGGTCCCAAACATTTTACGTTACAGTGATTTTGTGGGCGGCTGTATATCGCAAAACTCTGTTGAACGCATCCCTCCTGCTGACATATTGAGAGGGCTGGGTCTGTACAGAGCTGACAGGGGTACACTCTGATATTCCCTCATCTTACAAATCAAGGAGGAACGTTCTCTCATGAGCACGATCAACTTACAAATGGGAGCCAAAAAAAAAATCTCTTAAGCGTGGCAGCGCCCAAAACTTGACAGAGTGGCGCAATCTTGGGATTAAGATTCAGTCTTTCTCTCTCTATCTACCCTAGAAAGGTGTGTCCCAGCCTTTGGAAAGAGCGCTGAGCGAACGCATTTCGCTCGTGTTGCCAAGGCGAAGCTTTGAAAGGCATGAGCACGAGGCGCAACGAGAGGCGAATTGCTCACTGGGACAGAAAATATTCGCAAGAAGCTCTTGGTAAATTGTTACGCATTCAGTATTCCCGTATGACCTCCAGCAATTCCGGCTACTTTGTTTTCTCTACCAGTGAGTGCTTCGTTTTTTGTGATTGATTAGTTCTTCACCCCTGCTAACTCGTTGGTGCCGAACAGATGGCTTAGCGCCACAACGTACATTCTTTTTTAACATTCGACTGGTTTCAATTGACTTAGTTGCATAGCTATTTATCAGTGCTTAGGAATTCACTTCATGCTAATGCACGCCCGTGTTTGGCGCAGTGTGTGTAGCAAAATCTACAACAACATTACCCACACACAGAGACGCGGATAGGGCTGGGAATGCTAAAATTATACTAACGGATAGTTTATTTCAACGGTGAGCCCGATTCCAATGGTCGCCGATGCATGTGCCGTCAGTGATTCGTATTCTTTGCGGTTGGAGGTTTTCAAAATAAGCAGTTCGTTTTATCTCTATCACTCGCCTCGTGTCTCTCTACGTCTGTGCCTTTGCCTGTCGATTGAGGATAGTATTTATGAAGAGCTGCATTATACGTGGAGAACGGAGAACGCTTGGAAGACACTTGACTATTTTTCCGCAGCAATTCGTTTGCCTGACTTGTTGCTGTTTCTCTCTGTATTTCTGCCTCATACAGACAACACACGCATGCATGCGCGCACAAGCACTACGTTATTGACTTCTATGTGCGTGTCTGAGTTTGTGGGGGTGTGAGTGCCTTTCACAGAAAGGAACTGACACTGGTATACATGATTCTTTCGACGCCTCTACCCTTCGGGAGCATCTCTATTCTTCTATATAGATCTGAATCTAGAAACCGCTTTCGAAGAACGTTTTGAGGTCAAACCATTGCGCGTGTAAAAAATAAATGATCGTTGCCTACTTCGCGAGGCGTGTGCTGTTGGAGCCACGTCCTTGTACACGCGATTGACAGGCGCTGCTGACGTCACTATCGCTTTTCGGGAGGCTTTTTTCTTCCAGCAGCATGGCCGTCTCAAGTGGCTGTTGCCAAACAAGCCTTTCCGGGAACGCAGCTTGGAGCACTTTTACTTTTCCACGGCGCCACGACGGCGATGTTTCATCTGCCACGCCAACATTTGTGCTTCCCTGCTTTGCGGCGTGGTGGCTTATGGTACTTCCTGGAGTTTATTTAGCACTACGTGTCTCCTCCCCTGTCAGCACGGAAGTTCGTGCAGCTTAAGTGCTGTCCAAACCTTTCATGCCACGAGAACCGGACCCGAAGGGCAAACAGCAATCCTCGAAGAAACCAGGGGGAAAAGAATGCGAACAACAAAACCACCGCACAAGATGGGCGCCGGAGAAAAACGAGGCCACGCGCGAAAGAGGCGAGAAGAAATATAAACAGCAAGAGCAAATGGCACAGACCGGGACAGTTTCGAAACAGAGGGCAATTTATTTGCCTCTCAACCTATATACTAACCCGCTTTCTGCTCAGGGTGGCAACCTGCGGGTTCCTCCAACGATGCGGAAGAACTGTCGGTGCCCCGCGTGGCGCAACTGCCGTGGCCTCTGACACAAAGCCTCGCTCTGTCACTCTGTTTCCCAACGCCTGCAGAAGTGCCATAAAGGAAGAGTTCTCAACCAACCTATTGCAGTGGAACTAACCCTCTTTTCTCTTTATATGGACGCTTTCCATTTCCGTAGTGCATAGTAGACAGCTGGTACCTGATTGTCTCTGACCCTGGCGCTCTCCTTCTATTTTGCTAGAATCAGATGTACGGATACGTCAGGAATTTCTTAGCTAAACGAACGGCCGCCATTAGCATGAGGGAAATTCAAACAACGGCCACTCCCTTTGTGAACCAGGGAACATGGGAAGGATAGATCATATTCAAAGTGTTCTTCATTATTGCAACCTGGAATCTCTCCTCTAAGCTCAGCGCTGTCCCAGTCATCGACGCCAACTATATCACCGTATGGTGCAGCATCGTTTCATAGGAGGGCATCCAGGAATAGCTCGAAAGGCTAGCTAAACCTGGTCCAGCAGTGTGCCCATAAAGGAGAACTCAGATGCTCCTTAATAAATTCCGATCTGCTTACCCTAAACAGGAATAGACAAAATAAGCTTCGGACCCAGACATACCCCTTCCGCCCCCTTTCGACCCCCTCCTTCCCTCCCCACACCTCTCTGGAGACCCCCAGACCGAAAGGCATTCAAGTCCCGAGATTCTAATTCAAAACACCGGCAGAGCAAAAATAGTCGTTGTCAAACTAAGACAAATTGGTGAGATCTTATTTATGATCAATGCGATTACCAAGAGAAAAAGAGGACTACTATGTGTTCATTACATAGGCACTCATAAACAGCCGATTAACGCAACATACCTTATTGCTCAATGCCGTCAGATTGAAGAAGGAACAGTTTGACATCCTGGTAGAAGAGCAGTAAAAAATGCTATAGGAATAAGTTAATACGCCACCATGAACAAACTCTTCGCACTCGAATAATCCAGTGCGCTAAGAGAGAAAAAAGGCGCGAAAACAAAAGCAGTTAGGAAGACAGCAAATCCTGCACTTGTAGGTGGGTGCCAGACCGGCATGGTTACCCAACGGGAAAGCCGGGCGAATGAATGGAAAGGATCCAAGCACCCTGGAGGTGGAACATATCTGCAGACACACAAAGGCACATGGATCCGCAACTGATACATGGAAAAGGAAAGTGAGAGCCGATGCAGTTTCATATACTTCACGTTCAGAATGAAAATACCAGATACGTAGAGGCTTCCTATAGCGGTAAAGCACGGTGCGTTATAAAGTAGCGGACAATCAGAGACGACCTGTTGTCAGAGCCTACATAAGGGCCAGGAAAACCGAGGCAGTGAGTGTAAGTGTCGAAAATAGCGCTGGCAAAGAAAACGCTAAGAACCGGAGAACAGATGTCCTTCAACTCAGATTCACAAGTGGCGTGTCACAATTATACAATAGGGAAGACATGTCGAAAGACCGCTAAACTATAGCCTTAAACCCCCCCCCCCCCCCCCCCCCCCAACCAAACCGACAGCATCACTATTAAATGGGCACCCACTCATTCCATCCTGCCAGGAAACAATAGCGCTCATGCACTTGCCCGAGCAGCAGCAGACGCCCACCCTGAAAAGTTGGAAAGAATGGAAGTACTCAATACCTACAGATCCTCTATGAAATTCTACAGAGTAACTAGGCTATATTGCCTCCCTTCATATCAGAGACTTAACCGTACTCAAGAGGCCATCCTGAGGCAAATCCAATAAACGCATACCACCGAGCCTGAACAAACCCACCATCTCACACTTACGCAACAGAAAGGACACATTTTACAGAGCACTGAATTTAAGTCCAGACTGATTTAAGGACGGATTCTCAGGTTTCAACCCGAAAAAGAAAATGTGAAGGCAGGCAATTGGATTGATGCGGTTGAAATGCGATATCCTTTTTCCACTCACCAATCTATTCGAATTCTAATTCTATTCCACTTATGAGTCCATATTCTTTTATTCCCCAATGTACTAGAGTTCTGATTCTATCCCCGTTCCGACTACGCAACTATGCAATATATGTCATATTGATAGATTACGGTAACCCCTTATACCCGTACCGGCGCAGTGACGAAAAGGTGAAGCGATGAGCCACAGCGCAGACAGGTGGCTGTTTCAAACACAGTCACCGCTCTTGTTCGTGAGCCCGAAGATGCTATATCCGAGCATTATGAGAAAAGATAGCTGTCTATTTTACACGTAGGCGTGCTGTTGTCTAAGACTTCTCGTTCATTTTCGTTTTTTCTGAGTCATTCTTAGTACGGCACCCTCTCTACTCCTCTGCTAGTGGAGAGAAGTGGGAGAGAGGGGAACGGTTGGCAGGTGTAGGTGGAGAGAGACAAATCCTTCTAAACGACACCTGTCAGATGGAGACGTCATAAAGACGCCGCCCACGGACTTAATAAGGTACTAAATAAATTGGAGACGGTGACTACCAAGAGAGGAAGTCAGAGGCCTTGTAGGCCGCCAGGCCCGTCAGGTTTGTCATTGAGACCCCACGGTTAGGTCGTCCACTCCTGGCACTTCGAAGTGCGCACCATCTCATAGCTTTTTAGATGGAAACCGTCTTCCTTTTCCCCACCATCCTGAAGCCGCACATGTGGCTGGGTCGCGGGGCAGAATACCATCCTAACGTTAGACAAACAAAGGCCGGCCCCAGAAGAAAAACAGGGCACAACGAAACAGTTGTTTTATAGATAATTGCCTAGGGGCGCACTCGGGATATAAGAAAAGTCGATCGCAGAGGTCAGCCGAAGTTCGCTGCCGTCTCCGCTTTCTTGCCACGAAAGAAGAGGGGAGGACCCGGCTAGGACTGGATGGAAGGTCCTCGCGGAAGGAGGATGCAGCACTGCTCACATATCGCGAACCCGTCACGGTGACCGAGATGCTGGCAACGACAGCGACCGTCGACGCGCGCCATTGGCCCTGTAGCTCCCTCCTTTTTTCCCTCTTTATGCCTGCTGGGCATTGCACGTCTGAAGGGATTTCTGAGTGAGGGAGTTTCTTTGAGGTAACTGTAGTGCATGACTATAATCGTCGGTATAGCATGCTTTTGCGGAGAACTCCCGTGTTCTCCTGCTGGCAAAATAGAATATTATCCAAGTGAACTTGAGCCATAACAAACAATACGGCCTAGGAGTGTGTGCTCACCAAAATGATAACGCGATTCAAGTGAGTCTCAAGCTGCCGCGGTGGCTGAGTGGTTATGGCGCTCGGCTGCTGGCCCGAAAGACGCGGGTTCGATCCCGGCTGCGCGGTCGAATTTTGATGGAGGCGAAATTCTAGAGGCCCGCGTACTGGGCGATGTCAGTGCGCGTTAAAGAACCCCAGGTGGTCGAAATTTCCGGAGCCCTCCACTACGGCGTCTCTCATAGCCCGAGTAGCTTTGGGACGTTAAACCCCCCTAAAACCAAAACTAAAACGTTCTTTAGGTAAAAAAAAGAAACTACTATAGTGTTGATCGCCTCGCGGCCCTTAAGTGGTCTCCCAATCGGTGACATCAAAATATTGCGACTGTCTCTAATTTCTTTTCTCTATTATGAGCACTTCCTGCGTTTCGTTTTGCTATTTTTTTAACCTACGCGCTTCAGTTCAGCATGCAGTTACTGCACTGATGAACACACACGAGAGGTGCATTAAGATTTACTCGTGCTACCAATAAAGCCAACTGGCAAAAAAGTAAAAAGAAGACAGCGTAACCACCATCAAAAAAAAAAACTGCACAAGCCTAGTTCCGACCTTGCTTTCTGTACATACGATGCATGCACCCAAGTCGTCATTTGGATATAGCTGCAAAAGTGACATGCAAATAATTATCTGTGTGCTATGAAAATATATAGCTTAAGATGCCAAATTTTTTATTTCATAAAGGCAAAAATTAGTGTGAGCGTCTCTTCAAAAATGCTTGAAATGCCTAGTGTGAAAATCTGGTACCAAAACTACAAATGAAAAATCATAGTGTGTGCATCTCTGAAACGATATAAAACGTCAAAAGGGAAATGGACTCCGCGTACTCACATGCGCATCAGCGAACCGCACATACTTGTATGAAGTACCGCGCGCACACGCGACGATGAGGGAACGGACGCACGCATGCTTGTAAGCGAAACCTGCGTTTTCTGAAGGTGTCTGCTTTTGCACTACTGGCGGGTCTTTGTCTTTTGCAGTACTAACTGCCTCACGTCTTGCTTCCGTGAGGGCTCAAGGGCAAAGAATTTCTGCGCCACAAAGGTTCGTCATTGATACGCGTCTACTCTTCATGGCACCTTCGCTGTTTCTCTCACTCTGCTATTCATCTCTACAGATGCTCTCTCGCACACTAAATACACAGGTGTCATAGGTAACCAAAGGCACTAGATGAACAGGAAAATCGCTTAAGCATACGCAATAAGAACAAACAACTTGGAATGTACGTCACGCCAGTCAGTGGCTTGAGCTGTTAAATGCAGTTCCTAACAGATCGTGTTCGAAGATTTAGGAGAAACAAAGAACATATGTCGCACCACAAGAGGCAATCAGAATGGTTTCCTTTTTTGTGTGTGCGAAAGAGAAGAAAGCAGTCGAGTATAAAAAAATACGGTGATACCAAAAAAGGAAAATGTTCCGTGTTGTGCAACTCAGTAAACTTCTGTAGTTCGCGCTTTTCCTTTAGGTTCTGTGTTCGTGTCCCTCAAAACGTGCAGGGTGACCGTTTACCAACCAGTGACCTGTGGAAGAGAAACAAGTACAGTTGCGAGTGCGAAGCATTGAGACCACATCCTTAAGTTTTAAAGCGAAAGCTTTATTGGCCGCAAACTCGCGATTTTGCCGTGGCGGTACTCCATCGAGGCACGTGACGTCACAACGCGCGCCTCGCCGCGGTAGGTTACTGTGCTTCGCGCGCTCGCCACGCCATCTGGCATGAAGTCACACCACGCCGCTTGCCGCCGCCGCCGTTTGGTAGGATGTGACACCGCGTTCCTCGTCGTTGCGCTCACCTCCGATCGCTTCGACAGCTGCGTCTCATGCGTGATAAGATGTCACAAGATTGAAAAGGAGAGCTGGCGTGCGCTGCAACCACAGTTGAGGCGACAGCATGGACGGCGACAATTATGATAAGCTGGAGGAGGCCTGGAATCGTGAGCGGAACGAGATGAAGAGAAAACGAATCGCCCGGGAAACAGACGAACAGCGCGCCGAACGACTGGCTAAACGCCGCCGTGAATATGCCGCCTCGAGACAGGCACGTTTAACGTCCGGTGTCTCGACCACTAGAAGCAGCGACAGCAGCCGGAGGAGAGACTTGAGTCCTGCTTCACTGAAGACGGCCCGTGATGAACGATGGAATGCGACCAAGAGACTTCAGCGCCGGGCTCAAGAAACCGAAGAACAACGTGCCGTTAGCTTAAGACGTAAGAGTAAGGCGTATGAGTGACGCGACCCCTTCAATCCTTGGATAGCCTCGGAGCTGAAATCAAACATGGACCTACAGGTCATAATGGACGTTTATGCTTGTGCTTCATACGTTGTGGAATATGTGAACAAAGCTAACCGAGGAGTTTCACACTTGCTTTCGCTACATATATTCTGGCATAGCCGAGCTAAGCCACTGCCATTTTTTTAGCACCTGGTTCAGCCCAGGTGCGCTCCGCCCGAAATCTACTTGAATGCCGACTCGAACGCGAGCGGCAACACGGAGCATCAAGAATCTGTCTCTACTGACGAGGTAGTGACATTTACCCACTCCTGCCGGTTTCCTCCTCCAACTTCCTTGCCCACTACTGCTTGCGGACGCCTCCTGTAAGGGCCAGAATTTGCGTAAAAAATGCGAAGTTTTCTGTGATTTTACTCTTTTATTATAATCATTTCTTGTTTCATTGCTTAATTACGTATTGGTGTAAGCTCGCGTGCCATCGGCTACTACGCGTTCATGTGCCTTAAAAAGCCCCTGAGCTTATCAGAGTTATATGAACTTACTTTTCAGTCGTGCGTCGCATCGTTCTTGCCGGCCATTTCGTTACTCTGTCTGATACCAAGTGCAACATTGTCTTAATTTACAAAGCTACTCTTGCTTCGGCTTCGTAGCCGCAGTAAAGGCACAGAATCGCAGCCTCACCAATAATAAAGCATAGCCAGCGGCCAACCACGCATGCCCACTAATATCTGTTCGTTGATTTGTTTCCTTCGCTCTGACTATCCAGATGGCGTGTTTGTTGTGCTGTGTCAATATTTTAGCGGGTCTTTTTAGTGCATAAAGCCACAGCAGCTGTTATTCGCCTGCAACCGTTTTCCTGGCTCAAACACGCTTCGACGTCGTGAAAGGTGGCCACTTGTTCATAAAACATGCACCCCGCTACAGGACAGAATGCACCGCGCATCGCATAGACTGAAAGAACACCGAGCCCCAAGGCAATGCTCTGTGTTGGCGGCTACACCAACGCGTTGACACCGAACGAGAGCCTAGGCGCTATTCCTGAATAGTTAATGGCTGTTTCGACACTTCGTAGGAGGCTGTATGGATTAAGCGGCTTTCGCGATATTCCGAGGGCGTATATATTTTCTAAGAGTCTTGAGCGGAGAGCAACAATGTTGCCGAATAAGCCACAAGAGGTACGCCGAGTTCCGGAGGGGACAAGAGAAGCACAGGAAGGCTAAAGGAACATAGAGTAACTGCATAATGAATTAAGTCCAAGATGGAAATAGAGGCTGTGAGGTGCGACGGCTTGCCGAAGAGAGAACTGATATGAGGTCGCATTTTTAGTATTAAGCTAAACTGATGCCTAATATTTTGTTATAGTGAGTTTTTAACAAATTATTTTAAGCCATATGAATAGTAACGCCGACAAAGATTATTTCTCTATGTGGCAAGCCAACTTTTATGACTCAAAAAAATTTTAAGTTGATTCGATTCTGAAACACAACCTTATTCCAAACATTTTAAGTACGGCGGTTCTTTACTCAACGTAGGTTCCTGTCATCATCATCATCATCATCATCATCATCATCATCACCACCACCACCACAATCATCACCACCACCACCACCACCACCACCACCACCACCACCACCACCACCACCACCACCATCATCATCATCATCATCATCATCATCATCATCATCACGCTCATCAGCCTAACTACGTGCATATCAAGACAATCGTCATCATCATAAGCATCACCTTCATCAGCCTAACTACGTTCATATCAGGACAAAGGCATCTCCCATATCCTTTCACTAATCCTGCTCTGTGCTAGCTGCGTCTACCTTATTCCCCAAGCTTCCTATTCTCACTTGCCAACGTGACGTTCTGCCGGCCCCTGCTACGATTGCCTTCTATCAGAATCCAGCCCGTTACCATTAACAACAATCGGATATATTGCCTTCGCATTGCATGCCCTGCCTATGCATGTTTATGCTTTCCTCATCGTCTCTAAGGCACAAACACTAACGGGAGTACCACTGTCTCACGTCTAGAGACCAGCTTTACTTTTTATTATTTCCATGAAAAACAGTGAAAAGCTGCTGGAATTAGTAGTAAGGCTTCATAAAACGGCTAGTGTTCATCGTTCAGCGTCACAAATGTAGGCTGATGGTGTTGTCCGTACCTTCTTCTTTGAAATAAGCACAACTCCAATGACTCCCGCGAGGAAGGAAAGGATGAAGAACACAGCTAAATATTGCAGAAAGTCGGTATCATTGACTTAGAAACTTCAAGTAAAACGCAGTATTACCCACAAAAAACGCAAGTTTTCCACTGATACTCCGAAATCAAAGAAACGCTGTGTTTGGATTACAGCGTTCATTCACGTTGCACTTTCCGCGCTCGCGCGCACACACGCACGCACGCACCTTGGTGTGTGGCATGTCGTAGTCATAATAATAATTGGTTTTTTGGGGAAAGGAAATGGCGCAGTATATGTCTCATATATCGTTGGACACATGAACCGCGCCGTAAGGGAAGGGATAAAGGATGAAGTGAAAGAAGAAAGGAAGAGAGAGGTGACGTAGTGGAGGGCTCCGGAATAATTTCGACCACCTGGGGATCTTTAACGTGCACTGACATCGCACAGCACACGGGCGCCCAAGCGTTTTTCCTCCATAAAAACGCAGCCGCCGCTGTCGGGTTCGAACCCGAGAACTGCGGATCAGTAGTGAAGCGCCCTAACCACTGAGCCACTGCGGCGGGTTGTCGTAGTCATAGGTTACGGCTTTTCATGATTTTTATTCCTGCACTTTATGCTGCGTTGTACGCATGTGCCTGTTTTATCTTTCCCGCGTTTTGTCCTGCTACCCTCTCCATGCCTCCTCCTGTCCTCTGAGCCCATGATCGATACATAACGAGTACTGAAAGGAAAGACGGCACACCCAGCAGAAAAAAATTGCTGTGGTTTAGCTCTGGTTAAACCTAGAGCGACGCGATAGGTAAAGCTGGTCGAGTAGAACTCGATCAGTCGAACTGCTAAGTCAGTCTTTCGCCGCTCTGTTTCGCTGGGCGTTCCATCTTTATTTTCGTCCCTGGACTCCCCCCCCCCCCCCCCACACACACACACACACACACACACTCGGATTCGCCGGCGCGCCGCGCTGCCGGCAGCTGCTCCGCAGCACGGGACCAACCACGTGACCACGTGGCGGCGTCGCCACGCTGAAGGCTCGAAATGCTAGCGCAACGTAGCTGTCGCTCCAAAACGGGATGCCAGGACCTAATTCAACCTCTTTGCCAAGCTTTAGCGCTTTTTCTTCCCTTTGCTTGCCTCTAGTTCACCCGCCCTTCGCACCGCACTTTTCCAACTTTGTGTCTGTAGTTTTCTTCGCTCCCTTTGCTCCCAAGGCTGCGTGTGTGTTTGTTCAGCCTTCCGCTGCCACGATCGGACGGATGGTGCAGATGGCGGCGCATAGTTTTCCGGGCACACTGAGAAAACGAAAACACGCTGGCGCTTCAGGAAACCAACAAGAGCTGCGGGGTGGGAAGTGGAAATTCTGGAGCAATAACCGGCGACAGGCTGAAGAGGTGCAGGGCAAAGCTGAGGGCTGGTTTCAGAAGTTGTCTATTGTACACCGCAACATCGTCGGCATGGAAGCGAAGGTCGGTATTCCATGCTTTCTCTTTGGATCTGCGTAACGGGCGCCGATAAAAAGTCGCTGCGCCTGAGAATGTCAGTGGCAGTGCGGAAAGACGGGCTTGCGGCTACGGCCCTTATTCCTTCTCTCTTTCCCTTGGAATGGCTCTCAGCCCCTTACTTAACACCCTTCTTCCTGCCGCCGATCCCTTCCAGGGCTACGCGTGCACTCGAGATATCTCTCTTCGTGGCCACGAGCTTCCCACGAGCCAAAGGCTTGTCGCATAAGCCAAGAAGCGGGACAGAAGCAGGGGAAGACAGCGTAGGCATAGCCGAGAGCACGCGCCGGAAAACACATCGCGTTGAGGAAAGCGGCCCCGGGACAGAGCGGCAACAAAGCAGGGGGGAAAATATAAAGACAAGTGTGGAAGTACCAGGAGCCGCCGACATTGGCAAAGAGAAGCAGCAACGCCGACAGAAGAAGATAAATACCCTCCTCGTATAGCCAGGAAGTCGGAGCGCGCCGACGGAAACGCCTGAACCAGCGTCGGAAAGACTCCACGCTCGCTCTGATGCTGCCCTCCTCTTCAGCTCTGCAAGCAGCGCCGCAACCCTTCTTCCTTCGTGCGCGACACGGCGCAAGCAAGCAACACGCGCGCCTATAGGCACCTCGCGAGGGCGGCGTTGTTTCCGGAGCGTGAGTTCTTTTCCGCAACGCGCCGTTTCTTCTTCGCCAACGAGCAGAGAGGTACCTCGCTTCGCACCACCACAGCCGTCGCGGTTTTTTCGAGGTGTTGCCAAGCAGCGCAGCGCTCGTCCCTCTGTTTACCTTTCATCTTTTCGCAAGAGTCTCGCGCGCTCTCGACACTCATGCACGGCATGCCGAGGGGCGAATTCTCGAGAGGAGCGCGGCCGGGTCTTGATAGAATAAGACAGAAAAAGAAATCATTCTTTTGGTGCGCGACGGTGTGAAGAGTCTGAAGACGCCTGAAGAGCGGACCCGCCTCAAGAATCCTGGCTCCTGATCCGTTCGCTTGCCGCCTCTTAACGGGTGTGCGCTTCTGTTCCACTGCTGCTGGTGTTGCTGTTCCTGAAGCTGCCAGTGGCGCGCTTATTGTTGCTTCCGGCCCTCGGGCGGTGAATTACAAATCTTAGTTTGTATCGGCGAGCCTTACGCCTCGTACATCGCACTCGTTATGTTTTGATACCGCATGCGTGGATCGAGTTGCGAAGCACTGGCTTTTTTTCTTGGCTCATGAGAGCTTGGTAATCACAGGTGATACTGGGTCAGATACGTATTCATCACTTCTTTTCAACCCAGCATCAGATCTTGATGAGGGTATTATAGAAGGGAACTCAGCGAGTTTTATTCAAGCTGCAATGCACTAACACAAGAAGATAGCTGTAGTTTTACTTTTTCAGCGAGTATGTGCTCGTGCCTGTGTGCGAAAGTTCTCGAGATATTACGAAAACTCGCTTGGTGTTCTTGAAAGTCTGCGGTTAGAAGATGTGTTTTGTGACGCCAAGTGCGCTTGAATAGCTTAAATTGAATTATGGACACTATGTTAAAATTATGTGCAGCTGAAGTGTACGGAGGCCGTAGGATTCGCACTTGCAATTCCTGGGCAATAAAAGCTTTGAATGTTTGTTTGCACTGTCTACTTTCCCCCTGCATACTGCACATTTTCTGCAGTCCAAGGGTCGAAGAGAAAGCAGTTGCCCCAGTCGCTTTGCGTATCACTTGTATACGTGCGCGGTTCATTTTGTTGGGGAGTGAGCAGTGAATGCAGGGATGATGGTTCCTTAAAACAGATTTTAACGCAGCTGCGTTAAGACCACCATTCAGCGGAAAACCAGGGGTCGTCCCAGTTGTGGCGTTGTGTTGATAAACCCACATCACGCGTGACGTCGTGCCTTCATGTCTGGAATAAAAATAAATGAAGAGAGAAAATGAAGGTCGGCGTATGTCTTAAACGGCTTAACTTTATAAAGCAGTTGATTTGCCCGGAGAAAAAAAAACACATAAAATTTAGCCCGAATTAGTACCCACGAACCTTGGAAGGGGGGGAGGGGGAATGTGTTCCTGGTGTTGGCTTAATGTGAAGCTTAGTTATGTGATAATTAGTGCAGCGAACTAGAGAAATGCTAATTAGAGACATTCTAATTAGAGTAACATTAAGTGCTGGAACTGCAGTTTAACGTAGTTGTTCCGCGGTCAGAAAAGGGAGGCTGCTAACATTCACGGCCACCAGCAGCGGACTGCGATCGAAAAGAATGAGTTGCGTCCATTCCGCGAGTGGCAAAAAATGCGCTTTTTGACATTCAAGTGAAAAAAAAAGGTGTAGGGGGGGGGGGGGGGGGGGGGGTTCTTTATGCGAGGAAGTGTGCTTTGCGGGCTGCTACTTGATTTTCGTGGTTATTTAAATACGTCGCCGGCGTTAGTTAAAGAAGCAACAAATAATCTCTCGGCCTCGTTTGAGATTTATAAATAATAGAAACTGATAAATCTAATATAATTTTAGGACTTTATCTTACATCTCTTGGATTTTCGGCTTCAATCAATAAACGATATCTTGTGCGTCAACGACTTGAAGAGCCTGGTCATCATGGCTGAGTGGCAGCAGCTTGTGGTGGAGTCTTGGAGGGAGTATCCGTACAAATCAAGTTATTACCACCACCACGAAAGCTTCAGTGATAGTAAGAGCGTTCTCCAAAGAGTCTAAATGAAACTAATTAATTGATTATTAAGCGCTATTGCTTGAAAGAATATGAAAGTTGTTAATACTGTATTCTTAAGCTCCATTTACTCATGTGCGCACTGCTTTCCTAGGATAAGAAAACCTACATAATGAAGATCTAACAGGGGGGCCGAATAGGGCGAGATCTTGTGCATTATTTATAATTCTCTTTTCCGGATTGTTACTTTCATGTCCGTAGAGTAAGGAGAACAAAATGTACGCCAATTGCGCAAGTGCTGATAGTATAAGCTAAATGAAACGCATTTCGTTTCGGTACGCTTTCAGTCTGAGAATGCTTTCTAAATGCAAATTTCTAGGCCGCTTCCAGGAAATGTAGATCCATAGCTCTAAGCTCTATTCTGTTTCTCTTTTCCAATTCAAATGGCTTCCGGTCACATGCGCAGACTCAACACAGCTGTTCTTCATTTATTGTACGTCGCTTCTATTTCAGTATTAATCGTAACTGCAGGTTGCTTGATACAGTTGCCGGATGAAAGAGACGTCCAGATAACAGGCAGAAAAAGTTCAAAATGAGAATAGCGCAGCAGAATGTCACCGGACATCACCGTCAGCCGATACAGCTTTGGTACTTGCTCACTTGCAGATGCTGCAGGGAAACCTGCTGGCTCCGACAGAGTGTTTTAGCATCACACATTTATTTTGATACTGTGGAAGCTTGGGCAAGTTGGTGTGACATGGTTTTTTCAGCAGCGCAGGGGACAAAGGACGTGACAAGTGCACAGACACGGCGCCGTGTCTGTGCACTTGTCACGTCCTTTGTCCCCTGCGCTGCTGAAAAAAAAAATTATTTTGAAATTATCGCGATGTTTCAGAATGCCTTGTAGAAGGAGGATCGGCCACGAATGTTCAGTGCCACGGAGCACGTAACGTCGTTACTTGAAACAAGCTGAGCTGGAAATTTATAACGGATTTCTGGCTTTTTAGATCTAGCGAACACATTCTGATTGTGCGAAGACGTCGTGTTGTAACTACGTGACATTTAGAATGTGACGATATGTTATTTAAAAGGCGTCCCTCTGACAATTGGCATTAATTTCTCAGGTTTTCGTAAAACGCTTTTACTTTCTTGCTTTAAATTATGCGCAGATATATCTTTTTATTATAGCGCAAGTTAAACCACTTGCTAACAAGATAAACAGTGAACTGGAAAAGTGTTCAGTGTATTGTGCAGATTTACGCAAAGTTTTAACAAGCATCCAAACAGAATGCGTGTTCAAGATAAGGATAACGAGAGCAAATATATTGTTGGTCATTTGTACTAGGAACTTGTAGAATGTTGAGCGCTTCTATTGGATTATGAATTTTGTCATCTTTATTAACAAAGCTAACACACGTCCGAAATACCTGCCTGCTACGAACCACAGATATGTGCTGTGACACACAAAACAGAACAAAAAAAAACAGTATGATATGACTAAACGAAGCTGAGTTTAAAGACAAAAGCAAACCTGTTTAGATTTTTGGAGAACAAAAGTTTAATAGTGAATGTTGAATAATTGCATAGCACTTGGCTTGGCTGCCCGATTGGCATTATTGCTTATCGAACGTCTCGGAATTTTCGGCCTTTTCAGTTTGTTGGTGATATCTGGTGGTCTTGAGCGCCTGCCTCACAACTTTTATTTCCTTTCGCTGTTTTTCACTTTATGTGAGCCTCAGCTGCTGTTTTGTTTAAATCCGCAGAGTTCTAGAATCTGTTCTGAAAGCTGCGCTCATTTCACGGAGCTCCATCGAACGGGGGGCCTTGCCCGGTTCCCACCATCAGGAAGCTAATCAGGCTTGCAATTCGGACGCAAATCAACTAGCAAAAGTAGCGGAGCATTAGCGAGCTCATTAAAACTTGAAGTCAGCGAAAACTTGGTCGAGTTCTCGACTGCGGCTTTAGTTCACACGTTTTGCATCTAATACAGCTCCTATAATCTTTCGAGGCCATTAAAAACAGCAGCGCTCGCTGTAGTTTCCTGTTTACTTTTTAAAGAAACAAAACACTGAACGCTCTTTGAGTTTTCAGTGACCTGCCGTTCATGAACGCATCGCAAAAAAATGTTCACGCTCACAGCATCGGCCATTTAGAGGGTGTTGTTAAATGAGACCCCGTTTGGTGGTCAACTTTAGTAAGTGGGCCGTTCTTTATATTTCCACCTGCTGGTTGGAATTGTCATTAGGCGATTTTGCGTGCCAAGCGCATGGTCATTTTGTGGTGTCATATAATTGCGAGCAGACTAGAAGAAAGGGAAAGGAGTGTGATCGCAATGTTCCGCATTGACGGCGACTGAAACAATTCTCTCGAATAACCAGCGAACACAAGAACAAAAAGAAGCGAAGATGGCAGCATTTCTAGGCAATAAACACGAAAAAATAATGCAAAGTAGAGAAAAACACCCTTAGGAAGCGTACATTGCCTGCGTTATTGTTCCCGCTGACGAAACAAACTCTGTAGTAGAAACTTCGTATTGAGTTGCAGGAACTTCTCTTAAATTTACATTTTCAACATTTCCGAGTAGGAAATTACCATGCTTCAGCATGAAATATGACTGCGCAACATAGAACTTCTAGAGACCTCATACTGCGTTCTTCTGTGTCGCTCTCCAGGCAGGCACAGCCCTGTGGAAGTCGACAGCGCCACAAATAAACTGCGAAGAGCGAACCATGCATAGCGTGTTGAGTCTCTTTGCACTGCCGCACGGAAACAAGAACGTTTTTGCAACACACGCCAAGGGAAATCGAAGTGATGTAAAAAAACACCAAAGGTGCGAATTGTCTGGGGGTTGTCATTCAGACTGGCTTCGTTTCAATCTCTATGCCACATAGTTTTCCGCCTGGCAGACGGCAGCAAAAACTTCAATTATTAACTTGCGTGCTAGAGCAGAAGTGTGACTCGCTCAGCAATCGCACTGCTTCCTCTTTTTCTCCTCGCCCTTCTTTGCCGTTCTAAACATCTTTTTTCTTCTTCTTTTTTGTTCTTAATTGTTTTCTTTTCCGTTCTCCTGGCGCAACCGTTTTAGGATCCGGAAAAGAGGAGATCGCTTCCTCCCACACACGTTTCATTCGCATTTCTTGCGCGCGAACTGCAGGCGTGAATGAACAGAAAAGTGTCGTCGCGGGCAATTGTTTCTGAATAGGAGTGCAAGCGCTGTTCCAGTCACCATTGTTTGGCGCCCGCACAAAAGGGGAGCCGCTCTTGTCGCTCTGATTCTTTTGTTAGAGAGAAACATTCATCAACTGGGAAAGCCGGCCTGCAGGCACGGAACCCAAGAGAAAGGGGAGAAAAAGAAATAAGGAATGAAGAAAAATTAGGCATTGTTTTGTCTGCCATTAATTTAACAGCCCAAAGTTTGCATCGCGCACCCTGGCTTGTTTAGCACCCTAGTCTGGGCACAACCGGGGATTGTGCTTTTCTGAAGGCCTCTCCTTGTGTTACTTTTTCCGTTTCACAATTTTTTAACGCGAGAAATGTGGTGCGGCGATATATTTCTCTAAGTGCCAAGACGGTTGTTAGCAATGCCGCTGGCATCTATTCAGCCCCTAACTGATTTTTCACGTTGCCTTTGGTTTCGTTTTGTTCTGACGCCCAGAGAGCAAACTAACCTTGTGCACAGCAAGGACACAAAAGCGGAACTATATGTATATCGTTATGTTCTTCAGAATGGAATTTAGGTACCGCTCGTTAGTCATGCCGGAGCTGAAAGCAAAAGAGCCTCAAATTTAGTTTTGTGCCTTTGTTAAAACGAGGACAGTGAATTATGACAGCTTCATAGAAAGCAGCACACGCTTTTCAACGCCGCCGCCGGTATACAAAAGGGGACCTGGGTCTTTTCGCATGTTTATGTGTTTTCCAGACCATAATTTGCTGTCTGCTTCTTCATTTATCAAAAGACAAAATGGTGCACCCAATATGAATTTATTTTTGATTATTCGCAACATTTTAATGGGTCGCTATTTCATTCTTTTTTTTTTCTGACTCGATAGTATATTTCTTTTAGAAAACTGTAAAAGGTTCCCTATGTTGTTTTTGTTTAAGTCGACAAAGCAAACACAAGATGCCGTTTGGCCCAGCAATTACTTGTACAACGCGCCCATAAGCGGCAAAACTGACTAAGCACGTTTCACGTTTCCGCGCTCTCTGCAGCCGTAAGGTGCGCCACGTTCGAAGTTCATTGCAGGAACAATTATCATGCTTCAGCACGTATAATGCTATGTTCCTGGCGGCAGGAGCGAAGTGGGCAAACTATAAGCGCGCGAATTTTCTTTTCCCTGTTTCACCTTCACGTCTGCGTGCATGGGAGACCATTCATTTTTGTACGTGCTAATAAAGAGTGCGCAGATGTCGGCAGTGGCTGTGAACGTGCTTGACTTCGACTGTGTGCGAGTGTTTGCTAGTGCTTGCGAGTGGTTGCTAGTGAGCTGCTGCATGTTGAATTACGCGGTCTTTTTTTAGAATAGCATTTTCATTTGATTTCTAGAGCAACTGGTGATGCCATGTACACTTAAAGCAGCACCTTGCACCCTTGGTGTTCGATGGTAATAAATCGTGGCCTGATAACCCAAACGCTTTGCTTTTCAGATAAAAAATAAAACTCGCTTCAGAGTGAGTCACCTATAGTAACGCAGAATGAATAAAAATCCGCTGGATAAAACCCTTTGACAAAAATCTGTGGCTGCGTGGTGCATTGAGTTGTGATGGGGAGATTGGATAAAATCTCAACTTAAAGACATTATAGTATATACTAGTCGCTGTCAGGGTAATAATATACAGTGTTTAGGGCTATTGATACGTCATGGTATCTGTTTCACTAAGACTATTCGCACTTCACAAGATACTATTCTAGCCTGTATCTTCGTCCAAATGGCTTAGAGCTGCTGAACGTGGTTGTCGATGTACCAAGGTGGGGCTTTCATCACGTGCATTAAATGAATACGAAAAATGAAAAAGGCGCGTCAATTAGGAACTTAGTCTCTTTATTGCATAGAACAAGTCATCACTGACGCCTTTGAGCTTCAAAACTTCGTTCGTTTATCCTGCGTTCGTAACGCTGAAAAGATCTTGTTAGAGAAGTTTAGTGTTCGTACAAATCGCTGGCCACACAAACACGGCAAAAATACAGAAACACACATTTCATACGCGCATTGCATCTTGTTCGTCGTCAGAGCAGTAAGATTGTTTCTTTTTTAACGAGGTGTGTATGCAATGAAAAACGTCGCTCCCCTGAAAAATTATCTGTGATTCGAGCCGTCCACATTCAAGGCCGAGAAAGGGGTGGGAGGGATTTCGTACAGTAAAGAGGACAGAATACAGTTGATAATTCCTCAGTTTTGTAAATGCGCAAATGTTGCTTTTTGTTCGAAGGGTATGAATTCGCAGTAAAGGAAATGAAGGCATGCGAATAAATATAAAGCAAAGTATATTAACTAAAACGGAAACACTGCCTAAACAAATAAAACAGGAAGACTGCTACATATCCACAACTGTTCTCTGCACGACTGTTTTGTTAGGCTGTTTCATGCGATACCATACAAGCCTCATCGGAGCAAATTTCAGTGGGGAAGATCCGGCTCAGTCCCGAAAATTCTTGATTGCCTAGCAGGCAGTGACGTCATCAATGATGTTAAGAGAGTGGAGAGATCCCGATAGCTGGAGGAACATCATGTCATCAAACCGGAGAATAGCTATTGGTTGGATCCATCATGAACTAACCACGCACACAACTTGTACACATTTCTTATTGTGTAAACAGTTTGTGTATATACCTCTCCCCCTATCCTCTCTTCCTGTCCCCTCACCTCTTTCATTTCATTTCTCCATTTGGCTAGCTATCCTTTACTTCCGCTGTCCCAGCTCAGGTGCTTCAGTATCGATGGCAGATGCCGGGGCTAGCAAAAGTCTTCTGCTTCCTTTTTATTATTATTTTAATAAAACCACTTACATATTGGTTGTAGGGAAGTGGCGTCATCAGACAAGGTTCCTCAGTTTGAAGACTCCACCTGCCGTGACAGGTGACAGGTGGTGTAAGGGAAGAGCTCCGGATTAGCGTTGCTCGGGAAGAGCCAACCAGGGTGACGTCACCAGACCGGAGTACGCCCACTGGTTGGAGGAAGGTGATGTCATCGGACCAGAAGCCGCCCAACCAACGCTGAAAGAGTCCGCGGTCACATCTGCAGCAGCCATAGCTACAGCCATTGCGGTAGTCGCGAAAATGTGCTGCAGCACAGGCTCCCTGGGACTTCGAACGTAATAGACGCAAGCAGGGAACGAACGAAAGCCTTTGACGGTGAGGCTTGCAGCGTCTTTAGCGAGACAGGTGGGAGAAGAAAGAGGGGGAGGTGGCGGACCCCTGCGATTACGGTCCCCACGCGGTGAACCGGACGATGAGTAAAAGGGAAAGAAAAAGTTAGTGAGAAGGAAACAAACAAGTGCAGATGAAGCACATGGCAGATGAAGCGTAAAGACATCCACGTGGATCAGGTCATCACGGCAGGATTGCGCAAACAGAACAAGTCTTCTGATTTTATTTTATCTTTCTTTGTTTATGGATGCCCCCCCCCCCCCCCCATTGTTTCGACGAGTCCATTGCTTTCGCCAGTTGCGCCCAAGCAGCCACCGCAACAAACACACGCGTTGCCGATGCCGCAAGAGCCGCCGGTGTTATTTTAACGCAACAGCGTTATGGGTCCTCTTTGCAGAAAATCCGGCGTCGTTGTCCGTGAAAAAAAAATCCACAAAAAATTTCTACATAATCGAACCTGGTGCAAAGTGGCTCACCTAGGTCATGAGACCTTGTGACGTCATCAGTACCTTCCCATCGGTTTGTGCGCAAATTGCCTACCGTGGCAGGTGGCAGCTAAATCAATAACTGGTGGCGCGAGTTTGCTCACGAAGAGAAACCTTATTCTCACTAGCTCCACTGATGGCAGCCCATGCCATCGCAGGGCATTGGCGCATCGCTTAGGCGCAGCACCACTGCGCTAGTGGAGTATGATTATTCCCACAAACCTAGGAATGTAAATTTGAGAGTGACCAATTTCACATATATAGGCGTTAACACATTAACGCGATCGCTTCATACCCTTAAGGCGGGGATAAGTTTCCCTTCCAGTTTGTGCGCTTTCATTATCAGCGCGAGGCTAAAACAAAGCCTTCCCCCGTAGGAGAGCAGCCGAGCCCTTAAGACCGCATAACTGGGATGGCAGTCTATTGCTGGCAACAGAGAACGGCAACAGTTACACGAAAATTCTTCTGGCACCTCTTGATCGCAGCCTCCGGAAAGAGCACGAAGAAAAATGTACGGAACAGGAACAGAATGGACGGAAGGGGACGAAGTTTCCCGCAGTGTGGGGTACGTGCGAGGAAGGGACGGAATGGGGGCGTCGTCGACGGATGGGTTTCAGGCAGGCGAGGTATACCCGGGAGACTGTGGTATACGGAGAGAGAGAGAGAGCGAGAGTCCCGGACCAAGGACGTCGCTCTTGCATGGCTGTCGGAAGTCGGAATGAAAAAGTTTCTCGTTTGGCGGGCACTTCCGTTTTGTTGACGCGCCGTCTTCAGCAGAGGCATAGTAGCAACGCGACGTTGTCCCACCGGTAACATCAGCACAAAGTAGGAGGACGAAGGAAGAGGAGGCGATGGCGTGCATTTTCTTCCAGCACGCACACATCGCTCCAGAGCCTTCTCCCACTCTGTGCATGAAGTGTGCAAGCCTGATTCTCGTGCACTCCTGTTTGTTCGTGCACACAGTAGACTTGTCCTTCACCGCGCTCGAGCGCACACAGACACAGGAAGAAAGCAAGAGACGGCTATAACGTCATTTTTCATGACGCCTTCCGAGATTCGTCTCCATCAGCGCGCATTTCTCGACCGTCGGGACAAGAATGTGATTAACGACGCCCCTTCCTCACTCTGCTTCTCTCTCTTCGGAAGAAGCGCTACTCATCCGCGCGCGCGTTTCTCATATTGCCCTGAAGGTATGCGTCGAGAGCTTCTGTCGCTGCTGCGCGCTTCATGAAGGCGAGGAGCCGCTAGCTCGGGGAGTGGAAGAACAGCCGCTACACTGGGCAGCGACGCCAGGTGAAAGTAGCCACCTTCGAGCGCACTCTTCTTTCCGCAAGCTGCTTCCTAGCGCGCCGTGCAATGCTGCAGCCAAACAACGCCTCCAGTGCACACTTCAAGACGCGCGGGGCCGCGTACGCGTGCACAGTCATCTTTTATGCTCGGTAGAGCAGATAACACACAGCGGCCTCAGTCATAGCTCTTCTGGGCTTCGCCGCTGATTAAGCCGAGGAAACAAAAATGTACCATGCACTTTTTACTTGTCTTTTTTTTTATTTGCTGACTCGCCTTTTTCACGCCGGGACCAATAATCGCTGTGGAGGACCAGGTGCACTAGTCTCCACCACATTATGCACCGCAGACGCTCCCCACCTCGGTCTGTCCACTACTGCCGCTACCGCATGAGCCCCCACCCACGATTCGTCAAGTGCCACTCGAGCACTCGTCGGTCTCTTGCCAACCTTATCAACTAGCTGGCTCATACTATACCACGGACTCTCCAAAGCTTGCTCCACCAGCCCCTTCAAGCACCTCCTTTACCAGTGCTTCCAGGGAAGCCCCACGCCCAGTGCACAATCTCGTAGTCTCCGAGATTCATCCCACACGTCCGAATATACCTCGGCGCCGCTCATACCATTGGCGGGCCCCAGAGCCAGGCCGATGCCAGGAGTACTGTGTCGACCACAGCTGTCCCAAACACCTGTTTTGTGAATTGTGGTACCGACGCTTCTGCACAGTCCTCTTGTGAACTCGACACACAGCGCGCTTTTGCCTTTGGTCCCACATCCGCCTTACCTACGCATGGACACTTCAGCGGCCGCAGTCGCGAATTTCTGGCCTCTTGCCAGCTCAGACGCTTCCACTTCATTCCAGCTCTGCCTCCCATGACCCGCGCTCTGTGCTCAGTCCAGCTCAGTGCAGCGCCTTTCCCCTGAGACTTTCGCCCTCAACTGTGTCTGCTTCCCGTCTCTCAAAATCTCCTGCCACTCAGGCACTTCGGTTTTCGGTTGGGACTGTGAGCAGTGCGCCGTTCGCCCGTGCATACTGCGACACCCATATGTCTGATTTCGCTCTACGGCACCATGGCCATTGCTCGGCCACCGCCCTTCAGCCTTGTCCGCCCGCCAGAGGCCTGAACGCACCTCCGGCGCCTCCACTCGGATCACGGAATTTGGCCTTTCCCTCTGGACATTGTGTACTCTACGAAATTCCCCGGCCCTCCACAGTCCTTGTACAGACCTATCTCCGTTTTTTTCCTTTATCGCACTCCGCGATAGGGGGAAGCACCTGTAGCGGCGCTGGTATCGCTAGCGGCGCTGATGAAGATGAAGCATGGAGCGCGGCTTCGCTCGCGCGGAACAGAACACATTCGGCAACCGGCGTGGCCAGCTCCGTCTACAGCCCGCTCCGCCGGCTCACCAGCCGCAGCTACCGGACCTCCTTCAATCAATGTGAATCACCTTCCACATAGGTACTAAATAAATGAGGCACTTTAAAGGGTCACAGAAAGGGGTGTTTGAACTTGGCTTTAAAATGCTTGCACTATATAGAGTACAGGCCACCGAGCCTCCATGCCGCGTACGGGACCTCAAAAGCGAGCTGGAAAGTTACAACACATTTTTAAAAATTCCCGCTTTCGCACCTCGCGGCGACGTGCGGTGCCGGGCTTTCGCGCGAAAACCTCAGACGACGTCATGTCTTGCAAATGACGTCAGCAGCCGGGGGTTATCATTGGTTCACAGCGCCAAATTCTTTCAGACGTCACGCGCTACCGCGGCCGCGGCCACTCCGCGCGCACCGCAGCCGGCGGAGGTAGGGGAGGGGCCGAGTAGGTTGGGCCTACGGAGGAGCGCCGCTGTTTTGGCGTTTGAGAGGAGAGGAAAAGGCGCGAAGTCGCGGAAATTCAAATTTCGTTTGCATATAACTCAGCTTCCACAAAACGCACTGAAATAATTCTTGCTAGGGGATACCTATGAACCGTCGTCTTTTAACATCCCAGACATAACGCACATTTATTGATACCCCCTTTCTGGGTCCCTTTAAGGTTCGACTGTTGGCAAGATTTGGTAGTTTTATCCTCTTTGCACCTCATTTGTTCTTATTTCTCGCACACATCTGAGAAAACTTAGCACTCGGCAGTCAAGTTTAAAAAAAAACAGTTCTTCATCCTTTCTTTAGCACAAGTTATACTTGCTGCTCGGAAGAAAATGACCCCCGCAGCGTTTCCGCATCTTTTTTTATACATTAAACAGACAAGATAAAGGAAAACAGGGGCTCGTTACGACATATATGGCGGAAGCCAACAGCCACCGAAACCAAGGAGCATAGGAGATTTTTTAAAACTTGGGGTGTGGACAAGCGCTAAAGGTGTTTAGGAGCACACACCACTAGCGCAGTTTTGCGACGTGAGGTAGTGATCCAAAATACTACGAAACATCTGTTGTGTGGGCAGAAAATTTGCTATTGTGTTTTTCGATAGGAAACGATCACTGATTCGGCACAAAATCCCGCGCTGCTGTGCATGGCGATGGGGACGATAAGAATAGTCGGCATAGAAGTTTTGTTTACACGTAATGAAAGGAATTTTGCGCGTGAAACCAATATAATCATACAGCACGAAGCCTGAAGATTATAAGTTAGTGGCCGCAAGTGATAGAAACTTAGTATAAAATAAATTAAACTTCAAATGAACACGCCTTTATTTTTAACTCATACAAGATCCCACACATACATTGTTAAAACATATGCGGCATTTTGCAGCGCATAGCAATAATAATCGGCCTCGCCGAGTACTTGTGACTTTCACGTTCCCTTCGGCGTTATTCAATTTTTGTCTTTTTGTTTTTCATTATGTAGTTCTGATGCAAGGACGGCTTCTCGTTTAATGCTAACTGTTACCTTTCCGACTTTGTACTCAATAAAACCTCTAACACTTTACTGCGCCTTGTTCCACAGGTATGCCCCTGTGTTAAGAAATGTAGCAAAATATCTTGCCCCTTATTAGTCACATTTTCTACCATTTATTTCATGAGACAAAGGCAAGATGAAAACTGGCCCCTGCTGGGCAGTGGATATATGCCACTCCACCAGAGAATATAGTCTCTTTGAGGCGTGAACAGAGACTTTTTCCTGTGGCGGTTTAGAGGTACTGAACGACAGAAACAGGACCACTTGGACATCACAGGTGTTGTTATTGTTGCTGGCAGCAACAACAGTGATGTCTAGTGTACTCCTCTTTCTGTCATTCTGTGACTTCTAATTACCACTAGAAAAAAAGCCTGTTTACGCAAGTAAAACACTATATTCGTTGTTCCTGAACGAAACGACTACAAAAAAAAAGCCAGAGTTCAGCGTGTCTCTTGGCACTGGGAAGCAGAAAAACAACTACATGTGCAGTACGAACTCATCTATCGCTGTGTACCTTAAGCAGCAAGTGCTCAGCTCCTATACAATGCCATAGAGGAGCTACACGATCGTGCAAAGCCTCCATTCATTTGTAGGCGTAAATTTTAGATGTACTACGGGGCCCGACCACAGCGTTCACGAACTGATGGCCGAAGTAGGGAACGAAGTGAGATGTTGCTCTGTACGCAGAGCGTCTTTCTTTGCGAAGAATAAGACAAATGCCGTCACGCCAGGAGCAACTCGCACCACTGGCCATTTGTCTAAGAAAGCTCGCAGCAAGAGGGCAAGATAAATTGCTTTTCAAGTAACACACATGTACTTAGATCGTTTCTTTCTTTCTTTTTCTGGTTTTGCTCGGCCTCTCTCCTTTTGCTCCTTCTGGACAGATATCTGGGTATTCTGCGCTTAGCCGGACAGGAAACACAACACTGCCCAGTTTAGTTGGCCGAAGCTGCTGTGAAAGTAAGTAAAGATTTAAGACGGATCAGAAAAAATAGTGTGTTCAGGCGGTCGCTCAGCAGCGGCGAGCCAAGAAGAACGAATGCAGGCCGGAATTTTTTTTTTCTCCGTAGTACTAGAGGTGGCTTCTTCGAATAAGTGCGTTTACGCCGTAGCCGGGAATTACTAGTAAAGCGGTCACTCGGAAAAAAAGAAAAATCGGTGAAGGTGATAGAGACATGGTCCACTGAATGCAACGATAATATGTTAATCGGATCTGTTGACTTTCATGGTGTATTTTAAAAAGCCAAGACGAGCCACAAATTCTTGGTTTGGTTTTATGGGGTTTAACGTCCCTAATCAACTCCAGCTATGAGGAACGCCGTAGTAGAAGTCAACAAAATTCGTTCAGTTGGGGTTCTTTTACGCGCACGGACATAGCACAGTACACGGGCCTCAAGTATTTCACCTCCATCGAAATGTGAACGCCGCGGCCGGGATCAAAACCACTTCTTTCGTGTTAGCAGCCGAGCGTTGCAACCACGGAGCCACCGCGGCGGCTGAGCCGCATGTGTGAAAACTAAAAATTTTTTTTTTCTGCTGTAAAAATATTAAGTGTTCTTCGTTATTTCGTACAGTAATACTGCATAAGTACATTTAGTCACCTATGGCTTATCAGTTCCATTCATTCAGCCAATGATTGGGCCACTTTTGTGTCTCCTGTTGTATTTCTACGTTTAAATCGAGCCCCACTTTTGTGCAGTTCCTCTGTACCTATCGCTGGTACAATACCTCTGAGATTAACAGTATCTGAAAATAAGTAAGGGAATTATCCCGAGACCTTAAGTCACCGGAAAAATGTTACCGTTAATAATGACGTTTGGTTCGTACGCAGAAAAAGAAAAGAATGAAGACAAAAAAATATTTATTTAGAAAGTATTTTGAACATGGATGTATAGGATAACATAGAAATGCGAGCAAGGAGTTCAAAATATTCTGTGAATTCTCTCGCGGGAATCAGGCTATTTGCTTGCTATTTGGAAAGTAGCGGCAGCATACTTAAATTCATGAAATCGAAATAATTACATTGTTTAGTTAGTTACTTAAACATCTGGTAGACGCAGCTTCGATATGAAGGGGAACATAGTATCCGCATTCATTCATTGGTTACCCGATAAGCAATAATGAAAGGCCCGCTTTTTCTTTGTTCGAAGTAGTTTTCTCTGAATAGACGATCTGGATGAGTCATTTTTAACTTGTATACTAACCTAACAACAAAACTTGTGCTTCCGTGTAGATTGGCTGTTCTCTTTCTTAATGAAGCTTTTTGTACTTGTAATCATTTTGGTTCAGAGAGTTTCAAAGTGAGTGCATCCTACGAGAGTTGGCGCAGTTTCTATAAATATAAATGTTTGTCCCAAATTTTTTTGACGCACAAAAAAAGCTAAAGAATGCACTTAAACATTGTTATGGCTGCTCGTATTTGTAATAGCCGTCCAGGCTTCCCATACTTCCCAGATTCATTTCATCACTAATTTTTAAGAAAGCCCCTTTCAGATATCTCCGCGCTTTAGCATCCTCAGTGCGGAAATCGGTTTAGGGACAAACCTTTTGCTAAATGATTATTACGCGTTCGTAGTTTAGTTTCAAGGTGTGAGGCTTTGTCTAGTTATAACTAACTAGCTGTGTAGAATTTTAAAAGTGAATCGATTACTTTTGCCAAAGTTATTTACTTCAAAATCAGGTACCAAAAATTCTCCTTCTTAATTTTTTCGTCTCTTAGCAATGCTGTTTTCTTTTCAGTCGCATAACAAGTACCGTTACTTCTTCAAACCTTAATCTCACATTACGCAAGACACCCTCCTGCTTGCCTGTTATTTGCTCAGTGGGGGTTAGGTTATAAGCGAAGAAAAGGCCAGTGGAGGGATGAAAAGAGAGCAACACTGCCATTCGCGCAAGGACTGACAGCCGACCGGCTAAATTGGCGCAATAATGAAAATGCACGCAAAGAATCAAAGCCTCTTCTTGCGAAACAGAGACATATGCGCCCGCCTGTGGGCGACAGAAATCTCCCTCAAGCACTTGCGCTTGCAGCTGAGGAAAACACTACACGACTCTCAGACCAAGTAGTTACGTTCTTGCCAAGTTTCCGCATCTGTTGATCTTAGTAATTAAAACGGTTATTTCCGGTGCTGGATGACAGCGTTAGTTGATCGTGTGTGTGATCCAGCAACTGAGCGCAATGCCGTTAGTTAGAACCCTTCACAGAGGCTGCATCGTAAGGAGGCGAAACACAAAACGCGGGCATACTTAGCTTTCGGCGCTTTATAAAAAGCTTGCTGTGGTTAATATTGAATGCTCTCAAATATGGCGCGCCTCATAGCCCAATGTCCACGGTTCGGAACGTCAAGCTGATTACCTCTTGCAGCTCAATACCTTAATACGCTTCTGTTGAATCAATCGTCTTGAGCATAGGCACGGGGTGTCTAGGCGGCAATTACCGCCGTTGTAAGTCTATGAAGAGTCCTGCTGACACCTATTCCCCGTGAAAGACCTACCTATTGTTCGGAGGGCAGCAAAGCAGTGACATTGCGGCCTAGCCCGTGGTCGACGAAGCAGTATCTGACCTTTCCGGGTCTCTCCAAGACGGACTAACTGTGAGAACAATGTTTGGGAGGCCTGAACACATCATCGGTTTCACTAATTCACGTTCGGGAGAGGCTGAAACGTAGGATAGTTTCTTTAGTATAGCTTGCTACGCTTTTACGTAACTTGTTACTTGTCGGCCCCTTTCTGCCGCACAAAAAAACGGCGAAGGCTCCTTGGTTGCCATTCACGTGCAAGGGAGCGCAACACAACTGCTCATGTCCAAATTGTTTTGTCGCAAAGAGGGGCGCTGGCGTGCCGAGATCGCAGGGCGAGTGGCGGGGATGGGTCATATGAAGGCTGCGAAAGACGGCCAATGGAGGTGATTCCAATGTGCATGTGACTTTAGGATTACGGCGGGAGCTCTGCTGGGGCGCAGTCACGCTGTCGGCGGCCCGGGACAGCCACCCAGATCTTCACGGACAACGGAGGGGCTTATTTACCATTTGTCGAACAGCGATTAACCCGCAGAAAGCCGAAGATGGCAGTGACATTGCTTGAGTGACTGCTACGTTCTCAGCCTCATTACTTGGACCGCGTCGAACTTGTATTAGTGTTGCATCCTTCTGTTCATGACACCGGAGTTTTTGCTTTTTTCTAGCGCTTCGATATTTGCACATCAAGTACCGTGTTCATAACATACACTCGTAAGAGCCTATGACTGCATGGGCAGCAGCCTTGCAACATTTTCAATTGGATAGCAATGAAGTTTTCCCAACGAAACACCGCCGATGTGCAAGACGAATGATTGGTCGAGACAAGTTACGTGACGTGTTGACGTCCTCTCAACCTTCCTACCGTGGAAGATGGCAACCTGGCTAAAAGAATGAGAGCAATCTGCCCACCGCGACAGGTGGCAGTTCAATTAATGGTTTGCCGAGAGAGGTCACTTCACCTTTTGACATCAACACAACCAAACTACCTGGTTGTGAGCAACATACTTTCGAGTGAGCAACCTAGGTAGAGATTTCAAAAAGAAAAAAATTGGCGCCTGATTTACATGATTAAGCTTAATTCGAGTTAGATGCCTAGCACGTTTACCTCTGTTTAGCTTTCTTTGTCTTTGTTTAGCACTTTTTAACGTAATAGCGTAAAGCTCCCATTCTGCAGAAAATCCGATCTCTTCGTCGTCGTCGGCGGCGGCGGCAGAGCTGTGAGCGGAAAAGCAGGCGGCCCATCTGCTTTTCCGCATAAAAATTTGTATAACAATTCATAAATATAGGTCTATATTTAATTATAGGCTGTGTCATAAATATAAACTTGCAATAATGAAAAACGAGGAGACCTTGACTACCCTTCCTCTGTTATAGCAAAAAAAAAACAGTGTATGACACCCACAAAGCAGAGCCTTGGAAAGTTAAAAAATGCCGTTCAAATTATGGCCAAAAAATGTTGCAACATACGTTACCCACACTACTGAACAAGCTGTACTGCCGTGACAATCTTACCCCGTCCGATATTTCTCTCACAGAATTGCGCTAAATATTAGTATAATAGTTTGGTGGCTGCTATCATTTTATCAATCAAAAGAAGCTTTATTTCACAACCCAAGGAAAATTTGTACAAAATATTTGGACCGATAGCCTACATGGCTAGTGTTTTGCGGACTACCGACAATTAGACCGTGTTTACTTATTTCCTCCTCATCGCAGTTCTTCTGCGTATGGTTGTACCATTATTCCTTTTATGATCTCATGCTGTTGTTTTTTTTTTCTGCCAGAAGATATGATACGCGTACATTCTTGTTTCTCCATGCTGAGGCGTTTTTCTTAGTATAATCTTTTTTGTCTTGTGTTCTTGATGTCAAACTCTCGCTACCATTAATGCTGTTTTGTAAAGAGGAAGCTAGGAATTCCCATGTTGTTTTTTCAGCTTTTTCCGCGGCTTTCCTCGCAACACCTTGTTGCGGAAATAAACCTTCAAACCTGCAAACCTGAAGATATCGCGTCATACCTTTAAGGTGGTGCTTATGTGTCCCTTGCAATTCAAGAATGAACACCTGCTTTCCCACGTCTGCCCGGTTTTACTACGTTAAAGCCGTACCATTTTTTTATTTAATATAAAAGGACATTTGAAACTCTCATTACTTTCTCGACGCCGTCGAAGAGTTTGTGGAAAAAGTGCCATTAGAAATCTTGCGCTCAAAGTAACAAAGAAATTTTCCGTGAACCTACGTACGCCACTACCTTCGCAAATACCCACATGCGTCCAGCTAGGCTTTAGAATTAGAAACTAAAAAAAATTGCGAACTTGCTCAATTTTCCCCGGACACGCAGTCGTTAAGGGCAGGTCGAGACGTGCCTTAATTGCTAACTGATAATGAGAGCGAGGCCCCTCTCCGTACGCTCATGCCTTTCCGACACATCGAGAGTCGAGGGGAGCCTAAGAAGGTTTTCGGCTGTTCCGCGCACGTCTAGTTGCCGTAATTGCTGGTCCCGTCAATTAACCGCATTATGAAGCAGCCTTGAAAAAAAGAAATTTTGTTTCGCGTGTCAAGGAGATTTAGAGAGAACGAGCGAATGAAAGAGAGGAGGTGGAATGAGAACCGAATGGCCTCAAAATACCCACTCAATTTTTTAAACGCACGAAATGAAGATGGGATGCAGAAAATAAAATTAAAAACTGAAAAAAAAACAGAAACCTTTATAGGTTGCGTTTTTGGTTTTGTACGCGTTCAAACTGTTTCTGTAGAACACGAATATTGCAAAAACTAAAGCCAAGAGAGGAGCGGATGACCACAACTTGAGAGCAGGCCGTCTTGTTAGTGAGACAATCTGTCCGAGGGTATCACCATCAATAACAAAGAGGAGTGAAGCGGGTGACGACCACAAAATAACAAGAGCGACGATTTGAAGTCTGCGATTGCACCTTCGCGGCAAAGAAAAGGTCTCTCGTAACAGTGCAGTGCTGCGGTTCTGAAACTATGCCCAGAGCATTGTCCACATGGTCGGCGCGTAGAAACTGCTGAGGTGAGGTCGTTCATTTCATTGCACTTGCCCGCCTTCCTTTAAGGGAGATATGTTGTGCGTATAGATAAATACGACTTTAAACTGCGGCCTTGCATCATTGCATTAGGTTTTTTCAGTGAGGAAAATTAACTTGGTGATTTTTCAATTGCACAAGAAAAACGAAACGTCTAGGAGTGTTCAAGAAACGACACACTACGTTTGCGGCGGCTACCGAAGGCTCTTGCATAAGCACATGAAACACAAGAGAAATGAAGAAAAAAATTGGAGGGACACTTCAGCTCTGCCTTAAGGGTATGGTGCGTAATAGATTAATTCCCATACACTCAGACGGCCATTCTCTACTTTACATTCATAGATCCCTTGGATGGGAGTCCTCATACCCCTCTTGGCGCAGTGGCGCAGCTGTTAAGCGATGCACCACTGTCTCGAGATGGCACGTGCTCTCAGCGGTGGGCCTTGCGCTGCACAAGTTGCTCTTCCCGAGCGACCAATCATTAATTTACCTGTTAACTGCCACGGTGGGCAGTTTGCTCACTATCTGCCGGGCAGGTTGTGATGACCCCGTAAGGTAACATGACCTAGGTGGCCCACCTGCCAAAGCCATGCCCATGATCTTTTACTCACAACGCTGACGCCGACAACGCCTACACCGGCTTTTCTGGTTAACGGGTACTTTAACGCTATCGCGTAAAAAAAAAGAGAGAAAGCGCAGGGCGCGAGCTGTTTGGTACGTCGTAGCACGAATGACTTCCCTCGCTAATTGCTAGGTTGAGCTGCTTTGTCGTCATTAGAACTATTATCGGTGCACTCGGAATAAGTGCCAAGCACCACTAAAACGTGAACACAGTGCCGATAAATAGCACTGACACGCTGACAGGTGTCAAATCATTATCCGACCGATATTATCATATTGGCTCATGATAGTCTTAGTTGCTTATGCGCCATTAAACCCAACACAACACAACACAACACAACACAACACAACACAAAAACTCAATATTACCATGACGGCAAAAATATATTGCTGTCTATAAAGGGTGAACAATTTGTGTGGAAGAACTGTCATCTCGACAGGTATTATTTAACTCAGCCGTCTGTAGAAGACGTGTTGCTTGTGGGCGCCAACAATAACGGCAAGCTCCAAGGCTGCAGCCAGAGATACTATGTAAAAAGAGGCGTAAAAAGAAAAAATGAGAAAGAGGAAGGGCGGGCGATGTGACCTTTGAGTGAAGCCAATCCTCCATGTTAACAAAAAAAAAGTTGTTTCAAATATAATGAGTTTGCAATAGAATCTGGGAAGGCCAATTGGAAAGCAGAGAAGGTACATCATGCGGGGCTCATTACAGACAACGGACGAAATTTTCTCGACAGGATCTAGATAAATCAGCAGCGCCAACTGGGGGTCAGGCAGGCAGGCAGGTAAGTCAGCAGGCACTGAGGGCAGATCGAAGCCGAGCCGCTCTTCATCCAGTTGGCTGGAGTGTGTGCCTCGTCTGTGAGCAAGCAAGAAGGCACAACGCGGAAGAGCTGCACTGACAGGCCATCCGCTTTCTGGTTAGCCGAGAACCTCTCGCGGGATCTAGCCCTGAGGCCGCGAACAAATGAAGCCAACTCTCTGGGTTAACGTTATTGGTGCGCTCCATTTTCACGTCTGGTTGGCAGTCGAGGCTCTGAGGAAACAAGCCGTAGCTCTACTGTTAATAAAACGTCGGCAATGCGCAGTAAAAAAAAAGAATCCTGGTAAGCATCTAGCGCCGTGCACCACCTGAACAGAACCGACTGAATATTCTGGTGAATCGTATTTCTCCTGCTACTGGTGTGGAGACTGCGAGCTGTGCAAAATATATACACGGCTCACAGCAGGTCATCTTCGCTTTGATCGTTGCGGGCCATGCTCTCCCGGCAGATGTCGGCGCAGCAAGGGGCTCCCTTCTCGTGCTAAAGAACTTACTTCCTTATCAAAGGTCTCAAAAGAAACTGCAACTGCAACAGCTATCTTGTGCGTAAGATGACGTTTAATAATCTTTTTTCTTCTTTTTATGTAGCAAAAAGCCAGGAGAGTCTTTTTTAAGCAATTCTAGTTTCTGAGAATTTCTGGAAACATTCAAGAATTGGTACAGCTGGAACCTCTAATCCGTTTCAATGCGCAGTGAATGGCAGTGAATAGATAAACATGACGTCTGATGTGAGTTAAAAGATATTTCAATAACTCCGTGCACCCAAGTCCATGTTATTGGAAGCAGAAAACATAGATGTCGATTGTATGTAAAAGGAACGCTTTTACGAACTTTTCTGCCTACATACACTTCATTCAAAAACTGATTGCACTCTTTACTCAAGCCATGCACAGAACTAACTCAATGGTTTTTTCTGCAAGTCACTTTCTCTGGGCGCCATTTTTTTCAAAAATTGAGGTGTTGGCTAGGCACTGGAATAGAGAGGACGTATGAGAATTAGTAATAATTATCAAGTGGATTACGTTTCGTGCCTATAGCAGCGGTTGTTGGCTCACGCGCAACTGTCGTTCGACAATTGAAGGCCGTAAACATGCGAATGGTTTGGTGCGTTTGGTCTTCCTTATAGAGTACCAACCGTAACCTCCTGAGCGCTTCACCTTTTCACTGCCGCAGTGTGTGACTGATCCACCAGATGGCGAGCCTGTTTTGTGGCTTTTTTTCTTCACACAGTGTTTGGGAAGAAACAGTTCCTGAGCTGAGTATGCAGAGTTATTCCTGCGCGTTTGTTTGTTGCCCATGAAACAAGCAGTTGTTATTCCTGAGAAAAAAAAAAGATCTCGCGTCCGCAGGTATGTGGAAGAGTTCAAATTAAGGCCTGTGCGACCGAAGAACGCTCATAGAACCTCAGCTTATATCTTTCCGAAAGAGCAACTACTCGTAATATTTCTCGTTTTACTTGTTCTCTTTGTACTACGTAAGTTTACTGTGTTTCCTTTGTGTTAAGCTCAATTGCTCGCAATTTACAGCGCTATATTATTTTTCATTTCCTGCTGCTTTTAGAAACGAATCAAGTTTTCTATTCACACAGTCGCTAGCGCAGTGGGCCGCTTTTTGCATATACGTGCCCGTGTACGTATATGAGCCGCTGTCGAGGCAATTTTGGGCTTCGCCCGTCGCGTCCGTCACGCTGTGCATTCTTGGCAGCACGCAACTGAATATTACACGCCCGGTTGTCTCGTATTCGCTCGATCCCTTATCCGCCTTTGCAGCTTTCTAGTTGCTTTCTGCCCGTCTCTTTCTTTCTAGTTCTCTCTCGCGGTGGTTTATGGCTTACTGCCGTAGGCAAGAATTGCTTGTGACGTCGTGTTGCCTTCGTTCGCTTCCTTTGTTGCTTCTTTGTTTCTACTCTTGGCGTTTGGGGCAGGGCGAGATGATTGCAATTTCCTACAAATTACACTCGTTCGAGAACGAGGAAGGCGTAACAACAAATGAAGAAAAAAAAATAGGCGAAGCTGGAGACGAAAGAGAAGGATGGTCGGCGGGACCACTCCCTGTATATAATTAAAGTAGAGGCTCGCCTCGTGAAGTGCTGCACTCGCAGCTGTCGCGCCCCGTCCTCTTGGGACGAGACGCGATATCGATAAGCGTCACCGCTATCTGACGGGTCTCCTGACGCTTGAGTTTGAGGAACACTTGGCTGCGGAGCGCCATCTCTCGCCTGCTTGTTAACGCGATCGCGTTAAAGGCACCATTCTCCAGAAAATCTCGCGTCGGTGTTGCTAGCGAAAAACCATGAGCATGTCTGTGGAAGGTTGTAGGTGGCTGCTGACATGACCGGGCACAGGTTGGTCTTAGGGTTGTGCAACGTCACGTCGCATGACCAATTTGGGAGGAGTTGCCAACTCGGGCTTTTCAAATCGTGTGAAAGGCTGAAGGGAATCGAACCCTCCAGCACCCTTGCTCCCCCTAGGCCACACAGGTTTGGTTAAGCGGGGTTTTATATGGGCGTTAACCCACTAAAGCTGTCGCGTCGTACCTCTAACGTGAAGCTTGAGTGTTTCCTCCAATTTCTCTGCTTGAGTTCTTGTTTTCTGAACTTGCGATAATGCCGATTCGAACGGCTGTTATGCCCTGTAGCGTTTATGGATTACAGAGCCATAGCTGGTGCTCCTGGAAAAGGCAGAAAAGCGCCGGTTATCTGGAACAACGCACTCAAGATTTAAATTCAGGACCAGCTTAGACAGATATTAAGCTGAAGTAAATTTTTGTTTGCGCGTGGTACCGTGAGCCGGTGGTGATATTTGTGTTTTCTATGACAGTAGCGAAGCGTGATTTTGATGCGTCTGTAAAAACACGAAAACGAAGATGAACTAGTAGTAGTAAGCGGTTTTAATTTCAATTTCAATTTCAATTTATTTCCCATGTATACATGGTGAGGGTCGAGGGAAAAAAGCCAGAATTTGTGGCTTGACATGCCGCTCGGCCCCTACATTGCAGGGCAGCAGGCAACATACATACACAATGAAGACGGCACACTTCTCAATGCTAGAACACTATATTTAAAAACGTTGGCTCAGCTCGATTTTCAAATCGTGTCCGTGTTCCACCTGGCACTTTGGCCTTGCCTTACTTACGTAGTACGTGGCTGTTTTATTAAAATAATAATATGAAGGAAGGAAAAGATTTGTGCTGTCCCCGGCATCTACCAATCGATACTGAAGGACCTGAGCTAGGGCAACGGAAATAAAGGATAGCAGACAAAGTGACGAAATGAAATGAAAGGGATGAGAGGACAGGAAGAGAGCACAGGGGGAGAGGTAATATACACAACACGCCTCATGCGGAAGTTTTAGCCTTGACGGGTGTCTGATGATTCTGCCACGAAAGACATCACATTTTATGTCCTATCTCTGAGCGCTAAGATGATTTATTTATTCCTGAAAAATACAGTAGCCTGAAGACCTGCATGTAGAACTCAATTTTTTCGGCAGTAACTATGCCTTAAATTCCGGCATTCAGCCCATGAGTTCGCACGCTTAAAACTCAAGATTTCGGGCTTTGTGGCCTATTTACATGTGCGGAGTAGAGAGCACTTTTTCTTTCCAGTATCGATCAGTATAAAACAAAATACCCGAAGCGAATCTATTCCTCAAGCTCAATTTTTCAAATCGCGGAGTCGACGTGTGAAAGCAAAGGGGCCTGGCTCTATCAGACATAGCAGTGCATCAGATATGTATCTCATCCACTGGCTAGATACATAGCAGTGCATTCATTTTGTTGTCTCTAAGGCTGGCGAAACTTACTCTGATGGTACTGACAATTCTGATTTTTGTCGATAAAAAAGAAACACAATCTCTCAACTGCGGTAATCAAAACGGTATTTATCGTGTATAGTTGTAAGCTGGAGTACGAACCAGCGTGTTCCAAGAGACGCATTGAATAGGCTGCAACGTTATATTGCCGGTGTGGCAAAGTACTTTTACGTTGAGTTGCTGATGCGATATGAAAAAAAAATCAGCTAAAGAAGTGCACATGGGAGGGAGACTAATGCAAATAGAAAGCTAGCGGTGAAAATCACAGAACAACTTGCAATAAACGAATAACAGCTATAAGAAATTGCGTCTCGCAAACTGTAGGGTATGAGTGACAGTTGCCCACGCCGGTGGGAGCTTCCATGAATACGCGATAGAGTTCACTCGCATGGATGTTATCTGAACGTAAAAGCGCAAAAAACAAGAACGTAGAATAAGACACACAACACGAGCGATCACTTCCAACTGATGTGTCTTATTCTACGTCCTTGTTTTTTGTGCTTTTACGTTCAGCATAGAAAACCAGCTCGCCCAAACTCGGCCTTCATGGATGTTATCGTTGACTCGCATGGAGTTATCATTGAAAGAGATGACTTGACTAAAGCTAACCGCCGTAATAATAATAATAATAATAATAATAATAATAATAATAATAATAATAATAATAATAATAATAATAATAATAATAATAATAATAATAATAATAATAATAATAATAATAATAATAATAATAGAAAAACAGGAGCGTAGCGGCGGGTGTCAGGGTTATGTCAACGTAATTCATCAAAGCACAAGAAAAATTGAGGCGTCACTAGTGCTGGGATGGTTGCCTCGTCTCAGACGATTCGTCTCCCAAGTGCTGCCAGGGAAGGACTGCAAGCCAGCCTCTAAAGCCGTCTCCCAGGCCTGGGTGCCTGGGACGGGTTTAGAGGCTGGCTGGCAGTCTTTCCCTGGTAGCACTTGTGAGACGAATCGTCTGTTTTCTGATGAAAATAAAAGTTGTTCAATCAAGCAATAAATAAATAAATAAATAAATAAATAAATAAATAAATAAATAAATAAATAAATAAATAAATAAAAGTAAATAAATAAATAAATAAATAAATCAACAAACTAACAAACAAGCAAATAAATAAGTAAATAAATGAATAAATATCTAAATAAATAAATCGGACATTTTAGCCTCGATCGAGCGATCGTTCGCAAATTTGCAGAATACTAATGAAGACCGCACGCCCTCGCGTGCTCAGGCCACTTCTCGCATGCTCCGCAGGCCACCGCTCGAACCGCGTCTCTCTCGGCCCGATGCTAGCGCAGCGCCGTACGAAGGATTTGTTCTTATGCCTCGCCACGTGTGTCCGTACCCTCGCCGCAACAATGCCCGCGGTGATGGCTAGCGGTCTGCGCCACTAAAATGTTAACGCATGGTAAGAGTTAGATCGATATGAACGCAACAGCTTTTAAGGAGGCCATTTAACTAACTGTCCCAAGTCTCAGATAGTGTATTTTACCAATTTCATTCATTCCCATTTCATAGCAACAGTGCAACTGACGCCACAAAGTAGGAAGGACACAACACAGCGCTCCGCGACTCGAAGGAGGAAAAACGTCCGATTGAAATAAGTATTGGCTAATACAGGTAATAAGCAGTCAACCCCATAGGAGATCGAGAATCTCTAAATGTACTGAATGTGTACTATTTGCATCTTTGTTGGACAGCAGCGCGTCGTACAAGTCGTACAACATATTAGTACTTCGGCTTTGTTCGGTAGTAATTAAAGCGTTATCTGGAGTTCACGTGAGCTGGGTAACGTTCTGCTCAAACAAGGTCCAATAACAATAATACAGAAGCGCTGTGCCACTGTCTTCGAGCGGGGCAGTGCTCGAATATGTCGTTGACTGAGACAGTGTCGGTAGGCGCTTTTCCTGTCAGAAGAAAGGTATACGTAGGCGTGGTTGACCGTTGATGGCACTGACCGAGATTCGCACGGTGCAAATGAAAAGCCATTGTGGTTGACAGCGCTTAGATACGAGGACACGGAACAGAAACAGAAAAGACGACGGCACAGGCGGTGAAAGTCAACTTAATACAGAATCGCCGAAACACTGCCTATATACCTAAAACACAGGACGCCGATGTTTTGGGTATATATGCAGTGTTTCGGCGATTCGAGAAAAAAGTGGAAGTTCAACGCCTGTGCCGTCGTCTTTTGTGTTTCTGTCCCCTTTCCATGTGTCTAAGCGCTGTCAACCACAATGAATCAACACAAACTAGCCCGGCAGCTTGTACGATTCAAATAGAGAGCGCTTACTTATTTAAAGTCTAGTATTAAGAAAAAATAAACAAATATATAAATTTTAAGACGCACATAAATAAAGAGATGTATAGCCTCATCAACTGTGCTATAAGAAATGCCACAGTTAGATGACGAGAGCGTTTAGAAATAAACTACGCAGTCTGAAAAGACTCGCCGCCGCGCTAGCAAATCCGTCTAATGCTAATGGCGAATGGCTGTCATTACCGCTGACTTTTGTGTGGCGCCCTCAACCATGATGGTGCACGTACACAGTGGTTTGGTCGCCCGAGTACGTAATATTTACGCTATTAAAAATACATTCGGCAGGACAAAGAAGGGGGCAGCCCATTGATTTCTTTATATTGTGTATTGGATGTTGTAGACATTTCTGGTGCATTGCTTCACCGGCTCCACCAATTTTTATTCCATTATGTGGAGAGGAGTAAGCGGCGCCGATGTCAGGCACCAGTCTGTCCTTTAATGTACATGTCAATCAAGGAAAAGATTAGGGGGCGAGGGCCAGAGGCAGTCTGATGAGTGCGCGAGATGCCCTGCGTCGGCTTGAAATAAGGCCTGCGACAAACGAGGACGTAAAAGACGACGTCAACGAGGACCTCGGTGTTGAGAACCGGAGAGGAGGCGTGCAGGCTGTGAGTGTAGAAGTGGGATGGGAGGTTCTGGAGTTTAGATAGCGCAAGTTTAGTCAGTCTTTCTCTCTCTGTTCAATACGGCGGCAGCAAAACTTGTGGGCTTCCAGTGAAAATGATTGATGACTCCAAACCGACTCCCGCTCCCCTATTCGCTCCATTCCTCTTTCACCCGTCACAACTGCTTCCCCAGCTGTGTTCTTTCTAACCACAGGCATCTATTTTTTTTTGTTCTTTTCCCGTTCTGACGCTTCCTGGCCTCTAGTGTCCTACTTAGGTTGCCTGTCGCGTTGTTGGTGGGTCTTGTTGCGAGACAGAAAAGAAAGCACTTCACAGCCGGGCGCACACCGTAGTCTAAGTTTCCATTCTGGAGAAGGAAAAAGCGAGCGGGCACAGCTAGGTGGCGTCGGCGGCAAAACTTCTTTTGTGCGCGCACGTTGGAAAAATCGATACAAAGGGGTTAGAAGGAGTGGTAGGCGTCCAAACCACGTTTATCAATTTAGTGCTTTTTTGGGAGGGGAGGGGGGTGCAGCTGATCTAATGAAAAATGTCAATTGCCGGATATATTACGCCGAATTCAAGATAGTGCATCTGCGATTTAGTTAACCTTGTGGTTCAAGACCTTTGCGGTCTGTGCCTGCAAGTTTGGAGCGATATGAACGCTGGAGGCGTCTACGAAACCTGTGCGGTGTTCAAGCTACTGTAAATGCGCCGAAAGAACAACGAGCAAAATCAGTTTTGATGAATAGAATCACCCTTAGAGCATCTAGAAAAAACCTTTTATTGCTCGATAAAATAGATGCAAGGCTTGTCTCGGAGCTCTGCAAGTACGGAGAGAAAGCAGCGCTTGAGGTGTCTGAGAAACACATATGTTGTTCAAGTTGCTTCTAATGCATGAAACGTGTCACAAAAAAAAGGGACTGTCTCCCATATCATATTTTCAAAAAGTGGTAGAGTCATAACGCAGCTGAGCCGAGTAGAGAGACTGTGCGCATAGCGGGGTAGATGCGACAGGCTTTAGGATATTATTAATATAGAAGGGACGCTACGGTGGAGCAATTGCCGACAGAATGAGCAAGGCTAACCCCACCTGTAGTATTCAACACTTCAACTCAACTGAACTCAACTAGACGTGTGAAAGCATGTTGTTATCCTGGTTGGCTCATTGTTTTGCTTTTCTGGGTCATCGGCACGTCTGGCGACGATATTAGACTCAGGTTAAGCTCTGATCGGGGTTCAGCTGATGAGATCTGTTCGCGCCGCAGATGAAAGTAAACAAAATCGACAATGTGCAATGCACAGACCGAGAGTATCTTGCATTTGACGCGAACGAACGAGACGTGATCGGCGGCGGTGATAGCATAGTTCCCTCGTGCACTGGCCTGCGAAGCTGATATGTTCTCGCCGCCACGAGTTAGAAACATAGTCGCCGTAATATTTATTTTATTTATGCACAGGCTGTTGCTACACGCTATCAGTAATTAAGAAGCCCAAATAATAGTTAAAGAGTAAAATAGTCAATATTAGTTAACCATCGTGCTATTTAGCACGTCTGAGCTGTATTGCAGAGCACTATATCGCTGACAGTGCTTTGCCGAAAAAAATATCTTCTAACACAAAAAGTCTAGTTTAAAAAATGTGGAAAGTCTTAGATAAAACGCCTTGTATATTATGCAAGCAGCACTGGTTGAATGGACGTCCGTCGGACAGACGACTCACGGCTGAGCAAAGCACGCCATAATCAAGCGTTCGCTATAATGAGATCTGACCACAACGCTGAGCCACCTGCGCGCAAGGAGATTATATCCCAACCTTTGTTTAAAAATAAGGAGTTTTCTGGCTGTGAACTCCCACGAAAGGGCTGTTCCGGTCGAGGCGAGCTGTCCTCCCTGAGGCAGATTACGTTTGAGAGACTAGAATAAATTATGAATACGGTGGAAATATTATTATGGCGCCAACCGTCCAACGTTGTCTAGTGAGTTTTAAAAGGTTGGGAAGTAAATGAAGAAAAGGAAACTTTAGAGATTAAAACGTGGCTATGCACGTGTCAAGCGGATGCTAAACTTAGGCTCAAGTACGACATTTTTTTTAAATATTTCAAGTTCTAGTTCCCTTTGTGTTTATAGGTTTACTCTGTCTCTACTCTGTGCACAAGAAACTGCTCAGAGATTTAGCTGCCCCCGTATTTTATCTTGTTTTGAGCATGATTTAAAGTTGAAATCCGTGTGAAGCTGCATTTCGATTTCTTTATTTTTGCAGCGAAAGAAGTTATAGCCTTTGCTTAGCCATTGCTTTTGCTTAGTTTTTGATTTGTCTGGCGTAGGAGCTTAATTTCTTATTCAGTTAATTGGTTAAACAATAAATTTAATTTAATGTAATTCAATTCACTTGTTGCATTTGGCAGGTAGAAAATAAAGACAGTGAGAAATCCCTTCGGTGGGAAGAATTGGTTCGTTGTTTCTTGAGGAAAGGAAATGGTGCAGGAAGTGTACCATCTCACTGTGGACACCTTAACACCACCTTGAGAGAAGAGATGAAGGCGGGAATGAAAGAAGGGGGCGGCATAAGGAAGAAAGGGGTCGTGTAGGGCAGGGCTCTGGAATAATTTCGACTACCTGGGGATCTTTAACGAGCAGCCGCGGTGGCTCACTGGTTATGGTGCTTGGCTGCTGACCCGAAAGACGCGGGTTCTATCTCGGTCGCGGCGGTCACATTTCGATGGAGGCGAAATTTTGGAGACCCATGCACTTCGTACTGCGGCAAAGCGCAAAACAGACAAAGGACCAACGAAGGAGAAGACGACACGGGCGTCTGTTTTGCGCTGGTCCTCACGATTAACTACATCCAACTAACTTAATACAGCGCATGTACTGTGCGATGTCAATGCACGATAATGAACCCCAGGTGGTCTAAATTTGCGGAGCCCTTCCTAACGGCGTTCCTCAAAGCGACGTTAATCCCCCATAAACCATAAACCAAACTATATCCTTAAAGCGCAGTATTAACAACATGGAACTTTACCTTATTAAATTACTCTGCACTCTGAATAGGGGAATCGATTAGAAAGGATTGCGCAAGTGGCATCAAGTTGTTTAGAAGTTCTCCGGTTACGGCAGACATTTTCTCTTGCGTCGATTCATCATGGGTGACTCGCGTGTTTTTCGTTAGAGGTCGATAAATTATCAGATACATAAAGCAGATCGACGTCAGAATACCGCTTCGGTGCTTAAAGTGTTGTGTCTTGCTCGTGAAGTTTTGGGCGGAGAGCAAAGAGAGGAAGAAAGTTTTACAGTAGGGTAGTAGAAGCAAAGAAATCTCGTCGCCAGAAGCTTCGCACCAAGCTTCGGGATGGAAGGGAATATGTATGAACTTCCATGCAATTTATTCTCCAATACAATACGCTAAAAAAAAGGAGATATTCATGAGCAATTTCCATTTATTCGGGAAATTTTTCGAAATGTTCTGTCTGCTCCGCTTTCCTCTCGACTCAACGGGTTCTCTAGCACTAGTTGACTCCACCGGAGATGAAAAAGCTAACCAATACGAGTTCCTCAGGCAAAAACCGTTCGATTCCTCTCCCGCGTTTTCTTGGTCTTAGGAAGGTGATATCATAAAAAAAAATTATCCGCGTCTTTTTCTATGCTTCCGTTATAATTCATTTAGAAGAGAGCACGAGTCCGAACTTTGCAAAGAAACACTAAACTGGCTGGGCAAAAAGTAAGAAGGACAAACTTATCTGAGCGAAAGGTGCTTTGCGATCTTTCAACAAAACCGAAGTTCCTAGATCATGAAGGCGCGATCCGGCAGCTGCAGGACATCTGCTATACGAGGCGGTTGGAAAAGACATTCTTTTTGCCATTGTTGAGGAGCCCCGAAGCAATACCGTTTGACGAAAAGCTAAGGTGCGAGAGTCATCAGCTTGGGCGAGTTCCGGGGTCAAATTGTAAAACCTTCTATTTCGCTTGCATAATCATATAGACAATTTACGCTATATCAGACAAGAGCCTGTTCTAGGGACCGGATGTCCGCCTTATACGTATATTCGAAAACTGATAGAAAAGAAACCAGTTGGATTTATTGCTTTATATTCATGGCTTATCGAACTCTTTGCAAAAGATTGATGGCGTGAACGTAATATATTCAAAGCATGCACAAAGATGTGTATGCGTGCATATAAATATCCAAAAAAATTATATTATATTGGCGTCTTCCACAAGTCGCCTCATATGCAACAAAAAATGTACAAGCAAGTTTAGACAAAGCAGCCTTTTATGGTCGTACCTCTACGTTAAGGCTAAGTGTTTTGCATGCTTAATAGTAAACTCCTAGAACGCTCACTGCCATGAAAAACACTGTATGTTGCTTAAATATGTTGTAGTAGTAGTAGCATTTCATTTGATCAGGTTATACAATGCGCCCACGAGGAGAGGCAAAAAGACACAGAGCATGCATGCCTAATGACGAGGCATACAGCGAGTTTTGCATATCGTGACACCGGTGGCTGAAGAGGCAAACGCATTGACAACAAAACGCTTTCCAAAGCATTACGGTAATTTAAGTGGAAAATTGACGGCAATCAATAGAGGATATGAACGACACAACATAATTGTTTCATCGTAAACTGGTTTACAAGAGGCTAGTTAGAACATCATTTTAGTCAGATAAAGGCAATCGTTCTCTGAACTCCTCATTACCGAGTTGTTAGGAACTCCCAAAACTTGCTTGCAGGCGCTATACGTTTTTCTCTTCCATGCTTCACAGCGGTACTGCAGCCTTCTTTTGTTTACCTTTCCACCACTATCAAAGCAAATTGCAAGCGTTCGTTTCTCTCCACCTTGCTACTCAAAGCCCATCGGGTCGATGTAAACTGAGCGCTTGGCTCTACGTGTCCAAAGGTATGAGGAACGCTCTGTACAGCAATACGCAACTTAGCAGAGAATTAAAAAAATTGCTGCCAGCCAGGGAGAAAAGAAAAAACGACTACTATACCATCTGCTAAATGTACATATAAGGTCTCCACTTCGACATGGCGCTGACACTGACGCAAAGAAGAGAGAGACAGAAAATATTCAAAGATTAAGGCACTCTCATAGCATCGTATTAGATAGATACTCTGCTGAATATACTTTTTCTCGGTCCGTGGACATAGCAGGGGTGTTGTGCCTTGAGCTCATATCTAACCTTGCATTGTCGAATTTCTACTGGAATCAGTTGTAAAAATCCAGTGGATAGTTTTATGTGGTAATAACTCTGGTTATAGCTAAGTAGGTGCAGTGTAGCAGCTCTCGCAGGCTAGGAAGCAGCGGGGTGTTTTTAGGAACTCAGTGCACAATTTTCTTATCTTTTGTATAATTTATCATAACTAATCTAAATCGAAATAATCTGAAACTATAGCAGAAGCGTTGGCGTGTCCTCCTAAGCTGTGTGCATCCAAATATCTCAGCTCTTCGGAAACCAATTTTGCGAGTCTCAAGCTATATGTCTCGTCGCATGGTATGCCGGTCAATTTTTGAAGAAATTAAACCCTAAATCCTGAGACGGAGCGCCGGATTGAATGCTAACTTAGCCACTCCTTGTTTTTCTCCGTCGTGAATATTATTTCATTGCGTTTTCCCTCTCAGTGTTTAATGCTTTGTTGTCGGCAGAAGATGAGGCACTCTTGCATACCGGCCAGGAAGTCCTTTTCTTACGAAACGTACGAGCATCCAGGAGGCGCTGCCGGCATCTCCGCGGTCATAGGCATATCCAATGTTTCTCACTGCTCCACGTCCATACTTTCCTTTCTCTCACCTTATCTTCATTGTTTTCTGCCTGCACCTCTAAACAGCATAACACGCATGCGCAGCGTCCTAACTGCGCAGGATACCGCGTCGGAGAATATGAATGCCACAATCCAAACATCGGTAAGAAACGAGAGCAACGAGCTGTGCTGAGCACAGGTCGTTCCTGCGCACTGCTTACTTAGAACCATCGCTGGAATTTGGATTTTTTTCCTTTGATACCGCTCCCTCTTTCTCTCTCCGTAGATGTACACGAATGCGCGCCATAATTTTCATTGTGAGGGACCTTACAAAAATGCGAGGCAAAATGCTAGAAACCCGTGTACTGTACGATGTCAGTGAATGTTAAATGACCTCAGGTAGTTGAAATTATCTGGAACCCTTCACTTCGGCGTCCATCATAGCCCGATTTGCTTTGGGACGTTGAACCTCATAAACAATAAATTATAGAAAAGGAGATTACAAATGCCCTGAAATGTGAACACATGCGCGTGCATATTATACAAATGTAAAAGTAATTTTCTGTTGAAATACACAGGAAAGTAAAAGTAATAATCAAATGCGGTGGCTGTATATATGCGAAACGATCTCTGGGTAATGATGTTACCTGGAAGACTATTATAATGGTGTATAGTATGTTGTAGGGCAGACATGTTAAATGCTTTAGTATGACAAAAATGCGCCAAAGGTTCGTGTGATTATGAAGGCGACATGTTGTACGGTATGGCTGTGACAAAGACAGCGTGCTTCCGTGGCGGCTGTAGAGCATTTTATGAAATTCGAGAAGTACGGCTTTTCTATGTGACTGCATAGCCAAAAGTAGTAGAGATAACTTGATGCTAGTCACTAGAAGGTTGATTATAATCACGGTTGCAATACATGGGGATAGATAACAACGAGGGATAACACTAATAGATGTGCGTCGCACAGGAAGAAATAATAAACAAGAATAGTTTTGAACGAGCTGAAATTGAATCGCCACGTTTGCCCAAAGCAGGCGAATGCAGCTCATAATCAGATCCTGAACGTAGGGACCCAAAAGTACATAAACCGCTACAGATTAAACTCTGAGAGCGCAAGCACGACCACAGAGTAAAAAAAAAAATCAAGGGGAGCAAGGGAAGAGGATCGCGTTAGGAAAATAAGCAAGAAATTGTTGCCCAGTGGGGCAAGAGACGACGTTAACATGACGACAGCTCTCAAAGTTCATTTCTTTTCGCAGAGGCGATCGAAATTATTTTTTCTCAGTTGCAGTTTTCATGTACTTGTTTTCACCTGACGTGTTTGGTGCATACACACAATACACGTGTCGGCTACGCAAGGTGGGCACTGTTTTCTTATTCTCGCTTACTGGAGATCTCACACGCAAGCCCAGGGTCTCTTACTTGCCCAGAAGGCTAGCTGTACTAGGGCGAAAACCTTCCCAAGGGGTGAACACCGTGTTAGACAGACGGCACGCGAGACTTTTTTGATGGTGGGGAGAGTGACAGCCCAATATTCACGTGGGGCAAGTAGGAACAGGCGCAGGTCGCTAACACGCGCACGCGAAAAGCCCTCTGGCCACCAGAAGCGCAGCAAACACGAGGCGGGGCTCACGCGGAAGCTATGATCTCATTTCCAGCGAGCCTCTCTTTTTGCACACTCTCGTAAACATCTGCCATTCTTGGCCGTCGGCCGTGTTGCCTGAGGGTTGTGAGGCGCAGTGGGGCAGACCCGTTGAGAAGAAGCGCACCTCGAGATCACGGTCTCGTCTCGTCTCCATCGGTTGCCGCAGGCCTTCCTCTGGAATGAACGGGGGTTTAGGTATGGAAGGGAGCAGGGAAATGCAAGCAGCTCTTTCCGTCTGTCCCCCACACCTGACTGGTTCCTCACCTGTTTTACCTTTTAAAATCAGTTTACTGCTTCAAGGCTGAATTGGTTTATAATTGTTTTTTTTTGGGGGGGGGGAAGTAAATGGCGCAGTATCTGTCTTATATATCACTGGACACCTGAACCGCGCCGTATGGGAAGGGATAAGGGAGGGAGTGAAAGAAGGAAGAAGAGCCGCAGTGGAGGGCTCCGGAATAATTTCGACCACCTGGGGATCTTTAACGTGCACTGACATCGCACAGCACACGGGCGCCTTGGCGTTTTTCCTTCATAAAAACGCAGCCGCCGCGGTCGGGTTCAAACCCGAGAACTCCGGATCAGTAGCAGAACGCACTAACCACTGAGCCACCGCGGCGGGTGCTTCAAGACTGAAAACGGCGCGAAAAACAGGGCAAGATAGAGAGAAGCAACACACACAGCACCGATCTTTTTCGCGCCGTTTTCATTCTTGAATCACCCGCCGCGGTGGCTCAGTGGTTAAGCGTTCTGCTACTGACCAACAGGCCCAACAATCCTTCCTTTTGCAGTTTACTGCCTCACAAAACGGGCGCTGCGTGGTCAATCACCCGGTCGGCCCAGCTGTTCTTTATGCGCAGCAGCCAGCTAGACTCTGGGATGAGTAGAGATCGAGTAAAACAGGAAGCCCCTACTTCGCAAATTATTCAGCGGGTGGTCTTTATCGAGGGAACGTAGCAGCAAAGCCTCCGTAAGGTATCCTTCCTCTGTAGGGGACTCCGAGCACCTCGTTCATTCTCGCTTTAACTCTTCTTCCCGCGTACCTCTTCTCTCTCTTCTTCTCCTTCTCATCTAAACTCCGGCGCCTGCTGCCGGGACTCGCGATGAGCCTCCTTCCTGCAAACGCGAGAGACGTAGGATTGCGTGTTTCCTCTGCTTCCGCTCCCGCCGCTACTGTTGGAGCAACCGTAGGGGCAAATGACAGCCAAAACGAAGAAGTAATGATGAGAGCAAAGATAAGCAGGGCATACTCGGCCACACGCGCCAGTCGTAAACCGCGTCCTTTTTTCCCTAATCGCGGGGACGTATACCAGTCAGGCAGGCGGTCCCAGCGAGTATCTCCTGGTGAATATGCGGCGGCAAGACGGAGGGAGCTGAGATAGGGCGTAGGGGAAGGAATCGCCCGAAGCCCGCTTCGTATACATTCATGTACAGCCATGCTGGGTGCGAGTGTGGTTCTCTCGGCAGTCGTGCTTGTTTAGAAACGACCCACGACATTTATTTTTTCTAGAGCGCGGCAGCTGCGCTCCTACACAAATAGAGACAAGCTATACGCACTACTTCCAACTAAAAGTTTTCACTTTTCGTTTCGATTTATATTGGTATTTTACGGATACTAAATGTTACACCCTGTGAGAAGAATCGGCTGCGCGGAGTATTTACAAGGCGCCAGATGGGTTGGGAATATGCGCTCCTTGTGCACGTTGGAGCGCTGCTCAATACGCTGATTGGGCACGACACAGCAACAATGGTAGCCTCCGGCAATTTTATCGGGGCAGATAGAATAAAGGCGCAGTGAAAGAAGTCCATACTTTATCGGATTGCTGCTCGCCGTGCATACTGACGTGATGGTGTGCCCCATTTGAATTACTAGAAATGAGCAGCACACGTGCGTTTGAGGCGGTGAAGGATTTGATGGTTCTCTCGTAAAATTTCTTCTTTCTCGTCCAAGCCTGCACAACTTAGACAAGCTTGACTCTTGTGTTTTTCCTGGTGCTATTGAAACCACCAGGAAGGGGACGGCTTCTGGCTGACCACGCATTGCGAATCCCATTACGAAGGCAAGTAATGAGCTGTTTACCTTTCTCAGAGTTTCCACCATCGTTTTATAGGCTGCGTATTTTGATCCACGGCTGGCGGAAGTGGCGCATGTATTTTTGTCTTTCATTAGTCGCTATGTCTTATTGGCGCAATTTTTGAGCTATGTGCAAACAATACGAATGACCAGATATTGATTAGAAGCGAGAAATTGGCGCGAAATGAAATGAAAGCCCGTGCCTGGGAGGGAGCTCGGAGACTTGGGCTGGCGGCGGTCTGGCGAGGAAGTAGCGCCGTAGTTCGGAGGCTGACTGAGATCCCGCTTGGTGCGGACTCCGGCCAACTTGAGACAGGAAGGCGGACAGAGCTTGCTTGGTGGGAGCTCTGGCTTAATTCCACGGATTTACGATTGCTATAAATTCTTAGCAAGTGTGAATATTTAACTTTCCCTAGGCGTGCCCGACGACTGTGTGTTACTAAGTGTAAGATAAAAGTTGTCAGAGTTTTAACTTTGTGCGAAAACACCGATTTTCGGCTTTAATTTTTTTTTGCAAACACCCCGGACCCATTTTGGAGATCACCATTGTGTTGGGTGCCGTAAGTGTTGAGTGGACATCGATTTTGGTTCAAATTGGCCAAGGTCAAATTTCGGGGGTGGGTGGGCCAAGTTTTGTATGTAGCCGGGGCAAAATTCCGAGTTCACCATCGTGTTGGGCGCGGTCAAATTCGCGGGCCGCCATACCAAATTTGGAGGTATGTGTTTTATGCTTTTTTAACTTAAAATAATAACAAAAACCAATTATTATTATTAACTAAAGTGCCATCACTGTCGCTAGGTGTCTACACAAGGATCGGACGGATGCTACTCTCGGTTGGTGTTAGTAAACGTATGAGTGCTTTCGCACTAAAACATGCACAGCAAGAAGGAAGTGTCTTATCTTCTGCTCATCGCACCACACCGCAAGTCAACAAACCGCCGGGAATATGATCGGAAGAGATCATCGGTCGTCACAGCGGAAATTAGCTGCCCAGAACTGCAGAATAAATGGTTAGGAGCAAGCAATTGCCATCGATAGTCAACAACTTCGAGTATTCACTATTATGATCCCTAATACATCGTGACATTGCTGAGCACCGCGCTGCCGAACACACCATAGGTTATGGTGAGCATCGTCAAGTCGCTGTTACATGGATTTTTCTCCCTTCATCTCAAACATGTACATTGTGTACGTTGTTTGGAATAAAAATATTGTATTGTATTGTAACTTCATTTGAAGTTTTTTCACAGTGTCTTTAAGTGTTTGCAGCTTAAAACGTTGAACCTGCGCGACATAATCTTACGACCTAGCATTAAGGCAGAGAGAGAGTAGAAACAGCTGCTGCGAGTGCGAATAAAATATGGGCATTTTTAACGGTGTGTTTGTTCAGTCACTGGCGTAAATGACATAGGGATCGCATAATGCGATTGTTCACCCCAACGAGTGCAGGCGACTGAGTCACGATTCTCATCGATGCGCAGCGTTTCATCGACATCTCTCAAACGTGGGCACAGCTCATTATCTGTAAGCGTAACAGCGTTGAAAGAAGGCACATCACTCCGCTGCAATTCTTTTGACTTCGTATCAACCAAGAAGAGATAACAGGTGCTAGAGTTGACCAAGAAAAGTGGTCAGCCGGTGGGGCTAACCATAAAAGTGTGCGGCCGAAGACGAGGGACAGGAACCGCCAAGAACAAGGAGAGGGTGAGACAGAAACGGAGGCAGAGGAGTGGCGGGATACAGCTTTTCCCAATTGCGCATTATCCTCGAGGACCTAGGACACTTGTAGTCCCGAAGCGTGGGACGACAAGCTATATTGAAAAAATTGCTGGCGAGATCAGTAGTCACAGTTAGGCAGAGAACGACGGTGACAGTGATTTTAGTACTGGAGCACTTTTGCTTCCATTCCCTCCTCTTACATCCATCCTTGCGTCGTCTTTTGTCATTGTCGTCGTTGTCGTCTTCGTCGCACCCGTGGTTGCAGCCACCGAAGACCATTGTGGCCTAGAAGATGAAGGAGGAGAAGGAGAACGAGAGAACGAGGAGACCTCTACCTCTGCCATCGAACCCCGTAGCCTTGTAAAGTCCGCAGTGGGCGCTCGTCCTTCTTGTGACGTCCCGTGCCTGTATGAAAGAAAGAGGCTAGAGGGCATCTCTTCTGGTAACTCTAGCAGTAGTAGCAGCAGAAGCTGATGCTGCCTTCGGATGTTGCGCGCTCCTGTCATTAGGAGAGGCAACCATCCTTCTCCTCCCGTCCCTTATACTCCCGCGCTCGCGCTCAAACTTAATTTCACGCCGCTTCAGCAGTCTCGTATCTCAGAGGCCGACGCGCCTACTTCAAAATTGATTCGGCGCTGCCACGGTTTCAAGCAGACGCAACTGCCGGGCGCGGCTATACGGCGTTCGTGCGACCTACCTCAGCAAATGCCGAGAACTACCAGCACACCAGCTCTTTCGTTCGCTGGCTTGGTTTCTACTCAGTCCTTTGCTTTAGTGGCATCCATTAGCCTAACCAAGGCGGCAGGCCGCGTTCAGGTGCCCGGCAGTCGGGGGACGCAAGTGGCCGCTCTTTCCACCTGAAGGCTAACCAGTCAACGGTTGGTCAACTGCCTCTTTCTGGTTAGAGGTAGTTTCTGGGCGCTGAGAAGATAAGGTTAGGACCACTGCAATTTAACAAGATGCCGATGAGCTTCGCAGTCAAGCAGCTTATCCGCAGCGATAGGTCTATAATAAAATGCTTTTCCAGGGGCAGTAGTGGCGATATATGGTGGATATTGCATTAAAATCGTCGTCTCCGTGGAAAGCTGGAAAATCCGGGTACGTTAAGGGCTACTTCTTTTTAGGTCTGCTAATTGCTGGTTAGCCTGGTTAACCCCTTTCCCGTTTTTCCTTTCTTACCTCTCTATAATAAGGAAACGCGATTGTGAGGCCACACTCTACTATCTCAAAAATTTTGTGTCCCGTGCATAACGTGGTAAAATCTCCCTGATGGGTGGTTGCAACGACACAAAGGTAATCGCCCGCCATTTATAATACAACTGCAAGGCATATTTTTGCTTTCTGCTCGTGTTGAGGTTACATTTTGCTTAACTTTGACGCGACTTAATTTTGAGGTGTTTTACTTGCCCTAAAGAACTTCACTTGTTCCCTGTGTCGCTGTCCGACCAAGCGGTGTACGGACTTTCACTTGTCAGAAATAATCATTCCGAGAATATTTATAGGGATGTGAACGTATCACCGCGATTTAAATGAACCAATCTTCTCAAGACTTATATTGCTGTTCATTTTTTTTGCTGAGTACCATTTTATGACTTCAATTTATGTTTCTCCTGTTTGTATTTCTGTCATCATTGCCTTTGTACTATTTTGCGAACATGTGTCTCTTCCCCTTTGGGACATTTTATGGCCGACATAAAATCCACCGAGCGGCCATTAAACTGCTCTCCTTGTGGAAAATTTTGCGAATGCTTCACTTTCGCTTTCATTGTTACTTTTTTATTTGTTTTTGGGCAAGGCGAGGAACTACCTGCTCATTGGTTCAACCCTTCTCACAAGACCCAAAACTCATCCGGAGGGTTATAAAAAAGATGTCCCAGATGCGACTTTCACGGCGGGCTTCCGCGGAGCTCTGTTTCTAAGCCCCTCTTAGACACCCATTAGTTCGGGCTCTTCCGCGTTAAAAGGGCATCTTTCGGCTGAAGAGCAGAAGCCTAATTTCGGTCTTCAGGATTAGACAGCTTTGAGCACTCTGCTCATAAGAGCCGTAGCCATAGCATAAGGGGAAAAACTCTCACTCACTCACTCACTCACTCACTCACTCACTCACTCACTCACTCACTCACTCACTCACTCACTCACTCACTCACTCACTCACTCACTCACTCACTCACTCACTCACTCACTCACTCACTCACTCACTCACTCACTCACTCACTCACTCACTCACTCACTCACTCACTCACTCACTCACTCACTCACTCACTCACTCACTCACTCACTCACTCACTCACTCACTCACTCATTCACTTCACCAATAATATTAGTAAATCGTCTGTCGACATTTCTAAGTATTCTTCATCGAACAACGGCTGTAACCTAGTAACACACTGACGAAGAAACTTTGTTGAAAGAACCATAAAAACAGCAACTACGAGAATAAAGTACTAATTAAAAGCAGAATGAATCCGCAGCCAAACTGCTTTCGCAAATGAACCATACCATGCTCGATTTAGCGCTATGACCTGGTGTCCGCCAATAATGGACTTTAACGGACGCATCAGTGAGTATACATTGAGAACCCTCCCAGTTCGCGCCACGCCGTGTATAAGCCCGGTCCGATTGGTGTGAATTGGATTAGCTCTGCAAGGTGACTGGCGTGAGAACCACCAGCGATCGGGCACAGTTAACCAGAGTATGCGCGTGCGACGCCTGAGCGGAAACCAAAGGGACGGAGGGTCTCTCCCACTTCGGCATGATTAGAGCAATAACGGTGGTGGTGGCGGATTTAGGTGCTTAACCTCAGACGAAGAGCTTTCATTCCGAGTTTCTATCGCGTTTCGGCCTAGCTCCCTTTCTTCCATAAACTCGCCCTAATCTCGCGGTGGGCACTGGAGAAGACCTACGTGCGCTCATTAGATTGACGTCACCGCCCTTTCCACTTCGCGCTGCATTTATCATTCGCACCGGATGCCAGGGAGACCTACGTTATTTTAGTCGGAGGGCTTATGCGATGGCGGAAACGTGAAATATGCATGTTGTGCCAGTTAGAAATGAGTTTGCATCCCCCGACATTTACGAGCAGCCACGTGCCGCAACTGGCGTCTGCGGCACAAGCGAAAGGCGGCGAAGGGACGTAAATACGGCTCTGGTGAATGAGGACCGCAACTCGGTGTCTGTCGACAACTTTATGACGCCTGTGCTGCACACATAATGCTCTTCACTTTAGGATTTATTTACTGCCTTATGGTCTGCAAAATCCAAGACGGCAAGTGAACTATCCGAACTAACTATAAGAATGTGGAAGGCAAGTGTGGCGTGCAGTGTGCTAAAACAACTTGTTTTCACTTTGGAACACAAACTGATTAAAAGTGTAAAATGTTTTTCTGTTTCCGAAGTTGCATTATAGTTAATAGGTAGTGCAGTACAGACTGTTATCGCCGTCGTTGTCGTTATAATTATTGGTACTTTCACCTTCATGCAAGTGACGATAATTAAATATACAATTTGTTCACAATCACGCAGGGAAATGACTTGCATGGCAAGCGAACAACCTTATGAGACTGCTATACACGGCAGTATAGCTGATAGGCATCCAAGGAATTGACGAAAGCCTGATTCATCTTCTTTAGTTAAGGAAAGAAAAACAAGAAGTTTCCTATCTTTTCCGGCCTCCCGCGCTACAAGGAGCTGACTGTGACATCAGTAGAAGAGCCTCACGATTCATGAGAGCACCCTCATGGCCTATATCTAGCCACCTCGCCTCCCAAAAGGCCACGAGATGAACCTGTAAGCTCGCCATCCCTTACCGTGTCAAAAGCGTCGATATAGGCACCTCGTGCGACAATAGTTTTAAGAGGCAGGTTCACTGGCACAAGGAAGTCTTCGTAAGCAGTGACGTCCTGCAAGAGAGAAGCGTATCACTGATCACATAGGGAAGTATGCAACCAAGCGCAAGTGGAGACAAGCTTTGCTGGCGCTTGCCAATGAAGTCGTATCAGGAATCCACAGTGAGCATTAGGTTAGCTTTAATTATAGTCATAAGCCTGAAAAATACTCATACAAGGACGCTTACTTTTTGAAGCCTCATTTACTTTTTACATACTTTTGTGTTACTTTTATCTCGCTGCGTACGGCGGCTTTGGTTTCTGTTTATCAGAAAACTTCCCTGCTATTAACAGCTGCTTTTTTCCTTCATACTTTCCACTCCCTGTTTTCCGCATCCAGTCGGTTGTATTACATACCCACTCTTCCATCAGTATCCAACATAGTAACTAAGGAAAACGGCTGCGAAGTGTGTGTATGTCTGTTGGGGGAGGGGGGGGGGGAAGGGGCAAAAATGGGGTGATGATAGGACCTACGCCCCAGCGGAGGTAGTTTTCTTGGGCCCAATTAAGCGCGTGAGATGCCGACGATAATGAGTTCTGCGGGGGAGTTAAGGCGGCAGCGCCTGCCCGACGGAGGAGTGAACAACGACGACGCATGTGGAACCGTAAAGTGCGACCGTCGCAGTCTCCTCCAGATATGCTGACAGCCGACGCCACTTACTCCTCTTCCCGCACAGAGCGTTGGGGGAACGTAACGAGTCGTTAATACCCACTTTACCCTCTCAACTCGCCGCCGCTGTCGCTGCCCATGCTCGTTCTTAGGGCTGCCCCGCCGAAGCGTGCTTCCCTGCACGTTGCAACCTAATGAGGCAAAGCCATTCCTTGAGAAAGCTGTAGCTGTGGATATCAGCCGTGACGGAGCCGAAACATGAGGAGGGGGAACGGGCTGCAGTGGAGAAACCACCTGCTTTATGAACGTGGACACTGCCGCCTCCTCGACCAATATGTAGCCGCGAGTCAAAGAACTTTTCTCAGCGAGACCAAGCTAGCGGTGAGCGCATTCGCTTCTGGTTGATCGGGGCGCGCGAGTAACTCGATTGCTCCGCGCAGCTCAGCTCACGGCCGCCCCACCTTCTTCTTCGGGTGAAGTGTCTTGTTGAACGGGACAAATTTTGGAAACGCTAGCTTGCTGACCTGCTTTGTTCCCACCTGCAATGCTGTCCGCATGCATTACCGAAATTTGTGCGTGGTTCGGAGGCCGCACCACTTGCTGTTCTCTTTCTCTCCTTTTTGGCAAAACGGCATCTAAGTGCAACCGGCTAAGACAACATCTTGTCATCGACCACACTCGTTTCTTTTTTCGAGTCGATCGCGTGCCGTCGCTGACACTTTTACCTCGCTTGTAGCGCGCAATTAATTATGGAAAACTCTGACAACGTTCTTCTCAACACTTAATGACAGCACCTTTGCCGCAATAGAGTGTTTCGAAGAAGTGTTTGAGAGCCGTCATAGGTGTTTAATCAGAAGCTCCAATCTACCGAGTTTTATTGAAGTTGAAAGGTTTTATGGCCAACGGTCTCTTCTTGTGGACCATCGATCTCTTTGTGGGTTGCTCTTCTGTTCGTGCAGGCTGAAAACGCTAGCTGCGCTGTTGTTTCTTTTTACATCAGAATGTAAATACCAAAAGCGGCTATTAAAACCATCAGGCTACCAAATGTGGCTTGCAATCGTATATGCATTTCGCCTCCGCCGCAATCCGCCATTAGAGCCCAGCAGCGATCCCGTGACCTCTTATTAATCAAGCGAATGCCATAGCCACTGAGCAACTGCAGCACGTAGTCTGGACGAATTGAGAGTAACTGGGCCGTTTTTTAAGGTTTGAATACGCTCTGAATGAATGCGTCTGCGGTCTATATCCTCGGTATCTGCATGTGCAATAACCTACAAGCGATCGTATTATGCCAAGAAAAGAAAGCTTCGACATTGAAGAAAAAAAATAAGAGCTTGAAATTAACACGTTTTCACGAATGCGAAATTTATTCATTGCTTCATGTAAATCTAAAAACGGTGCGTGAGCATCTAAACCTGAGGCCGCTGATAGTATTCCGGCCAGCTACACAGCTAGTTTTAAATCGGACCACCTACCTTTGGATTTAGCCCTCCACGCATGCCATTTCTTTCGTGCTGCCCATTCATTGCATTGCGTCGGTACTAAAGGAAATGCACAAGGCAAAATACTCTTTTCTATAACACCCGAAGTTATTTCCTGTTTTCATTCACGGCTAACATCCGCTTTCTTTTTTGGTTTCTCTGCTTTTCCTTCCTTGTTTTCGCACATACGCGTCACTGACTTGTTACGTTTTCTTTTCTTCGCGCTGGACAGGTGCTGGTTGCCGAGCGCCAGCGTCCATAGAGCACAGGAGGAAAAAAATGAACCCTTACGGCTTTGAGACCCTCAATGGCGAAAATAGTTAAACACTAGAGAGCGCAACTCTCCCCCCCTGCACAAAAACCAAAGCATAGATGTCTACATCGTAGTAAGATATATCTTTAAAATAAGCAGCACTTAACAACAATGAATTATAACTCGCAAGGTGATTTGTTACTTCTCTAAAAAAATATAAACAGTAAAGAAAATCAGGTTTTTATAGTTTAAGGCCGAAGGCATAAAATTCTTGCGCATATAATTTGGTCCCGTGATTAGTTTTTGTGCAAGAAACAAGAAATGTTTTGGTAGTGAACTATAGCCTTGTTGCGGAGAAATGATGTGTGGTAGTGATGAATGTTGGCACCGCTTCACTGGAGACGTATTATATCTTACTATAGTGAGCAATTCTTCGCAATGATTGAGGACTTCAAATGTGGGCTAAAAGCGCGCATCTCTCTTGCATTCTTTCATTTTCTGATACCTTGCTGTGTTTTCTCCTATGAGGCGTTGTTGCACCTAACTGACTATGCGGAAAACTGTATTTTGCCTGGAGCAATCCGGAGTACTCCATTACCGATTCTTCAAGTGAAATCTAGAAATTGACGAGATCTTGTTTGGTCGGGTAGTTGTGTTCATTTCAACAACAGCAAAAAAAAAGTACTACGCTAACAAATGGTGCGAGTAAAAAGAAGGCGGACGTTCCCGCTTCCAGACCGAAGCCTTTTTCACTGAATAGTACGCTTGAGAAGTGACACTGAAGTACGTTTCAACAACCGTCGAAAGCATCTTGCATAGGTTGGCGGGAGATGGCTGTAGTTGAGATTATGTATTTTTCTGCGGTTTGTATGAGCAGAAAATTCATATATTAGTGTAAAAAGCCCGTTTCTTTCCTTGGAAGCGGCGGAAGCCTTTTCCCAGCAGGTATTATATTCTGCCGATTTGATGTGCTCCTCAAGCGTGCTGCAAACACCTTTCTTGTTTGCCACGACTCTAACGTGTTCTTTCAGAAGCCTTTCAGAATTCCCGCTCTTGGCTATGTAAGCATGGTAACACCCGAATATTGCAATGCACTTAAGCGACGCTTCTCGAGCATAGTGTTCAGTGAAGAAGGCTTCCCTATAGAAGCAGGAACGTCAGTCTTCTTTTGACCCAAACCATTAATCGGCGTTGCGTTCTTCTGTGGAAATGATATTACGGGTTGCTACTGCGGAACTTTGCTTGTAGTATTGTTCACTCATTTAATGCGTATGTCGTGTTCGAAGTTAAAGCACTTCGAGTTTGTTGCAGTGGAAAGTTTTGGCCGTTACGATATCTTCTCTATATATTCTAGGAAAATATATGTACAGTGTTTTCATTAAGTTCAGCAACTGCCGCCAAAAATTCCCAGCATATGAGTGCCTGTGGCAAATTGCGTACTGCTTCCCCCTCACTTACTCATTGTTTTCTTCATTTCTTCTATTTTTTATCTCGCTTCAAGTGCACCGTTTCTGTGTGATGTCTTCACAGCTTGACAGTAGTGGTATTCTGTTTCTTTTCCCTCCGCAAGGGGTAGCCAAAAGGTATTTTAACTGCCTGGTTTATGATCTCTGGATTGGTCTCCACTTCACGCCATTGTTTATCTCTCCTAATGCCGGCACACACTGGCTATTAAACGTCTACCGCCCTCCACTGTTAACTGGTATCCATTTCTTGCCATTCTTCTGTATAAAATGGATTGCGACTTTGGACGACCACCCCGGCGGAAATGATCCGACTGCACTGCCTGGCGCGAGAAAATATTGCTGTTGCTGCCCTCCTTCCTGGCTGATCTTTTATTTATGCAGTAGAAAGAAGCTGAGAAATAGCAGGGGTTATCAAACCTATCCGCGAAAACAATAGCAAAACAAATATTCGCTTATGTGCGATGTTGCATCGACCGTCTATCACCCCCCACCCCACACCCGAATCTCTTTCTTATTATCACAGCGCGTGATAATATTCATTTATGAACATCTTTTCGCCCTTATTGCAAGAAGTTTGGCAGCACAGATTATTCGCTCGCAGAAAGTAGTAGCGTGTGTGATTCCTTTGCTAGTCTTTGCCCGTGCGGGCGGCACAAAATTGATTCGCCTACACAGGCACGAAGCCAAGAAGGGGTAAAATGTAGAAAAGAGGGGTTGTGAAGTGCACTACGAAGACCAGAAGCCTTACGAGATGCAGTATTTACGACTAAAGGCGGTAATGGTGGTACAAATGTAAAGGTGGGATCAGCGTTACAGTGGCATGTCGGCAATTGCTCCGCCTGAGCCACTGATTGAAATAATCGCGTCTCTACCTTTGTTTCACACAAAATGTGTCCTTAAAAGCTGCAAGAGTGATTGTGACACTGATCCCCGCTAAGTGCGGGGGTCCTCAGGTTTCAAGATGCGAGATGCGCCGTCTAAGGAAACGTTCAGTCTCCTCAGGTTTTCCAGCAGTGCCTCACGCTCGGCACAGAAACGCGGGCACGCTTAAACGAAATGGGTTCACATTACCCACAACATCACAGTGTTCCCACGTAGGTGTGGTGAGGCGGTGAACCTTGCGCATCCATACCAGCGTATAGGCAGAGTGTGCGCAGTCGATACAAGACAGTAGCTTTGTCGCGTGACAATGCTCGCATAACGCAAGGGAGGCGCAGGTATCGTCGAAGGGCAGAAAAGTGTTGCACCTCTAGCTGACAGCAGCAGACAGTTCACCTGGCAGAGATCCCTGCTGCTCATGTGCCCGCATTTCCAGCATTTACCCGCTTCATGAGACCACAACAAGCGTCCTCTTCCGCGAGCTGCACCGTTTCAAATCAACCTCACGCGCAACAGCATTCGACGCACAGCGTGTGCGCCTTCGACCGCCCGTCCAGGGTTATTAGATTCGCTACCGAGTGCCTTTTAGCTGACATTGCTCGTGCACCTAGTTTGCGCGTCAGCAGTACCCCCTTCAACGGCCTTCACGGGTGCCCCTGTGCCATGTGCGTTCGGCCCCCTGGCTAACCACCGCTACTTGCCAGCTCAGCTCTGAATGTTTCGGTGGTGCCGCCACTCACCACCATCCGTCTTCCCCGTCATCTTCGGCGCTCAGCGTCTCATCTGCGAAATCACTCAGCTCGCTATGCTTTCCTCGCGGTTCTATCAATATCTCTTCGTCATTTCTTCAGCGTACACCCCGCCATTTTCTCGGCTTCGAGTACCGAAGTTTTCTCCGGGGTACCGCAACACCTTTCCACCACGACGCTCTCATCACCACCTCTCATGAAGCAGCGCTCTCAAAGATTCCCGAAAGCACGGGCCGCAGGAACAACCCTGTCAGCTGTTCGCCTCTTCAGAATTGACCCTGACCTCTCATGGACCCACTGGTGCTTTTTGTGCTCAACGTGGTTGTAGAGACAGTACGAATTATTAAAGGAAAGTGCATGGGCATGTGCATTGGCTCCAGTTGAGCCGCAGACACTGCAACGTGCAGAGAGAGGAGAGTTGAAAGATATGTAAGAGGAATGATTGAAAAAAGAGACGATCATCGGAACAGCAGCGATCCCCGAAATGACGGCGTCGGCTTTAAAAACAGATACCGCATGGCAAGGAGCCCTCGGTACAATCGGCGATAGCCCCTTGATCCTAGCCCCGAAGGGACAGGAAGCCATCCTGCCCTTGTGTACAGTGACACCCTAGTGTCCATTGTAAAGAGTTATTCTTTTTCACTCATTTTTGATCCACATCTGTACGCGGGAGTCCTCTAGAGGCGCTATTGGCATCATTAGCGCTGCGCCGCCTTGCTCTTGGCACGCTCCGACTCTGTCTGTTCGCCTTGTCCGCCTGGGCACACGCCCGGTAGCTTGAAGGGATAGGTGTCGTCTCCTGAAATATCGAAGGGCTTCAGAATAGCGTGCACAGACGCACACACACCGACAGACAGGCAAATGCGCGCTCGCTCACAAAACACACCGATGGTCCAACACATGCGCAAAACAATTCCCGAGCGCGTCCGTGAATATGTATAGCTTCTTGCCTTCCCGAATCTTTTTTGACCGTGAAGAACGGCTTGATCGCAATCCGTAATTTGCGGTGCTCGCTGATTCGAAGCAACTCGCTCGGTGGTTTTAGAGTGGAGAAGATGGGAGTCATGTAATAGTGGAAGTAGAAACTTTCCCAAGTCGGGGGTCGGTAGTCCGCGCGCACGCACGACAATCTTACAGCCTACGAGTGTTGCTGCGGCAAGTAGCGTGGAGGCATTGCCACGGCACTCGACTGCTGTTGCGGAGCCTCTATCAATATCTGACCTGCGACACAGAGTTCAGATAACAAAGCGAAGAAGCGTTCGCTAGGTTGCGTGCGCGGTATAGCGACTTACACCTTTCGTAGAGCGGCACCTTTATGCACTTCACCTCGCTTGCCCATGTGCATATGCGAGCGCGTATATGTTCCAGGAGCGTTTCGCCGCTCTCGGCGTCTAAAGCGCTTGCATTTGAATTTCATGAAGCTCAGGTCAGCTTTGCATAACATATGAATACGAACGGCGCAGTTGCCGGCAATGCACGCCCTGTGTTGCTTTGCAAGCGGCACTCCGCGTAGATTTCATAAATTGCACGCCGCGTTGCTCACTTAAAAAGCTCAAATAAAAAGAGAGTGGCGACGGAGCTCTTTAGTCTTGTTTCACTTGAGTGCCAAAGTTGTTCCAATATTTTCGTGTAATTTCTTCGGCGCGAATGTTTTCGCGAACGTTTTCGGTTGGGCTAATGGGAACGTATGGGGACAGTGACCTTAGCTCCATTCTTTTCTTAGCATTTCTTCTCACTTGGCGGTATTTGCTGTCTCAAATGCCTCTCCAATACGTTAATGCTCCTCAAGGCGCATAAAGGATTTTAGCAAAATTAGAATATTTTTGTTTGTCGAAAAGCGTTTTCAGCACGGTGGTTCAAAGAATATGTCATGCATGCAAAGAATGAAAATATATTTTATGACCTGCGTAAGAATTCCGAACTAGTAAGCTTGAAGAACTTTCCTTCTATAATTCGGTACATTCTTAACGCCCCGAAAAGCGTAGCAACATTTTGTGGGGTTAACAGAGGCTTAATATGCACAAATTAATCGTTCGATCGTGCTTGCCTTGCCCTTTCAGAAAGAATGTGGTCGCAAGTTTTGTCCTCTTATTTCCGGTATTCTCGATTTGATAACATGTTCTTAAGGCCGATTAAAATGGTGGCAGAGTCATAGCATTCCGTCTAGATAAGTGACATAAAAACAAACGCAACGCCTAAGCTTCTGACGAAATCAGCGCTGCACTTCTACCTTTTTGCGATGCACGTAGTGTAGAGCAATTCTGCCCATAATCTACCGTCTTTCTGCTCCCACCAAATCAAGCTCGAGGCTATCAATGCGGCGAAAACTTATTTCACTGACTCATAACTACAGCCATAAACAAGTATTGGATTAGGCAAGCGAAAGCGACAAGGGCCATCCAGGGAAGCAATAAGTGGGAGACATAATTCGACAAGAAAAATAGTGAGTGGCATACAGGAGTACAGCAAGCAATATGACAAGGTAATGCTCAACAAACTGCACAGGTCAATATTTTTCTGAAATGATGATAAGCATGAGTCGCTGTGCACGGCTCAGTCAACGCTTGAGAAGGGCTGTATCTGCTCCCTGTTTTTATTCGTTCCTCTAGGTTAACTTAACCTCCTTTCGTCTACCTTTTATATGAAACTGCGTGCAGAAATAGGTGCTCTCAAGCTGTGCTGCCCACGTTTATAGAGAATTTTCTGCCTATAATCTCAGCTCGTATCAAACGAATGTTATTGAAGTCTCGACCAAGAACGAATGATCGACGAGTTTCTTTTACCCCTGTTACTTGGTCTCTGCAGCCTCTACAGAACTAACTACTCTAGCCGGCATTGTCAAATGCACTTTACATTTTGTTTGTTTCTTTGTTTTGTGTGTATTGTAGCCAATATAGAGCTAAGTATTATTTTGGATTCGAACTAAACGGTGATAACTGTTTTGAAGCGTCCGCTGGACCAAACTTTAGACATTAATTTTTGTGTAATGAATTCAGGGATGTTTCACGAACGTTTGGACATAATAGCTGTCAGGAGCACGAGTGGTTTACGAAACATACCTTGTGCGCTCGATTCTTTTCGTTCTCGTGTTCATTAAGCTGCTTTGAAGAAATTACTTAAATGCATCTAGGACGCCCGCGTATTAGTTAGAAACAGTACAAACGAGCTTTTGAACTTCAATCACATATATTGTGGTAAGTTCGAACCCACCCGAATTTTCTTGGGGTGCAAACGCTGACTAGCATTGCTTTCTATGGGCCAACATATCCTTTTGTGTGTGTCTGTGTGCTTGTTGTCAAAATAAACGCGGCAGTAGGGAGCCGTTGTGAATAATTCTCTGGAGTATTTCATAGAACTGTGCAGCATAGAGTTAACCGTTTCATTAATTCCGGTTTTACTGTGACCTGAAAGCCTCTTTACGTGCACATGGTGACAGATCACGAATAATTTCACCTTCATGGTACTGTAGATGTTAAAACCTATGTGGTCATTCAAATTAGAGTTGGAGACGCAAAAAATAACTCGTTTACATTCTTGTTGTATTACAGTGAGTTCAACGTAACCTGAACAGAGCGCAAGTGCGTCGAGTGTACGAGCATTTTAAAGTTATTTTTCGCTTTTACAGTCATCGTGCCTCTCGCGATATCCATGTCAGAGTGTAAATGTCACAAAAGTTGTAGTTATGCCGTTAATATTACTCATGCCTCTCTATAACGTCACCTATTTTTTGTACAGTACGAACTAAAGGCATAAATTGTCGGGGACAATAAAGAGTTGAAGGCAGTAATGCTTAATCTTAAGGCACGGAGAGACGACCACAATAGGAAACGCATAAACATTGTGCGCGTGGATTAAGGACAATCAACAGCGCGTCCTTATTATGTACACCTTTTTTTTTGCAAATATATACAGCACACAAAGATTGCTGCTGTGTAAGACAGGTTGTTGTAGCAGTTCTCGAACTCTTAAAATCTGAACGAGCAAGGAGTACAGTTTCCCTCAGTCTCGAGAGATTTGATGCGCGCGATGCCAGATGAGTCACAGTGCAAAACCGTGAAGCAACCCTGCTGGCCCGTAAATTTTTGATAAAAGGTGTAAATTGTCTCAGCAAAGCGTCTTCTTGGTGCTGTTCGTTTACGCTGTTCTCCTGATAATCAAACTGCTTTCCGACGTTCTCCAAATCACGCAAAGTTCTCATCGTGGTAACACGCACGCGTGTACCTGCTTTTGCACTCAATCCTTGGCACCTCTCATTTAGAGTAACGCACTACGTACCACGCGCACACTGCTCTCCATATCTGTAAATACCACCCTGCCGACTGCGGCGCACTGACGCACGTTCATGGGGCAAGGTCGTTCCCGTAAATTATTCTGCTTCCGATACGCGTCGATTGAAAGAGCCCGCTGTTTACCCTCTTCCTATGAGCGATGGCCTCCGCTTTTTTTTTATTCCGTTGCGCTCGCTGAAAACGCGCTCATGGCGTGTCGGCTTCTGCTTTGGTAGCTGGCTGTGCAAACAGCCCCGGCGGCCTCTCCTTATATACGGGGCTAGTACCTGGCATTCTTCGACGCCGGTGGCCGGGCATATCCTCAGTGAGAGTCACCTGCCTCCTTGCCTTGCTCACAAAGAAGGGGGCCGTTCCCCCCCCCCCACACACACGCACGCACGCACGCACGCACGCGCACGCACACACACACACACACGCACGCACGCACACACACACACACACACACACACACACGCACGCACGCACACACACACACACACACACACACACACACACACACACACACACACACACACACACACACACACACACACACACACACACACACACACACACACACACACACACACACACACACACACACACACACACACACACACACACACACACACACACACACACACACACACACACACACACACACACACACACACACACACACACACACACACACACACACACACACACACACACACACACACACACACACACACACACACACACACACACACACACACACACACACACACACACACACACACACACACACACACACACACACACACACACACACACACACACACACACACACACACACACACACACACACACACACACACACACACACACACACACACACACACACACACACACACACACACACGCACGCACGCACGCACGCACGCACGCACGCACGCACGCACGCACGCACGCACGCACACGCACACACGCGCGCACACGCGCGCACACGCGCGCACACGCGCGCACACGCGCGCACACGCGCGCACACGCGCGCACACGCGCGCACACGCGCGCACACGCGCGCACACGCGCGCACACGCGCGCACACGCGCGCACACGCGCGCACACGCGCGCACACGCGCGCACACACGCGCACACACGCGCACACGCACACACGCACACACACGCACACACGCACACACGCACACACGCACACACGCACACACACACGCACGCACGCACGCCTGCACGCCTGCACGCCTGCACGCACGCACGCACACAGGCACGAGAAGCGGCTCGCAGGAGGAAGATGGATTGCCGCCGTGCATCATGGCGCAAATGCAGCTTATACCACCACGTCTAACTGCGCAGTCCTCGACTTCATTCTGCTGTACTCTCTCAGCGAGAGCGCGCGTCACCCAGTCAGCGCTGGTTGAGAGCTTTAGGAAAGGAGACAAGGAAAAATAGGAGTTTGAAGAGCGAAAAAGAGAGAGCATAAAAGCGCTAGCGGGAGACTTAGGGAAAGCGATCTGCGGAGATAAAGGGATGAAGAACGGTAAAGAAATGGACTGTTCACGCGCCTCTTTCTTGTAGGCTTGAGAGCTCATGGCCTCCATAGAAGAAGTTGGAAACTCTCCTTAGCTGGATACTTATCTAGGATTTACCCGGCGTAGCTTCCTGTAGCCGCCATTTATTTTTATTAATTTTTGCTTGCAGGATGAATCGTAGGTAGGCTGCTGCTTTCTGACTTGTAGACGAAAGGAAAAAGAGAAAAAAAAAGAATTTTTGGAGTAGAAAAGCTTTCGTAGCTGAGATAGAAACTTACACAAAAAAAATGTAAGTGAAGCCAGTACACAGATGGAACAGTAAAATGTCAAGAAGACAGGAGGAGGATAAAAATAGTAGGTTCTGCTGCCCAATGTATTTAACGGCCTAGAAACAATGCACTCAGAGTGGGAGCCTCCGTGAGAGAAACAAGAAAAGCAAGACGGCAGTGTAACTTTATTTGTAGTTAGCTGAGTACCTGTGCAAGTTTGATCTTTTAATGCAGGAAGTTTGATCGGCAGCAAACCTCCTACGCGGTTCCTTGTCCTTGTTTTGCAGTTTATTGCTTTGTTATTGTATTTTCCCAGGGAACCTCCCCCGCGTATATGAACAGATTTGTGTTGAGTCACGTGAACGGCGTGATATGCAGCTGCCTCTCACAATAGAGAGAAGCACTTGACGTTGCGAGAGAGCAGCACGGGGCGTGTGGAATTTAAAAAGCAACCTCTCTTTTCATTTTTCCTCAAGGCAGTTAACACTGTAGTATTAGCCTATCGTTATTGTTTCACTCAAGAGAAAGCAATTACAAAATAACGACTTCCTTCGGGTGTACATCAGTCAGCGTCACGCGATCTAAAAAGTTTTAGTACCTTCGCATTAGGGTGTTTTCGCACTGAAGCCACCTTGTATCAGCCTCGGCGGCAGTCACCACGGGCTCTTCCCGGCGCATCCTCTTTGCTGCGGCTTCGGCGGCACGCAGTGTTCGATCCCGACGCCAACGCCTGCATTACCTCGTATTTTGCTGCACGAAGTGCGGAATCTAAATGGAGGTCGCCGCTTTCTTTCCCCATTTCGAACACGTCGCAATGTCTCGGCAGCAGTAGGCCGGGGTTATCACCGGCTTCTCACACTAGAGAGAACACACCGTGCGGCTGACCAGCCTGCCAGCACGTGCCGGTGTGAGCCTGCACGCTACTCCGACCACCTTGGGTAATTTAACGTGCACTGACATCGCACAGTGCACGGGCCTCTAGAATTTCGTCTCCATCGAAATTCGACCGCCGCGGCCGGAATCGAACCCGCGTCTGAGGACATCCAAGAATCTATGTATATTAATTAATGCTTATTAGATAATGGAAATTCTGCATGTATGGGCATTAACCTATTAAAGCTATCGCGTTATATCCTTAAACCGGAGCAAGTGTCCTCTTCAATCTTTTAAAGAAATCGCCTAATGTTTACCCCTGTGGTAACACGGTTTTGAGCGCAGCGCCTCTCGATACGTGTTTAGCTGTTGCATCTGCTCCAGTCATCGCAGTAGACGATCTGGTCGGAAACAGTGTGGCGCGCTTTTGCGGCGCGCTTGCATAGCCGTGCACCACCTTACGGCAGCCTTCTAGACGGGAATCACCCTTCGGTTAGAATTGTGTCCCGGCACCTCCGCGAAAGGATGCGACGATTCTTTAACAGTTACGCGCTAAAAGTGCTGGTCTTAGTGCGCTCCCTGCAGCTATCTTCTCGTTTAACCTCAGTAGTCGATTAGAAAAACAGTTAAGAAGAAAACTGATAACTAATACGAAATTTTCTTCTAATTGCGCGAGCTTTCTTAATACAGAAGTTAAAATATTGTTTTTCTTTTGTTCGAAATAAACGTTCCCTTTAACAGTCCTCACCGTGATACAACAGCGCGAATTTTTAAATTTCAGTGCTGCCATATCCGCGTTCAGTCACTTCTTCGCCGAAGTGACTGAGAAACGGTTGCAAAGTGTCGGCGATGGGACTGAAAGCAAAACAAAAATAAAAGGCTTGTATTTTTTTACCCGTCGCTCCGCCGTCGCAAGAAATGGCTGATTTGCCACAGTTCTTAGACGTCGAGAAAGAAAACAATCCCAAAACAAAAGCCCAAAGCAGGAATGTTCTAAACTCGGGCACTGGCCTCCCAGCAACGGCGTGTGCACTGCGGAACTTGCATCGTGGAAACACATCGCGACGCGTGGGGCGATGAGAGAGAGGGAAGCTGGCAAAGAGGTTGAGATTCAGCGCTGCATCGAAAAATAGAGGTACAGTACTCACGGATTGAAATAGGACATTCGGAGCGCGTGGCCGTCGCTTCATGGAGTGCCGCCCGTAGACGCTCATGAAACCAAGGTGGTGCATTGTGGTATGGCGCGAGAGGGAGAACATCTACAAAGCAGAATTGTTCCTTCCAGTAGCCAATGAGCCGGCCTGTGGTTTACCACATGCCGCGTGGCACTGCAAGGTTAGCGCTCCGAATGTCCTATTTAAATCCGTGAGTACTGTACATAGCGACAGATGTGCACGAGCGCTCTGGGGAGAGGGACTCGTAAGTGCGCAGACCATTTCTGAGAGCACCGGGCATTGTCTTTGGACTGCAGTACGGTGAGCTGAGTGGTGAAGACACCGCGCAGCCCAGAGACAAAACAAGAGACACGAGCTGCTTCCGGCATCCGCACAAAGATACGTGGGGACAGGATGCAAGACGGAAACGGCCGTACGGGGTGACACAGAGGTGGTCGGCGCAAGTCGGAGGTCGCGCTAGCACATGCAGTGGCTCCGGAAGCAAGGGGCCGTTTGTAGTCGCGAAAGGGGAATTTTTCGGCGGAGGTGCACTCGGGAGCGCTGCTTCCTGATTGAGAAGTTTCGTAGGGAACGCTGAGGGCTACGTGTACGTACCTGAGCTCGTGTAAGAGGAACCGTCACTACATGCCAATTCAATGCTTCGAATTCAATGGAGGTGAAATTCCAGAGGCCCGTGTACTGTGCGATGTCAGTGCACGTTAAAGAACCCCAGGTGGTCGAAATTTCCGGAGCCCTTCATTACGGCGTCCCTCATAGCCTGAGTAGTTTTGGGATGTTAAACCCCTATAAACCAAACCAAACCTCTGAAGCGCATTGTAAATTGCGACGATTGTTCGCTTTATGCTAGATACGTCAGAAATGGCACAAAACGATTACATCAGGCCTCTTAACAACGCCCTAGATAGTTAAGAGGCATAAAGGTGTCATGTGGCAAACGCGTTTCAGGAGTTGCATTCCATTAGTGGTGACCCCGGGTTTTGCCAGCTGTGTCTCGTATTTAGCTACTGCCCCAAGCAGCGAGCACTAAGGCTTAGTGCCTTAATACAAGGATACATTGAAACACTATTACGATGTATATCAGCAGTAAATATCAACCCTTCACCTTTCTATGTTCACCGCCTGTAACAAGCAGGACTGACGATTTCAGGTGAATAGCCATGCGCACTGCACGATATACTTCAGCCTACCTATCCAGATCATGCCACGGACTAGAGTAATAACTAACACGACATAATATTTTTTTATTTCCTCACGTTCGCGTTTGAATGTGTACGGAGATATGGTGCCGAATAATTTTGCACAGAACAACAGCAAAACAAACCAGTGAAACTTCTGGCTGCTACCTTTCTGGCGCCTGTATATTGTGTGTCTAACCTGACTAAAGTTCAATCACATAGAGCTTTAGTAAACCAAAGAGGAGAGAAAAACGAAAGGACTACTCCAAAATTCCGGGATTCGCGTAACGAACCAGGAAACATGAAAGCGGGGCAGGTATTGAGGTAATAAACAAAGCCTATTCACGAGCCAGCCCATAGACCCGGCGTGCTCCTGCGATGACGTAGACAAAGGCGGCTTGGCGTCAAAACCAAAAGAAAGAGAAGATAAAGAAAAAGAAGGAAGTGTCAGGCGTCGGTGCTGGAGGCCGTTTCCACGGGTCTTTATACGAGTGGCCGCCACACCGTTCGAGCACCGCAGGAAAACAAAAGGAAGTGCCGTCAAAGGAAGTGGCTGAGGGGGAGGATCTCTCCTGGCGCGCAAGGTTTCCAGCTATAGCGTATGGCGGGCACACAAGGGGGACAACATCTCCCCCCCCCCCCCCCCCCTCCTCCTTTTATTCTACACCTTCCCTCTACAGCCCACCTCTTTTCAGAATTAGGAGAGAAACAAGGGCGAGAAGCGCGGAAGTATGTCCCGTTTTGGGACTGCTACATGCACCCGAGACCCGGTGGGCTTAAGGTGCCGAACGCCTGTACACACACTCTACCTGCCTCTAAAATTCAATGCAGTGAATGCGCAGCCGAGAGCTGTCGAGTATGGAAGGATGCGGAGGAGGCTTTCTGAAGCTGTGTTAGGCACCTCTGCTTTCGTAGATCATGGGTTTCTCTTGCATTCAGTAGCACTGCTTTCTGATGAAGAACGGCTAGCAATACTCTATCCTGTAGACTCCTGTCAGCGGACCATTGTGTAGGTCATCAAAGGGAGCCTCTTCAATTTCGGCCCTAACACTGTCTCGTGCGGAATCCGGCCGCCAAGCTCGAGTCGTGCTGCGTGGTATTAACGAATCCCGGCAAAGCTGAGGTGTCAGTATACGGGGACAGAGAGGCAAGAATTATGTACCGGTTCCGGTTTTGAAATTAGGAGAAGCTATGTGTCCACGCTTCGTGGAGGCGGGAAGTGACGTCTGCGCCTGTTGTGCACTGGTCGGGCGGCTATTTTGAACTGCACTCTTACTTAAGCCCACAGTTCGCTTTTTTTTGTATTTGCGAGGGCATGACGGCGTCTTGCGTTTTTCTCGCCTTCTGTAACAAGTGCTTGCGTGCTTGTGGAGACAGGATTATTGTTGTTGTTTGGCTTGTTGTCCTCAAGAGGATAATAGCGCATACCCACTGCGGGGAATTGGTCAAAGCACAGGCGGCGACTGGCGTGTTTTAAGCGTTTGTTACCTCGTTTTATTTTTCTTCCTTCATCACATTGTTTAGAACTGGTGTGTTGCCCTGCGACCTGTAGGGGTGCTCGAAACCGCGGTTACCCGAAGAGCACCTACGTTGGCTCAGAGCGAACCCTTGACGGCTCTGTTCTAGCAACACGGCTTATTACAAAGGTTCCAGGTCACGAATAAATGAGGAAACGCCTTGGACATGAGAGCACAGCTTATATGAAGATGTCTGAATCGCATTAGGTAATTTACAGCCGCTAGTAAAAATATTAGCACAATGACATGACCGGAGCGGTGAAAATCGCGTCGTATTTCGCGAACACACCAGTCACTTCTGTTATCGGTGTGTTCTTAACCGCAGCGCCGGGCGTTTCTATCTGCCGCTCCTGTGGCATGTCAGTAGTGCTGATCTGTTTTACTCATTACTGTATATGTGCTGGGTCGGGGTCCGATCGATACAATACGCACTGTGTTCGTTAGAAAGAAGACCGGAACACTACAGTGAAAGTTAGATGTAGGTCTATACCCCCGGAGAACTTTAACTCTAGAGCACACAACTGAACACGCTATTGACTTCAACGACAAAGCACAAAAGCACCGTGGGCAAAGAAGCAAACCGCGCACTTATGATACACGCCTATTGGCAATTTAATTGTTCAGCTTTGAGGTAACATGGCATCACAGGGCACCTGCGTCGACAAAACGCTCCCCTGCTCGACTAACTATGGACAGATGATTATAGACGAGGTGACCAGTGTCCTAAAAAACGAATATTCAGCCTCCTGCAGCTGTTAACAGCGATAGCCTCATATTAACAAGCTTTCCGGCGATTTCATTAAAGAACGCGGGTCTTTGATGCGTGAGATAAAGAAGGAAGGGAAGAAAGAAAGGAATTTGAAGTCCATATGGGGCACTTACACTACAGCATGAGGTTGATTTTATAGCATGTCTTCGAGGTGCACCTCGTGTGGTTCCCCTTGGTGCTCCAAAGACACAAGAGAATGCAAGGCAGTCTTCCGGCTACCGAAGCCTTTTGAAGAGTAGGCGGGGCAAGAACCACGTGATCCAGCAATAGCTCCAGTCTCATCATGGTTAGCGTCCTTTTTCTCACTAACCAAACACATACTGCCAAGTTCTCTGGTGCGGCACGTGAACCCACGGGCGCAAAGTTTGATGCGTGCAAGCGTCTGCTTGCTGGAGGAGACAAGTGATGTGGAGCAATTTATTCTATTTTTTGAAGCGCCCGCAAATATTTTTTTTCTTTACAATACTGTAAGCCCTTCACGGGCTGTTGCAGGGCGGGAGGGAAAAATGTACAAAAAATGAGCCTTGCTACAAGAAGTACAACAACTCCAACTTTTTCTGAAAAATGTCAGCTGAATTTGTGTCCTGAAGCAATTTAAGCAAAGCATATGGCATCATTTCTAACCACTCTGCCTTAGTGGAATCTTTCAGTCGAAATTATATAATGCGTTTACCTCCCCGTCTCTTCTACCTCATTCTTCCACTATCTAAGACATTTCATTTGCCACACGGCGAAGATCAAGAGCGCTGCTTGTGTTCTCCAACCATGCTTCCGATTTTATACTACTGGGACCTGATAGGCGACGAACGTCATAGGCTTGCCAACCGGGCATTCTTGAACCCAATAATTACATTCCATATCGGCAGTGTCTAACCTTCCACTAATACGCTGTCTCTGATGCGCGACAGAAGAATGCACAGAATGGGCATACCTGCTTCCACGGATGAAACATACATGAGACATACAACGGGGAACGCGAAGTGTTCTTCAGTATACAACCTTTGTCAGTAAAGTTCCGAGAATGAGTCCCTTAAAAAATGCGTTTAACATTGAAATAATTTGTGCAGCACCCCTCCAAAATAGTCTACCTTGCAGTCTATACACACCTTCCAACGCTTCTTGAGGTCTTGGAAACAGTTAGAAAACGCTTCTTTTGGTAGGGCTGTCAGCTACTTTGTCGTGGCGTCTTGAATGGCCTCCACGCTCCTCATCCAGTGACCTTTTAGGGCTCTCTTCACACGAGGAAACAGGAAAAAATCGCGCGCGTGTGGAGAGGTCAAGCGAGTATGGCGGATGGGGAAGTACAGTAATGCTGTGTTGGCGGGAAATTATGTCACGCTGGGAGCAGTGTGCGGCCTTGCGTTATCGTGGAGAAGGCTCCATTGTCCAGATGACCATAAGTCAGGGCGACGGCGTCGCAGTGCATCACGTATGTGTTGGAGCACGCGGATATAAAACTCCTGATTCACCGTTTGCCCTTGTGGGACGAACTCATAGTGTATGGCACTTCTGGCATCGAAAGAAACTGTCAGCATCGTCTTTGTTTTGGTCTTCTGTCGCCGCACCTTTCTCGACGCCGGAGAGCTTGCGGAACGCCATTCGGCGCTCTGCTTCTTTCTTGAAGATCGTATTGAAAACACAATGTTTCGTCTTCAGCAATGATGCTGTCGACGAATGCAGCATCCTTCTCTACCTCGGAGAGCAAATGTGTGCTCACTGATGCCCGCTTGTCCTCCTGGTCCTGTGTGAGAGAGTGCGGCACAAGTCTGGCATTCAGCTTTTGTTTCCTTAAGTTCTCACGCATGATTTGGTGGCATGTTGTCTTACTAATGTCGAGAGCATCTGATAGCATGCGGACTGTAATGGTTCGGTCTTGCTTTATGATTTCCCTGATCCGAGCCACGCTGTTTTCATTCCGTGAGGTTGAAAGGAGCCCCTGCCTTGTGCGGTCTTCCACCGTCGTTCTCTCCGAAACGAACGTCTTGTGCCACTTGAAAACTCGCGTCCGCGATAATGGCTTGTTGCCGTGGGCGTCACGAAGGAGCTCATACGTCTTTGTGGCTCTCTTGCCAAGCTTCACACAGATTTGTATTGTTACACGCTGTTCGTGGTGGAAGTCCATCTCTCCACATTCACTCACAGCAGAATGTTCAGACGACTAGTGACAACGTATTTTTTTTTTGTAGTGCCATCTAGCGGCTGCCACAGCAGTTAACACAAATAGCTCAGGTTAGCCCTAAAAGATGGCGCTACACATAAGCACCAATATTTTTTTTCGTGTGGGGGGGGGGGGGGGGAATCGTTTCTAGAGAAGAAAATAAATCAGTCTAGAAACTTTACGGACAAAAGTTGTATATATTACGGCCGGCACTCACACACAACGAAACCAATGTTTCCGTTCGCTTGCTAGAAAAGAGAAAGCAATAATATTTCTCTCAGCTCAAGCCAGTCTTCGTTAAGTGGAACATTCGCAGGGGAGCGATGAATGGCGCTGCCATGCTAGAACTTAGGCCTCTTTCTAGATTTCTCCGTTTCTTCTAACCAAAAATAAATAGCGGGTGCAAATTGCCACTGCTACCCACAGCATGCAGCATCAGAAATCCGATGGTCTTGAGCGTCACGCATTTTTCGGAAGGCTTTAATAAAGATTTGTTTCGGCATGTCAACTAGCCGCTTTAGCGCTCTGTGTCCGCGAGGATTTCGCTTGCGCGTATGCGCCAATGTCTCGAGATCGCTAGAAGGAAATGCAAAAAAAAAAAAGATGCTACGCCACGAGACTAGCGAAAGAGCAAGAATTGGGCTTCGGCGTGCCATGCGAAAGCGGACCGGATTGGACATCCGACGACCACTCTGGAGGAAGGAAGCTGGCAGAGCAACGAGGCGCGCACTATGGTAAGGGGAGCGAGGAGATGTCACGGCTTGTGATGTGACGCGCAGCAGTAACAGCAGCGCCAGCGGGAGTCAACAGCAACACGCGAGGAGACCCAAAAGCAGGGCGACATCTACGATGCAGCATGACACGCGATAACTCATGGCGATGTTCGACCTCTCCTCTGTGTGCGCGTTGTTCTCGGCCTGTCCACTCGGCATCATACTCCGTGTTTTCTTTTTCTTTCGCATTATTTTATTTGCTGTTATCCAGGACTGAGTGGTGCTGCATACATGCGAATGGCTTAACTTTGCGTTTTTGAGTGTTTGCAATTCCTTCCGGATTCTTGAACGAACGCTGAGACGAAAGTGACAGGCTCTGCTACGACTGGGTAGCTGGGAGGCTCGCTTCACCTGTATACATTCATACAAGAGGCTTTGGCGCTGGAAAGAGATGTTCTCGGAAAGTACTCCTCAAGAATGGTTGAAACATGGCCCGCATTTGGCACAACTGGGCTGCTCCCGACAAAACGACGCTGAAAATAGTGAGCGAGGGAGTGTAGGTGGGCTTAGATAAATGGGTAAGAATATAGGGAGTGAGTGAGAAGGAGGAGCGCTTAGGGAAGGAGTTTAGACTGGAGGATTGGAGAGCTGCCGCCACCGTGAAACTAAAGCTTGGAATGTGATTGATGACGCCGTACGAGCAGAGCTTGCTTTGAGAACGAGTGTACTAAATCGCCGAGAAACGGGCGCCGGGGACAATGCAGGCGCGTCGCGTGTAACGAACGAAACAGAGATATTTGTCTAAATGAATTCTTCCGTCAAGGAAACATTCTTTCAAGCACTGAGGCGGATTTGTTGGTAGAACGAGCGCCTCCGACCTCAAAAGGGGTAATAAATTTTTTCTTGTTTAGTTGTTTTGTTTATGTGTATTTCGTGGAATCTGTGAGGATGACAGCTGAAATGTTTTGAGGTTATTCTTTAACACTTCTGGCTTCAAATAGGTTAGGCAGATCTGGCTGCTCAAGAGAGCACAGTGCACTATAACGGATCACTTTCTCGAACGTTCTCAACATTCACGTTTTATTTCTATTTGTTCTTCAGGATTTTCTTTTTCATTATGAATCATCACCAACCCACCACACTAACTGTATTGGTAACGAACGCATTACGATGAGCTCCGGACGCCACCAGCTGTTTCTCCACTTCCTGTTGACGCCACGCTGAGATAAAATTGACGCCTTCGCCACTGAATTCGCTGCCACCGTCATGCGTGAAAGCCTCCGAAAAGCCATTGCCACTGAAGTAAGCGGAAAAGTGAGACACGTTCGGTTATTCGGAAAGCCTCGCATATCATACCATAACTCGGCGAAAAATGACAGCACTGAGACCAGTGCATTACAAAGATAAAAGTGGCACCCCTCCCAACCGTTTCAATATGCACACAAAGGGCGCTTCAATACACACCGGAACTTCATAGAAAAGTGACACGATGGATGGAGACACTTCAGCGATGGGCGAGCTTATATCAATGACCTTTTTTGTTGTTTCCTTTTCGAGCGCCACGCTCGAAATATCGAAAGAAAGTCCCAGGGCTCCACGAAGGAGTGAACAATATCTATTGATTGTCTGCTGAAGTAATCGCTTCTTCTTCATCCCAAAAACCCTTTACGCATCCCTCCATCACATCGTTCTGTTCCCACTTGTCACTCGAAAATTTGAGGCGCCGCAACCACATCCTGTTCCCCAAGGCGATCATGATTGCCTTCCCTCGTGAAATATGGCGTTTACGGTATCAATGGAGAGGTGCTGCTATTCGGCACGTAACGGTTACTGGAACGAGAAGGAGGGCCAGACAAGGTGTCTGGAGAGAGGGATGTGGGTGATGGCAAGAAGTGTCTGGAGTCCCGGTATTCTACCACGACAATGAAGAGGCCGCGCACCGCGCAATGAATAAACGCGGCCGGCTTTGCTGGTATACCATGCAGGGGTGACGCGCGTCTGCAGCTTCACGCGTGGCGCTATGCGACGGGAATCGACTGATGCTGCTGAAGCGTGACAGGCGGTGCTAATAGGAAACGACCGCAGCTGTGCGGGCGTCAGAAGAGCTGCTACCGCAGGCGTCTCGATGCATTTGCGCGGCTCTACAATTAAACAGCCCCACGTGTGTACTGTTGTCGATGGCCGGAGGTGTGGTTTATACTGCCTGGAAAGGCGGAAAGAAAGCAAAAAAAGAGACATTAAACGCTAAAGGAGAAAAACGCTCGGAGAATGTCATTAGTCACATCGATGTCTCCTTTCTTGGCTGCGCTATGTTCGCGCGCTTTCTCTCACTCTTTCTCTCGCTGTCGATAACCCATATCGTTTTTCTGCTTGCCACTGTATGTGTTCCAGCGTTAAAAGAGGTTGCACGGCCCTTTTCATTTTTGCGTGCGCACCAGGTTGGCGGCTTGGCTCGGCTTGCGCACTCAGTCACACCCGCAAGCGCTGTTACATCATACCAGCATGAGATGCCTGCGATACACCTATCGCACCTGCCTTGTCAAATATGCGGAATAGAGCTGTTTGGAGTTATTTTAGAAATGTGCCGACGCGGATTTTCCCGTGACCCTCAACGTAAATTACAGGATCACGCTGACTGAATTCGTGTAAGTTACGGCTGAAAGCTTCTGAAAACTCATTTCTTAATATATTATTTTTGTTAAAATAGCATGCTACTTTCAAAGAATATTGTTTGTGTTTCAAGAAAGATATACCACAATACAATTCTTCAATATCTCAAAAATGTAAGCAAAAGTTAGCCAGTGGAAACCAAACCAAGTAAGACACACAGGAGACCCTTACAATTGGCCACACACAGGATCATCACAATTGGCCAACTGCATATCATCCAAGGCACCAACCAATTAGCCATAAAATCAAGAACACGTTTAGAGCAGCGGGCGCAGCCTCTGTTGTTCTATATTGCTGTCTAAATCATTCTTGGTTGGCGACGTCTCACATGTTGTGGCGCCATCGTGCACAGAAGTTCTCAGCTCATACCTTTTCGCGTCCATATAATGCTTCTGCAGTGTCCAGGGTTTTGAGGTTCGCCCCTTCCATAAGGCAATTAAATAGGAAAGAAGGCGGCATTGTAGTTTAATCTTCTTTTTTTGCAGAATAAAAATGTGGCGCCGCCTGTATACTAGACCATTACGCGCGTCACACAGCCCACGTTCCGAATTCTTGCCTTTGGGTCCGTAATGTGAAAAATTGGTCAAAAGGTAAATACTCAACAAAGGAAAACGGTGCAGAGCACATTTCATTCGTTCTGTTTCATTTAATCGTCGATGCTGTTTTTTCCTTCTGTGTTCCCACCAGTCTGTACGCAGGTCTAGTTTTCCAACGTACATTGACGCAACTTCTCTTTTTATTTTATTCAGAACAATCGAGCCTGTTCACTAATCGCCTACTCTAGTGCCTACTTACAAACTTAAGCTTCGTTACAACCAGAAATAATGATAAGTACAAGTAGAGATTTTTTGAAGCCTGTGGCAAAGAAACTTTGTCACTTTAGGACGAATTTTTTTTGAAATTTTTTTGTACTTTTGCTTTTAGTCTCGGCGAATATATGCCTCCACTTACTGGCCCTCGGTGTTTCAAATTCGGTGCGCTGGTTGAGGCGGACATTAAGTCGGTAAACTCGCGCTGAATTCCCATTTTCTTACCAGTGACAAATCTGCAGATTTATTCTGGGCTGAGGGAGTCGAAGGGGGACATGAGGTTCGGGAGGGCAGGGAGTAATACGGCGTCCTCAGAGTCCTCGGCGGCAGCCCGAGGCAAGGAAGGTAGGCAAGGGGACAGCCAAGGTAGGGACCGAGAAAAGAGCATTATAGGGGCGCGGCCGTCAAATATCTCTTTTCTTCCCCGAGCAAATAATATGCCTGGGATTAATCATAATTAATCATGAGCCCGCGCAGTAAACATAAACGAATGTTCCAACAACTATATGTGCTGCAGCCACGAGGGGATTCCACACATTAAACCCTTCACCCCTTTCCAGAAGAGAAATACGTCTTGATACAATCATATCGTCGTGAAAGACAAAGTTTTTGGCGCCCAATTTCAGTTTCAGCCGTTTGCTCGAACGTTTAAACCATTAAAGTCACGTAAAATGAACACATTTCTCTCAATAAGAAAAGTCTTGCGCATTATATGAAGCGCCTTGGTCATGCGGAATTTGCGGAAGAAAAATTGTCAGTTGGTTTGTCCGGAATGTCAGTCAGAATAGTGCGAGTAACTCGCCCGGCAGAGTTGATGCCCAGTACGGAAAGCACAGCCTTCTCCCCTTCCTCATCCGCCCATAATGAGCGGGAGAGACTGCTCTGTGCGTCTCTAACGAAGACAAATTTCTGGCTGTTGATCTTCCTGCTTCTGGCTATGGGACTGAGAGTCAAACTTACAGCCAAGAGGTTCTAGCAGCACGACCCAAACCAGACGGCTAACGTTGACCAATTTGTGTCGGCCCATTTGGCTGCCAAATGTTCCCCTTTCCTGAAGCTGCAATTTATGCAGCCTGGTGTCATTCATTTGGTAGAATAAGAAAAGAGCGAAACATGCACGTCCCAGCGGGTCTGATGTCGTTTCTCTTGACTGAAAATGCCCCTTCAGCAGCTAGACCTAATATTGTCTGCTAAGTTGTCCCCTGGCTTATAGGTTGTGCCTTTTGAAACTGCCCCTGAAATGCCTGCTCTGCTGCATAGAACTTTCCCCTAAAAAGGAGGTGGCTGCCTTCGTGGAATTTTATTTTTGTCTTGTTGGCATAATTCACCAGTCGTCGATACTTGACTGTTACGCAGTCTTACTTCATGCGTAATCCTGTCGTGTATTTATTCGGTCGGCTTAATAGGGTTCTTTGTCTTCAGGTTTGGGGAGTGACAAAGTCTTCTAGAAATAATCCTGTTGTCTTGCTGCACTTCTGGAAGGCCAGGGACATTTGTTTTCACTGGTGGTCAGAAAGGCAAGCATAAAATCATTAACAGGCATGCTACAGCTTGACAATTGATAGCGGTGTTGTCAAGAAAACTATTTCGAAATGTTCCGCCTCAGACCAAGTTGCAAAAAAAAATAGCTGATCTGTCATTAGATGGGCACGCAGCATTAGGGTGAGTTCAGGTTAACAATTATAAAATACTTACGTAAAAATTACGCGAGGAAGGCAATTTACCACTTATGAAAAAGCTTTATTCCTTAAGATGTTCATTTTCATAAGCGCCATTCTTTTCCTTGCTCTGTTCTTTAGAATTTTCTTTCTGCTTCTGGGCACAATAGAACTCAAGTGTCAGCCCTTTCCTGTGACAGGAAATTATATAAATGATCACAATTTCATATATTTTCACTTCAAGACCACCTGAATTGTGACCAGTAGAGGGCGTCGCAGGCTCTTTGTTGTTCTTCCTTCATGATGCACATAACTCCGGGACGAGACCATCACGGCGGCCAACTTCTTGGTGCAACTCAGTGTGAAAGCTGCCAAAAGTAATGAATTGTATTTTTTTTGTCCTCGCTTACTTTTGTAGCTGCCCCGCTTGCAGCACAATACTTTAAAATATCCTCTTACTAAAGACACACACATTTCGAGCTACACACATTGGGCTCCTTGTATCTACGGACGCTCAGCGCACATATATCTTTTTATTTGGTCTGTTGTGCTTTGATGAGCTTGTCAGTGCGTTGAGTGTGTACGTATGCATGCGAATGTGTTTTTGCGTCTTCACCGTAAGACACTGACAGTGTTTGTTTTAGGCGTTCTCAAAACTAAGACTTCAGGAAAACGCACAGACTAGAGGACCGGCCATAACGCGATTCAAAGCGCAGTGCACCAAGAAAAAACCTTTTTACGACCGAAATAGAGACACATACAGAAAGCGAAAAAGCGGCCACCTTGCTTTGAAAGTTTTTTTTTAATCTTCTTCATCCACCAAATACAGCGAAACAAGTTCACGCACACCAGCGACGACGTGAGGCAACGCTAGAGCGCTTGTAAGACGTGAGGAGCATTCGGGATGTTTCATCCCTAATCTTGTGCGCCGTATAACCGGACGCGTCCTCCTTTTTTCTTCCTCTGATCACTCCCCCCCCCCCCCCATCCCTTTTACTCTCCATTTTGTTTGTTGTGGCGGTCTTCCATCGCGTTTGGGGCGATAGGTTAACGTTCGTATGTTTTCCGCTGTGCCATCCATCCTTCAGGTTTTCATTGCGTGTGCAGGGAGGGAGTGCAAACTTTTGCGGTAGTTTTTTTTACTATTTTAATGGCATTCCGAAACCCACGATTCTTGTTTCCTGTCAGATTAAGAGAGGCAGGAAGAGAAGACAGAAAAGATGACGAGACTTTGAAGAACGGATAAATTTAAGGAATGATGCATCAGCCATAAAACAAAGTGAACGACTGTTTAGGACATAGAAACGGAGGTTTAAAAAAGTAGTTTGCTCGGACAGCCCAAAATATCGTATTGAGTGCTCGTTGTACTTAACTTCGTTTCCTTCGTCCAACGGAGAGGCGAAAAAAAAAAGAAAGCAGCAGCGAATCGAATAAAATGGAAAGAAATGAGAAGGAAAGGAGAATATCATGAGCTCAAATTTTGTTCCTTTTTGCCGTCGTCACTAGATTCGTTTTTAGTGTTCTTTTTCTTTCTTTCTCGCTAACTTCCGTCCAGTCTTTGCAAAAAGTTATTTTGTTTCTTCCGGGCATCCGTGGCCCCTGCTCGCTGCGGGGCAAATCTGATCGGAGCAGAAAATGGGCGGGAAAAAGCGTAGCATTTAGAGACGTACAAGGCGGGCACGACGCACCGAAAGTAAAAGGCCAATAGAGAGCTGCAGTGCCTCTTTGGGGATCCGCGGGGGCATGATTTGGAATCGAAGCTCGGAAAGCCCACGGGTCGAAAGAGCGGACGGCTCGGAATCAGCATCCAGGAGTGACGTCGTCGTCGTCGAAAGAACCCCGCCAGCGCGGGCAATTTATTTCTTTTGTTTCATTCTATCGCTGTTTTTTTGTTTCTTCTCTTTTCTATTTATTTCTTATTATCTGGCTACTGACGAGGCTAATCAAAGGCAGTTATTTTTTTTTCGATTATTATGGTAGCAACTATGAAGGTAAGCACTACACAAGGGCAAACGCTTAGGCTTACAACTGAGCAGAAATCGCTTTGTGCTTGTACCGATAAGAGCAATCAGCCCGCAATGGGGCATCCGGGCCACTTTTACTTGTTCATTTTTCTCTCAAATATTTTGCCCCAGTGCCACAGAGCTTAACGATGGAAGCTGGAAAGAGATTATTTGCAACTGTCAGCAAGCTTTGTAGTTACAAACAGCTGTGCCCCAATTTCTTGAACAATGACGATACGACTAGCGTCTTGTATTACAAACCACCAGTATCGTCGATGGCTGCATTTGAAGCTAAAAATTTTATCGCAAAGTGGATTTCCTGTTGTTTGTGCTTTACAATCCACCTGCTTGAATTAAACTAGGAGCGCTTGTTCATTGTCCCTCTAGGGCTGTAAAGCTTTATTTCTTAAACAAGTTTTTACCCTGGCAATACTCCTAACCTAGTTCTTACTCAAGAGGCGAGCAATAGAAACAAAACGCAAGTTTTGAAGTGAAAATAATTTGCGTCCTTTAATATTTTAAATAAACGCAGACAAGTTTAAAATGTTTGTGTTTATTTGTAATCGAGTGCACTCCTTTTAGCTTACCAAGTGACAGCTTCTTGTTGAACACTTGCCAACAAGTGTCAAGTTGGCGAGAAATGAGAAATACTACTTGCGGCATGCAAATGGAATATATAAACATCATTGGCACTATGTTTCAAGTCGTGCAAGACATGAAGCATTTCATGCCAAAAATGGCATGTCAAGTACGCTTTGATGAAAGCGTTCAAGAAAATAATATCTGTTTTGTGTCGTGTGTCGGTCACTTCACAGTAGTAAAATTTGCATTTAAACACGCCAACAATTGTGTGTTTCTCTAATGTGTTCGTATAAAATATGATGACCTACACACACAAGAAAAAGAGAAACAAGAGCGATAAATAATTTATTAGGAAAACTTTTGTTGGCGTAGAAGCGGTAGCGTGGATTCAAAAGAAGAGTCCCGCAATGTTTCCTTCTTGCGGCTAGGTAGAGGGCTTTATTTTTGGAACTTGAACCAATGTCGGAAGAATACCTCAACGTATTCGTATGCTTCCTGCTGCCGAGAGAAAACAGGACCATTTCACATGTTTCAAAGTTTTTGTGGTGGAAGCGGTCACTTTCTGCCAGGTCATGTGTTTGTGCCCTGTGAGCTAAACATGACCTAGCAGAGGACATGACTTGTGACCCCATTCGCGTAAATGTTTACAAAACAAGTTTTATTACTGTCACGTTCACCGTCATGCCGAAACGACGACGATAAATGCTCATGTTATGTGAGGATCTGCTGAGCCAGGCCACTAACTTCAAGCTTCACGAACTTATGCACTAATAAATATAGAAGCAAATAACGTGTATAAGGACGACGTTGAGAATACTTGTGCGAAGTGCCCTCTGGAGGACTCCAGTAGTAAAAAACGCAGGCCTGACGTGACTGCATTTCCGGCGGGAACAGAAGAACCGAAATAGTAAAAGAACCCATGATTACAAAACGCGTCTTTACTGCATGCACTGACATCACGTCCTGTCGCTTTTTATGGCCGCACTTCGCAGTCTAAGCGTAATTTTTCTCCGTGTACGCAAAACATTCGTCGGCAACGACGCTGCTGCCATGGCGCGTGCCGATCACGTCAGAGATATGCGGTCGCACGAAGCATGCTCCGTTACACAAACATAAACACTGTGAATGCGCTTGGACACTACTCGAAACTCTCGCGCGCTTCACTTCCCGATAAGAAAGTAAAAGGGGAAAGTAGGTTGGTGGAATCGAGGAGAAGTATGCAGGTGCCGCGAACAGAACGACGCATTCGTTTTTACCAAGTCGCCAGACGGCGTGGCCACGCTTTCTCGGCGAAGCGCCTCAGTTTTACTTTCGCGAGAAGTAAAATTTTTTTGTTTTTCTCCTATTTTTCCTGTTTACGCTCACATTTCCTTTCAGTACGTCTCGATGCGTTTCTTTTCGAGTGCGCGTATTCTTCAAGGCTCTTTGACGCCATCACTTTCATCTCATCGCACGCCATCGTGTTTGTGTGTGTGCTATGCATCTGTCCCGTCACTCGCTCTCTGGAGATCTGTCGGGCGACTAAGAAAGCAAACATGTGTCCCGAAACCGGGGCGTTTTCCTTCGGAGCGACGACATCGCACCCTATTTGGAGCTTGAACGAGCTCAGGCTCCGAGCTGCTGCTGCAGCGCCGAGTGCTACTGGGCCACCCAGTTGTCCCCTCCTGCACCTCCATTGTTCCCTTCCGAATCAGGCATCGATGTGACCAAATATGCGTGCCTCCTGTCAGTGTGCGGGGGAAAATTTATACCAAGAGCGTGCCACTCCGGCTATGGGGCACCCTGGTGTAAGGTGCCCCACGCCATGCACTGCTGACGCGCATGGCGTAAGCAACGGTCTTTACACGGTGGCGACGTAAGAGCGTCGCAGCCAGCTTCCACAGCGGGCGCTTCGATAAGCCACCCTTTACATGGCAGCGCGTAGATGCCTTCGCGATGGCGGTGGCGCCCTGTGTTGCAGCTGCTAGTTAAGCAGCTGACGCTTGGCTACTTCCGTCTCCGTTGCGTCCGCTTGTGTCTCGTCTTCGTTTTTCTCTTGTGGTTTGCATGATTTGGCATGGTTTTATCTAATTCCGTCTCCGTCTACAGCGATTTCGGTTTCTTGCCGGCTTCACAAGCTCATGCACAAGGAAACATGCCGACGGACTCGCCCGGTCCGCCGCGGATGCATTTCTTTTTAACTGCTCCCTCGAAGCTCCCACAACTACCCACTCGCATCACTGGGACGCGTCTTCGCGTTTACGTGTATTTCTAAAAGGCGCATTCGCGTCCCCATCTACCCTTTGCTGGCACAGCGACCCCGTTGCGACTTCGCAGCGGCTTCCCTGTGACTCCCTTGCGACTTCGTTACACCTCCATAACGAAGTGAGCTGTTTACATGGCATCGACGCGAGAAAAACAGGTCTCGCTGTGACTGCCAGAAGGAACTATATGCCACTAGACGAATTCGCAGTCTTGTAAACTCTGCAAGTAGTACGTACTTTCTTCTGGGCCACGTCACCGAATGTGGTAGAGTATGGCTCCTTTCATCCTTTTGATAGAGCAATACCTTCCTACTCTTTCTTTTTCTTTCCCCCTTTCATTGCCTTTCTGGTCTTCTTTTTTGAGCCAGAATCGGCGTTCTAGTTTAAAATACTTTAGCTCCGAAGTCTGGCACATCCCATTGCCCAACTTCCTTAGGGACTCGTTGTAGTCTTCCTCTTCCATTCCTATAGCCTCTGTGATGCAAGTGCTCACGGCGGGACGCTTTCGTGACCTTCTCAGGGACTGGATCATCTCCTCCGTCTATCCCACGGCGAAGGGTGAAAATATATAGAAGCGAGTGGGGAGCGTTGTGAATGAAAGGGTTGGGAATGGGTGAGGGGGATCATGAGCAAAACTCGAGACGACAAAATGCGCCAAGAGCAGGTGCAAATGTGCGGCGCACCCAAAAGCCCTGTCTTGCATTCTTCTTTCGCTATCCTCCTTATGGCTGTTCTGATGTTCCTGTTCGGCAGTGCTTCCTTTCGTCCTTGCTGTTGTTCTCACCTCGCGTGCTTCGCGTCGCTGTAGTGCCGTTGCCGTTATCTGTGCTCGTGAGTGGGTGCCTGCGTGACGTGGAGCAAAGGGTTATGAAAAAATAATGAAATAGGAAAGACGAAAAGGCTTGGAGGCAATCGTCAGAGATTACTACAGACCCGGCAATGCACTTTAATTGCAGGTCTTTCTTCACGAAAGGGTGAGAGGTGCGTCACATAACAGAGCGAGCAGCACACTAAGCGAGGAAGGGACGCTTGCTTTTGTACTAGTGCCGAGTTTCTTAAATGATGCACAAGCTCTGGAGATTCTGCTGCTGCCTGAAGTTCTGACTAGTTCTGAAGTAGCTATAGGATAAGAGGAAGTCTGGTTTTTTTCTGTTATTTTGCGACCCGGTAATCCCAGTTTTCTTCACCTGTGAGCGAGTGAACGAGGTGCCGAGAAAGCTTAGTGGAAGAAACAAGAGAACGCGTATGTCGCTGTACGATATATGCGAGAAGAGTCTATATAGGAAATTGCACTTGTTTAATTGTATAGTGGGAGATGTTTGGAATTTTCTTTTGGGTAAATTAGGTCACTATCAAACGTCGCATCAGAGAACGCGTGCGTGAGTATTTTGCCCAATGTCAGTGTTTCCAGGGCGACCGAAACAAGGCATTGCAGAAAAAAAAGATATTGGGAGGCACCTAAGCTCCGCCTTAAGAGCGAAACGCGATGGCGTTCCTTCGTGGTTGAGCACCCGTCGTTGTACATGGCACATCATCATCCAGGGAAGGCGCAGAGTCAGAAGAAAGCCCCGCACTAGTAGTCGTTACTCGCTCCATCACACACGTGTGTCAAGAGGAAGAAAGGGCCCGCTCTTTATACCACACACATGACGGCATCACTCCACACTGATCTTAGAGGCCCCGTGCGCAATGGAAACTTTCGACTCCGCATCTTCAAGGACGAATGGTGACGTCACGCCCACTCGCAGAGCTCCTGGTGGCCTCCGCGAGAAGTGGAAAGCTTGCTCAAAGTGTTTCACCACGAACGACGCGACGGAGCCCCGAGATTCTAAGGTCAGCCGCGCCATCCTTAGACTGTGGCGACGCTGGCGACGAGGAATACGTCGCTGGCTTTTCTGCCTCACGAGCTGCTTTACGCTTTCGCTTTTAAAAAATATCTGACTCTGCTAGGCATGACACTGAGCGCTCTTGCGGGAATGAGGGAGGTCGGGAGGAGAGGCGATGTAATTGCCGTATCGTCCTGAAAGGGATGAAACGTCAAATAGTCTTTTAAAATGTTCTGTTCAGATAGAAAGTATGTAGGTGAATAAAGAAAAGCTCCGTGACAAGGAGGCAGGGGAAGGGGGGTTGGTTAGCGCTTGTCTATTATTTTAAGCAATAATTCTTGCGTTTCTTCACACTCTCCCCTTGAATATCACTGTGCCTGTGGACAAAAAGAAAACGGCCTCAAATATCATAACTTTGAAGCATGTACTCTTTGATTTAATGTCTCTAACATTTTCGGAGGTCTGTCGTTTCATTTTCACGATAAGCCGAGCGTTATGTCTTTTTTGTATTGCGTCACCCATGTGGACGGCAGGTCCTTTGAATGTAAGCTAAGCTTTCACCGACGTTGGCAACTCTTGTGCAAGCCTAGTGCTGCCCTTTGGTTACGCTAATCAGAAGTCATAGCAGCGAAATTTCACTCCACTTTAGAACAGAACCCCGCGCAGTGCTTCTCTGCGGGACACTACATACATAGTGCTGGTTACGAGAACGTCAAGAATATCACTCAAAGTGAAATAAACGACTGCCTAAATGTGTCTCGAAAAAGAAACTGAAGCAAGCAGAGGCGATCGTACTTACGCCACAAACGTCTCTTATTTCCTCTCCGCACTGGAGATTTCATGTCTTTAGAACATTCTGCCGCTGTCTGTCTACGTTCTCTTTATATTTCTTTGCTCTCGAGAGGAAGGAGGTGTCGAAAGAAAATGTTGCCTGGACCATAAAGAATCTGAGATTTCACAGAGCATTCACGTAATTGTGTAACAAGGAATCAATAGCACAGCGCTGCCCAATTGCGCCACTACTGAGCTTCTATCTCCGCGTTCCCTCGAACATCTTGCCAACAGGGTGCGTAGCGAATTTTGCAATAAGACGACATATCGGCCGTAAAGAAGACGTTCCATAAAAGAAACGAGCCACTGGGCCAACTGAGGTCAGTCTTTCTAAAGGGCTCTTTTGGGAACCGAGCTACGTTTTATCTATTTCTTTTGATGACTTGACACATCCTGTGAAGTCGAACAAATAGATACTTTCGCTCTTACCTATCACCATATATACAGCGGTGTCAGTGAATAGATTGAAATAGAAGCACAAAGAAAGAGCTATACTCTGGTGTTGTAGAAACACACTTGCGATGAGATGCGCTTTAAGTGTTAGAAAGACAGGGAGAAGAGGAGGAGGGGCAATTGAAAAAAAAAAAGTTAATCCTATCGTTAAAGGTTTTTTTTTTCAAGATATTATGACTGTCTCGGTTTAGATTTACTGCGCTGTGTTTGCTCCTGATCGGATACCAAATCCAAATGAGGGGAAAAATAGCTAAACTAAAAAAATGCCTTCAATGAATTTATTCAATATGCTTGAGCCGGGGGCAGGGCTGCGGCTGCTTTGCGCAGGCGCTTCGTGAGCTCTCGTTGAAACGCGGCTCTCCTAGCACGAACCTCGTCCGATGCGGCAGTTCTAAAAGTTAAAGGCTTGCCCCATACGCATTGTCGCCGGTGCCGCTCTCGCTCCTTGGAGTATTTTGTCGGCCGCAATTCCTCGGTCGGTCTACGCCTCCGATCGGCTTCTCGATGGGCGGCGAGCACAACTGGGTCTTGTCGATGACGAGTCTCGCGCAGTACGAGCGTGACGAGCCTCCTTTTCACTTATTTTGTATAAGCCTGGCACAGCTCTGCTGGTCAAGGTTCCCTCTATCTTTCATTTATATATTTTACATTTATTTCTTGAAAAAACTAATAAAGAGGTATCAAAGAGGCTGCTGCTGCTGCAATATTTGCTGGCTCTGTTATTTAGTTTTGCTATTTCTTTTTTCTGGTGTTACCTATGCGCACTTGTCACGTGAACTCTCAGATACCCCTAGGGCACGTGGGGGTAGTGGTTTCGGTATCTTAGCAGGCGTCCTCGACTCAGCGTAGCAAGCTCAGCCCGAAACCAGCTACCAAGTGAGAAAGAGGGGTGGTTGTTTGGTGCCCAGTTTTCGCCAAGCTCAAGCGAGAGAATGAGTCGAGATCGCCTGTGTGGCTCTGATGATAAACGGCGGGCGGAATCGCTGCCTTTATCTCTTCCTTTAATTTCTCTGTCCGCCGCAGCGTCTCTCCATTTTCTCCCCTATTTGTTCCGTTCTTTCTGCCACTGAACTGTTTAAAAATAATTTTTTCCGTAGACTGCGCATAATTGGAATGGTCTCTCCTCGCTGGTAAATAATATTATAGATAATGAAACGTTTGCAGCAAATTTGTGATGATTGTTGCTTTGATTGTTGCTTTGATTGTTGCTCTTGGACATAGTATATTCTTGTTGCATTTTTTTCCCTTTCTACACCCACTCTAATGCCAGACATCACGCTGTAGGTAAATAAATGAATAAATTCACTTCCTTATTTTTCGCTCTTGGCCACGTCGTAAAAACTGTGATTACTATGCTAACGACAGCGATAACTTTAAGGAGTGGCTAACTTAATTGCTGCAACCGTAGTCTCTCCAACAGCAACCATTATTCTTTAAAAGAAAACGGTCGCAACCTTTACGCTTTGACAAAACCAACAGCAAAGCGTCATCGCCAACAAACAGCCGCCCACCAGATTTATCATTCGATACGGGAAATATGTGGTGCCATTTCAATGATTGTTTTTAGTCGTAACTATATTGCTAACAAGTATAGAGTTAGTAGTTGACTTCGAGTTGAATATCTAACATTATTTCGTGTCGCAAGCAATTAAATAATGTGAATGGCCAGGCCTGATTGCACTTTCGCTGAAAAGCGGGACGGCACAGCGCTTAATTAATGGAAGACGGAGTGGATCAATCTCACTGTCTTCTTGCGACGTACGTGTTCGCAGCGTTCGTATCAGCGTTAACGTAATCAAAGGACCGACCTCAGGAAAGCGCCACTCAGCACCGAACGCGAACAAACATCGCTTGGAAGCCCCAGGTTCGTCGGGTATGCTAAACGGCGCCGGCCGCGCGATGTTTCCCTCTCCATTCTTGAGCCTCGTCAACCAGGGAATAAAAATTCTGCAGAGACGGATGTCTCTGTGTCGTTCGCGCCGTGTCGTTCGCTTTCTTGTCTTTTGTGCTCGTCCTTGTTCGCGCTGTTTATTCAAGAGAAAAGGACGATTCCGCAATGCTAGGCGAGTGAGCGGCACCGTCGGAGGAACGTGATCAGGGATTCTCGAACCCCCCCGCACTCCCCACTAACCGCATGCTCTTGGATTCAGGGTCCTCTCCGCATACTTGCAATTTGACGTCGAGAGGTTTGAGAGCACAGGCATTGCGGGAAGGAAGGCAGAATACAAGGGCCTCCTCTCTCTATCTTCTCCTGGACTCTGCCACCGCTCTTTCTGCTGATGACCGGGTAAACGAATGGGCCCCTCTGCGGCGCAGTGCGACCGCTCATACAGCAACCCCTTCCTTTCCTCTCTTCCCTATTTCTCCCACGGCTTCCGAAACGTCCCTCAAACTGATCACCCACGCCACGCGCTCGATTCCTGGGCCTTGGCCCGGCGTTTCTGAGGCGCTGTTCTGCAATTACTGGGCGGTGAGCAGGGCGCAGGAAGCTGCTACGCGTGTGCTGGTATTCGCGCGTGGATCGTGCTACTTCGTCTGTCGTTGTCGGGAGCTGTAGGGGGCTCTCTAACCAAATTGGGGAGCGCTGGCAATCGGAGGCCCGCGGAGTATATAGGAAGAAAGAGGCACGTTTGAATTTGGGAGGCGGGAAGAGGGCAGGGCGGCGCCCCAGTTTCTGAGACGAAAATGAAGCAGAACAGCGCGCGCAGAACAAAATAGGGGGCCGGACTACGCGGAGGAGCTACGGAAGGGGAGTTGGGTTGGGGTAGGAAGAGAAAAAGGCTCTGTAGTACCGATGGTGATATTGCTGCTTGTTGCTCCTGCTGACCCCGCTCGTTTGTAGTAGGCGGCAGTGGCGCCCTCATGTTTTCATAAACAGGGCGAACCGCATTATTCAGATGACGAGCAGCCGGACGGCCGTGGCCGACGCGCTTTCTATTCGGCTGCGTCGCTATTCCTCCGCCCGTAGCCGGTGAGCGGCGTCAGTGTTCCTTACATTTTCTGGCTTTTTCTACTGTCACGCGGTAACAGTGGAAACCACTGAATGAACCATTAGTACCACGCAGCTCAACACCAGGTGTCCCGCTACGCTAAAAATGTAAAATTCCGGCTCTGGTTGTGTCTCTAAGTCGCCGCCCGTGTACAACGAACCGCCCTCCTCAAATTCGGTTTCATGCCGCGGTGAACGTACTCTGTTCCCAAATACGAGCGCATACGAGGGGAGTCGTGGACCATACCGACTCTATTTGTATTGCATTGCATCTTTTTTTCATTTCTTCATGTCCTTTGCCTATTTTAGAGTTTTTTTGTTAGCTTGGCATCTGCGCTAGGAATCGGGGAGAGATTGTTGCGCACGTGCACGAAACAGTGACAGGCGACGGTGGTGAAAGACGGGTATTAGGCGAAAATGCGGCCTAGTGTATCGTTCCAAATTTTTATGGTGCTGTTGAACTACTGTCACTGCCCCAAAACATAAAAATAGCGGCGTGAAATGATAGTTGTACGAAAAAGTGGCTAAGCGAACACATGCCAGTGACTCTCCGTCTTGGGCCGGCCCTGTATAGCTTCTAGCGTATTGTGCGAAGAAAGAGTTCATTAAATCAATGTGTTGATTGTTGCTGGATGATGATACTTTATATCTCGCATTATATTCTCTCAAATAGAGCAGCGAGTGTTGGTTTTGGTGTCCCAATTCTCTTTTCCCCCAAAGAGAATAACGGCCCAATCAGAAAAAAAATTAGTTTCGGCTTCATATACGAATGAAGAAGCCCCCGCGCCAAATGCCGTAACGCCAGTTTCTCAGAAAAAACTTGTTTTCTTCGAGGCTTCACGCCCAAAACAGTTTAATGAAACTAATTGCAGCAGCTCCGGAAAAGCACCATGAGGAGGGAGATAAAAAGAGGCAGACAACCATGTCAGTCGTCGCCACCCAATGCAGAGGCACGTACAGCTCAACATGGAAGCACGGAGTATAAACAGGCGTTGAAAGGGATTACGAATCTTTCGATTTGTTCTCTAATAACAAGATCGTTGGTTCGGCATCAGTCGGCATGAGTTTGCAGAAAGCGAACAAGACGACGACACGGCGCGGTGCCATCACAGAAAGAAAAAGACAACCGAAAGAGAACGCCGCGAGCAACAAACCGCAAGAAAGGCTTCCCTAGACGCACTCGGTTAAATTCCAAAGGAGGAAAGGCGGGCGAGAACAAATTAATCCGCGAGATTATTCCGCGGCGAAGCACGCATGCTGTACGTCACTGGCTAACGGGCCGCCGTGGACTGCCTCTGCCCGTCGGACCAAGCATGGAGGCGTCGTGGCGGTGGCGCTGCCCAGAAGTATGAACTACTTCTCTCTACAAGTCGCGCTTTTCGGAAAGTTTTTTCGGGAAAGCACATATCGTCATTAACATCTTGATGCGAGTGATAAAGAAAATGGCCGCTGCAGCTGTTCCAGCGAGGACGCGATTACAAAAAGAAAAAAGGAGAAAGAGAACGGACTGCGCGTCGAACTAAAGGGCTTGTTGACAGTTCGCTGCAGAAAGGGGGTTTGCGAAAGAGGGAGATAAGAAACAACAACATCTTTTACCTAAGCCGCTATCGAATGGCCGCAGACGCTGAGTAAGTTGACGAGAAAGTTTGGGGAACGAGAGAGACGGTAAGAGCTGTATGACAGTCGCCAGAAAAGCTTGAAACGTGAAACGTGCTGAGATAGGGAAACAGAAAGAGAGAGACAGGCAGACGGAAGAAGAAAAGTGAGAAGGACCATGGCGATATTAGCTGCTGGCTACAATGACCATCACAGAGGCAAGACAGTCTCGGGAAAGCGACGATCTTGAAAACTAGCCCACGAGACAGAGCGCGCGCTGTAATAGTATTCTTAGGAACGAAAAGCAAAAGAGAGCTGCGGGATGGACGCAGCAAAACTAAATTTTTAACGTTTAGCAAAGCTCTTGTCCATCGAAAATCATAGCGAAGAAGGGAGCTAGAAAGTTCGCTTTTCTCATTCTTTGGCCGTTTATATTTTCCGAGAAAAGAGGGACTCCAATGAGAGGCGGCAGGCGAGGGCTCCCATAATGAAGCCGGGGCTAAAAAGGCTATCAGCCCCATTTCAGCTTATTTAGTTCGTTGCGAAAGACTAAGCGTCGTCCCTGTCTTCGCTTGAATGCATTATACAAGGCCGCATTCCGAGTGAATAATGGCTTGAGTGAAAAATCTGCAGATATTTATGATTCCTGGTTGCTGCCGTCTTCGCGCGCGAGCGCTTGTTCGCGTATACGTGTGTCGACGTAACCCGAGTTTTTTCTCTATCACAGACCTGCCGCTCGCGGTAAACACGGCTCTTGCAACCTTTGCCTTGTTTTTCGCCCGCATCAGCGAGCGTATGGAATCCCCAACGAGCAGCATGCGTTCATCGTATAGCCGGTGCCGATGAGGCCAGTGCGTGTAATCGGGATAAAGTTTTAATGCTGTAAGCAAAGAAATTGTAAATCGTTGGTTTTAACATCCCAAAGTGAAACATGTGCTATGAAGAACACCGTATGGGCTCGTGATCAATTTAGACCACCTCGGGTTTTTTCATGTGCGCTGACATTGCAATGCAGACTGTAGTTTTTAATGCGAAAGCATTAGATGGCTATGTGGCGTAATCAAATCCTTCACCGCACGATTGTGTCGTCGTCCCATAAAGATAAATGTGAAAAAGTTTGATTGTGTTACATAGTGCGTGATGGGGTCATGCTGTGAGAAGAATTTGGTTGATGAGTTGTAATTATTTATTTAACCGAAAAATTACACTTGGACGTCACAATGGCCACGGTCGTCGACATAGCACCTGTACGTCAAAACTAAAATAAAACACAAATAAACAATAAATAAACGGCAACTGGCGTCATGGAAAAAAAGAGCGTCCGAAAACGTTTCATGCTTTCTCATTCCTCCGCGTAAGCACACTTGAGTGGCCTGGTAATTCTTGTATTTCGCCCCCATCAAAATACGGCCGCTTCGGCCGGGATCCATCCCACGACCTTGGGGATCAACGTCGCAGTGCCAAAGCCGCTTAACCATCTTGAGGGTTCATCCTGTAATATTACGTCGCTGGTTACACTGTGCAACAGCAGGCGGGATTCTGCAAGTCGGCTCAGGTGTTGACTTCCGCCGCTCTTTCGCATTTGACTTGAGCGAACCGGAATAAATTCGCTATATCATAGAGAAGGCAGCGTAGCTGAAAGCTGCTCGGAAATATCGTTTAAAGGAACGAAAGCGAAATGGCTGTGTAGAGCGTGCCCTACGCGCGGCTTCCAGTTCTGTGTCGGACGGCAGGAGCTTTACCATCCGTCTAGATGTTCCTGAGAGTTAAATATAAGTTACGCGCAGAATACCTAATATGCGCACATTTTCGGACATTCGCCATGCGCTGCCGCATTTATTTATCTTTTTGGCACGGAGCAGGTATTTGTCGTGTTATTATTTTTCCGACTGGCATTTCGGATAACATTCTCCACATGAGGCTTATTCTACTCTATTCTATCTTCAACCGCAAAAGTAGAATCATGAGCCATCAGCCCCATCTTAGCCAGTCCCTGGAGTTTGAAGCGAGATGCATTAGACCGGACAAATGTCGCAGTACTATTCTGATTCTGTTTCATTCTGAGTGTAGCCGCACATCGCAATCGGTTTGAGCAATTCTGCGCTCCGACAGTCGCCGTGACCTGCTTGTGATGATGAGAAAGCTTAAGGATGAAATAGGATCCAAAGCAAAGTAATGATTATATGATAGTTTTCTTCACCTTGACTAGGCACGTAGAATACTGTCACCCATGGTGCTGTACGTAGCCGAATTTCTTTTAAAAAAAAGGGGGGGGGGGTGGAGACACGGCGATCCTTAGCTGCGCGATGCTTCAAGAAATCCATGGATCAATTATTACACTGAGTTTCACAGCAGCCATGTAACTGAAGTTGCGCTTTTAATATAGCCGTTTTGTTGAAATTGGTGATAGTAAAATGGGACTGCAAAATGTTTTGTGAGCAGTCGGGTAAAGGTTTCCAGCACCGGTATTCGTTAACATCGACATTCGGGCTAAGTTTTCATACGCTCGCAAACGCAACAAAGTCAAGGTGATGGCAAGTTTAAGAACAAGTACTTCCTGCCCACAGCTTAGGAAAAAAATGCAAGGAAATAAGTGGGTGAAATAAGTGGACGACGTCTCTCCGGTCTCTCTTCGCCTTCTTGGATTGCGGCGCGCGTCGGATTTCTTTGCTTGCTCTGTCTTGTAGTTAGACAGAAAACGATGGCAGAGGTAAATTGAAACCATATGGGTGAAGGCAATAACCTGGCTCGCGCTTGCTCGAAGGTCTCGCGCCGCGGCACGAGCAGACGACTTTCACGGCTACTGGAAATGTGCCCGTAACGCCATGGATGCTGTGGCTGCAGCTAATGACAGCGTGTGGTGGCCTGCCGAGATCACTGAGCTGGTGACGTCTATTTTCACAATTTTTGTTCAAAAATCGGTCACTACACACTCACCGATCAGCTCGCGAATTAAAAAAAAAACATCATTTTTAAAAATTCAAAATAAATTGCCAGCTCAGTTCCGAAGGCTCATACTTAGTGTGAATATTTCTTAGCATCATTTCCAACTACTGAAAACATTTAAAAGTTACCCCGTACCCTATTTTTGTTCGCCAAAGGTGGCTTCACTGCTTTGCTTTGCATTTTAAGGCAAAGCAACCCTTGAGGACCAAGTGATGTGGGTGGCGAGATTTGCATTGCATAACAGCGCTTGTGCCACTGCTCCTCACCATGAGACACATGAGACCAACATGAAGAATCCAAAAGTGCCAGATAAAAATAATTTAGTGAAACGCCGATACTACCCTACTACAACATCCATACAGCAATATTACACACCTGGTTTAGGTGAGCTAAAAACAATGTAGTGTTGTCGAATAACATTTTACAGACCGCATTAAAAGACTTCAAAGCGAGACATCTGTTCTAGCATTCGCAGTTGAGGTGCAATACTTAAAAAAAAATGAAACGTCAGGGGGAATAGAAAATTTTATTTTATATTCAACTGTTTCTATGTTGGGACGTGTTCAACGTAAGACAAAACATTCGTTACTCTCTCTTACCCGGCACTGTCATCTCCTTTCACAGAATAAGTTTACGGCTCCTAACCTTTTCTCACCGAGACGCCGCAATGGGTGCAGCAAAACAATCTTGAGCCGCACCTACCTCCTCGAGCCGATGCAGCAGACAAAAGGCTGACAGCATTCATTTTCGCGTGGTCTGAATGTTTTCGCTTTTGGTGGTGTACAGGAAGTGCACCCGGCTATGCGAGGGTCTCGGTTAGCGTTAAACAACTCTAATGGGGCTCCGCACAATAAATCTTCGCTCATTGAAGCGCGCACTACGGGCTTTGGATGTGCGTTATCATGATTTCTCTTTTATTTCGCACTGCCGGCCGTTCTTTCCTCCAAAGCCGCTTGGGTGAGGACTTGTGCGAAGAACTCGCCTTCAGAAGCAAGCAGTGCGAGAGCTTAATCTTTCGCCGCACCGCTGTGAGCACGTTCAATCGTTTCTCAGCTTCATTATTTCTTCATCGTCCCCTGTGTCCCTTCCGGGGTGCAGGAACTGCGTTAAGAACGCGTACAATTCTACCTGCGGCAACCATTCTTTACAACATTTCTCGGACAAAAGCGTAGAGGAGCATGCGGAGAAAAAGATTTTTATCAGTATATTCTTCCTTTCATATTTCTTTGAGGAAGTAGCGGAGGCGGAAAGGGGCAGGGGGGTGTAGGATGCGCAAAATGAAATTCTACGGCTTGAAAGTATTTTTTGTCTACTGTGCTTCAACAGAAGTTGCAGCGCTTGGTGCCTCAGTAAAATAGAGTACGCCAGTGAAAATTTTACGTGATATAGTGGCTTATATTTTTGATGACTGGTACAAAACGAACAGCATTGAAACTGTCATTATTGATCACATGAGATTTGGTAGTGCGCTCTGCTCGTTAGTCATTAAATCGTAACGCACTATTATGTTTACGTGTCTTGCAAGTAAACGCGCTTATGAAAGGCAGTAAAAGTACTAGCGCTTCCATTAGCAGTCTTTTGAAACACAATTTATGAAAAAAGGAAGTAAAGAAAAAATTAAGCTATCGAATCTTCTTGAAGTGTTTGTATCGAGATTTTATTCTGCCGAGTCGAGGCGCTCCTCTCCTTTTTCTCCACCTGAAAACCTGGCCTCTGATGAGCATCGGTTAATCGTTAATCAAATTTAGCGCGGAATTTTCGATAACGCAATCTTTCATTTGTCTTTCATGAGTTTCTAGGCGGCGCCTACTTTGAATAGGAGAGGGAGTAAATGGTAAATATATTAAGAAGAGCTGATGTGCAAAGCTGATAATGCGAGGAGCAGTTGAGTATACAATAAGCGAAAGAAAAAATGTCACTACAAAAAATACGCCTGATTAAGAGAACTCTTACCGTGTGTTTCGCGCAAGTGCACCGTTTTCTGGCGTTGTAGAGCGCGAATAAAGGGGGTCATACGCATAGCTAATGCAGCCTTATCTTTTGTTCTTTTTCTTTATCCCATGTTACTCTGCATTTATTATACCCGTGTCTATGTGCGACGCGCCAAGGTTACATTATGCAATCCTCTCTCGACTGCGAACCAAGCGATCTTAGTTGCCGGTCTTCGCCACTACACTTGCAGGAGTTGTTTTAAAAACCGAAAACTTGGCACTCAGGCATTGCGAGTCTTCTCTTTAAGTTTTTTTTAATTCTGCCGTTAAACAATATAGTTAACAAAACATGCTTACGAATAAAGGAGAGAAATAAATAAATAAACAAATGAAAAGGTATTCCTTGAATATTCTATGAAAGCATTTGACACAAGTAATTTTCTTTGATGGAAGTATAAAGGGCTGTGACAAATTTCAGGCACAATATACGAAACACGAAGACAGTAAAAGCCGAAACAGTTGAACTCAGAAATAAACTGGCCTTGACGAAATTGCCTTTACTCCTGTTGCAGCCTGTATGAAGCTTGTGAGAGGCACGTAGCTGTAGAGCTAAGATTTAGCGTGCGCATTGCCAACGCACAAAAGGCAGAAAAAGTTGTGTAAAATAAAGCGCATTGCACCACTTTCAGACCATGTTCTCTGGCACGTTCCTTAAAACAGCGTTTAGCAGTAAGAACGTCATTCGCCATTCTGTATGAAAATCTTGTTTGGTGAAGCTGTCAATAGGTTTTCGAAACGTAAAGGGTATGAATGCAAAAGACTTCAGCACACTCAGCGCAACACACAGATCGTTCACAATTCGAAACGCATTTTAAATTTAACCCGTCTTATCCGGTTGCAACGTCTACTAAATTTAACGCTTCTTATCTGCAATTTGAAGCTCGCAGTTAATACTGCCAAAAATTAGAACGCCGATCTCTGGTCCACTGAAAAGGTAGATTAAATTGCTGGGTCGAGGAGTCTCAGGAAAGTCTGCTGCGGTTAACTTTTTGGCCTTCACTACAATTAGCATGTGAAGTGCGACACTCGGTAAACTACACAACTTAAATCAAAAATTAAAAGACACAAAGTGACCCCTCTAAACAAACCGTAAAAAGTTAAAATAAATAATCACGTTCTCTCTAATTTGCACCGCTTCGAGTGTCACCAATGCCCAGAGAAATGCGCGAGGGCAACTAAAGCTCGGCTCATTTCTGAAAACCGGAGCGCGAAAATTTAAGTGATGGCTCGGAAGCAATCGAGGACTCTCGTCTCTACAGCGCATTCCGATGACCAAATTATGTCTTTTCACGTATACACCTAACGCCAGCTGCAGGCTGCTATAAGAATGGGAGTCGGCAGGATGGGAGAGGAGATCATTGAGGCTGCCAAAAAGGGGGAGTTGGACTAGTACAGCAACCAGGGCAAGGAAGAACGATGAGATGCTACTAAAGGGCGCTCCTCAGGACAAACTTAATGCAAATCTTACTTCCGCCAAGCCTCGCGCTTTGCGCGCCGAGAGCGTGAATTCCCATAGCCCGCCCAGCGACGCCTAGATGGAAGGAATAGTAAAACAAAGGAGAAAACAAGAAATAAGGAGAGGTTTCTTGCCTTCTCGCTCTATGAACAAGCACACCACTTTAGTTACGTTACAGCGCGCGAATCCTCAGGGTCATTCTCAAAGATTTAAGCCGACGCGTTCCAAGCAGAACCACTGCGACACCGCCAGGCGTCGCTTCGGCTTCATTCATTACCTGTTCATAGCACGTCTTGAGAAGAAACTCTGGCTTTCCCTTTGACCTCCCCTGCATCCTATTCCTAACACACGACCCGAATTCCACAGGGCCTGCTGCAGGAAGGGAGGAATTGCCGTGTCACACTTGCAAAGCGATCCGGTGGTTATACTCTTGTTACTTCGAGAAGCGACGCTGTGATTTCGGCGGGGTAGTTGTAAGGGGCCTTGGAGCGATAAGTGCACTCCAGCAGATATTTGGAATTGTATGTCGGCGGCTGTTGAAATTAGTATATTCCTCGTAAATTTACTGCAGGGTGAAGTTCGAGTACATTGGCATTTTAGTAGAACACGTTCTTGGGCAAGTTGGTTCATAGCTTGAATGGATGAAGCGCACAAAAGACACGGCACATAGGCAAAGACGGACACGACACAGGCGCTTGTGTCGTGTCCGTCTTTGCCTATGTGCCGTGTCTTTTGTGCGCTTCATCCATTCAAACATTGGCAGAAAATATATAATCCGGCCGAAATGCTCCAATTATTAACTTTTCTCCGCAAGCGAATATCAGAGATGCTTTAGGAAAATAATTGCACTTCAATACCGACTTTGCCGCGTGTGTGACGTAGCCTACAGCGGTACTTCCAAGTTCCCGGGTTCGAACTCGACCGCAGCCGTGTGCTGTGCGATGTCAGTGCACGGTAAAGATCCCCATGCGGTCGAAATTTTTCCGGAGCCGTCCATTACGGCACCTCTTTCTTCCTTTCTTCTCTCACTCCCCCTTCATTTCTTCATTAAGGGGCGGTTCGGGTGTACATCGAGTTACGTGAGGAAGTTACTGCGCCATTTCTTTTCCTTAAAAACCAATCTTCAAATTTTTCACAGCCCAAAAATCTGGCACTTGGCCCTCTTCCAAAACATTTGGCAGCTGGCTCATCTCCAGTACATATCAGTGAAAACTAGGGTCACCCCCAAAATTTTCTACTTGGCCTATTCCCAAAATATATCAGTTGGCCCATCATTAAAATTTGGCTCTTCGCCCACTCCCGATATCGGGAAGTTGGCCCACTTGACATAGGGTAAGGGATGCGATGGCTTATGTTCTGCGGTGGGGCTCCGAATTACCCTTTGCCAGGAGCTCACGGATAGGGAGGCCCGATTTCGGTGTCTCTCTGCAGAGGGTCTTTGTGTTTTTCTTTACATAAAATAGGGATGACCAAGTTCAGTAAATTTAATCTCTGAAAAAACATCAGAATTACAACGTTGACGAGAAATCCTGCAGCCTAAATCCTATCGCATTTCTTCGTTAAGAAATCCTTAAGAAGGCTCCTAATTTAATGCCAGAATTCCGGCGTTAAAATCTTTCCAATGAGTTATTCGCTGATGCCGAATGAGAAACCTCAACTACGTGACTTGTACACCGATATACGTCAGCGTCATTGAAACTGCTAAGTCTAAGGAACTTCAGACGCGCTCGACCGGCTGTTTTTCACAGTACTAGAAAAGCTTAATGGCATTTTTAGTAGCTGACGACCAGCTGCGAAAGACTGCTCTCGCAGGTTCTAAACTGCGAGATCCAACAGTGGGCTTCCCTACAGCGACGTCTTTAGGTGCACGTTGTAAGGTCTCACACATGGTTGTTTACACAACTGCGTTCGCCTTCTAAAGTACTGAGCACCGCTGGCTTGATCTTTTTCATTCGTGCTCTCGCCGAGGGATCTACCTAAAGGCGCTCCTCAAATGCTTGTGACTGGACGTTTGAAACCTCTAAGAACCACTGGATGCGGAGCTTCATTGAGCTCCTCGGGGAGCAGCCGCCTCTTCTGGAATTGTTTTGACTTTGTGCGTTTGTCTCCGAATGAAATATCTGTACCCTTGCAGAAAAACGCCATTGGGGAAGAACACATAGGCCACAACGGGTATTTTAACACATAGTACTAGTAATAAGCAGGCGCTTTTGATTTTCGTCTCTGCTGAAACGCGGCTCGTGCGGCCGCCAATTTAACCCGCGAAATTGTGCCCAATAAAAAAAAAATGTCGTTCCTATGACTTCAAGGATATTTTAATGCTTACACATCGCAGGCAAAAAAAAAACTGACTGATTGAAAATATAAACGTAACATTAAGTTGTTTACTAGGGATGTATGTAGGTGTTTTTATTTGGTGCTCAGAACTTTGAGGCTGCACAAATACGAAATAAGGGAGCAATTACTGATTAGCATCCACCCAAGGGAAGCCATACCACTACAAAGGAAACCTATGCAGTTGTCACTGAAGCTTCGTAGTTGAAAAACTTGTCCTGCTTCTGGGTCCGAAGCTGGGACCACAGTCTATCTGTGGCCGACACTCTACCAACTGATCTAAGCAGGAAGGCTAACAGATGGTTGTGCAAAGCCGAATTGTTCAACAACTCGAAGCGGGGCAGTATAAGTCCAAAGCGTTTAGCGTTCAAGAAATAACTATTGCGCGCCCGAAAGGAACCTTGTTTCCAATCAGACGAAATTATAAAATATCTAATGGTGGGCTTTTTATAAATCTTTTCCTGCAAGATTATCCCAGTGGTTTAGCTGCTAACATGCAAGCTGATCGTGTATTTAGCATTCAGGAGGCGCATGCGAGCTGATATGTCCACTGCATACAAATGGCGGAAAGTAGTTCTTTAGAAAACTTGCTCGTGTCAGGTCACTGTCTTGCAAAATAAATGAAGTAATTAGATCTGAAATAAAGTGGATGTCAAAACAAAAACAGGCATGCTTGACCGGCATGTTCGCACTGATGCATATGTACAATGACACATTGGTGAAATATGCCTTTCTTCTTGCCAGCACGTCCTTGTACTATACACTTGCAATAGTCGTCGATGTTCCCAATATTACCGGGAGCGGAAAACAATGCCCGTAAAACCTGCACTTTAGCGATAACCCATACAGCGCTGTCTACAAGCACGGCCTCTACAAGCATTGCCATCAGTCAGTAACGGGAGGGTACAATCGCGGAGAATCAACCTAGCCAATCTAGGGGCTTGTATGTTTGTTTGTTTTTTTGCCTCCCAGACTCTCGACACAGGCCCAATGATCAAAAAAGATCTCAGGGGGGAAGGAGCCATCTCTCCTTCCTACTTAATTTTTTCAAGGCGAATAAACGTGCCCAAAAACAATAGGTCGATTCCATGCCCGTGGTACTGCGCTTGTGGGGCCGCGAAGTACATCGGTATTTGCCCGGCTGTCTGCGGAGAAACACAGTAGCAGGAGCAGGAGTCTCGTTGTTGTCATTCCTTCCCCACCACTCCTGCCTCCCTACCACCCAGGCTACTTCTCCTTTCGGGCGCTGCCAATAAATGACTGGCTTTTTGACGCCCACGCCTCTGGTGCCTTTGTCGGCTTCCGCTGCTCGAGATGCTGTGTCCGGGCCTACTCAGCGTCGATTGGGCTGCTGCCGCTTAAGTGGATCCGCCGTCACTCAGCTGCGAGCAGCTTTGTCCGCCGGCACCACGCGGTTGTCAATCCATTGGAGTGACTTTATTGATTCTGCACGGTTGAGCGTAATGATCGCGACTATTGCTTCGCAGCACGAATCAAGCGCCTGCCGCGGAAAGAAGCCGGCCGACGGCCTTTGTTTATACCCCATCTATAATCACTGCCACTGTGTTCTACTTTCGGTTTTGCGCCGCTATACGGTCTCATTCTTAGACGTCCATTGACTACCCCCTTGGTGTTCTTTGCTGCGTAGCCCGCAATAATTAGTAATGCTTCTTTGATTTGAGTTTACTTTGTTCATACCCAACGCAGGAGTAGTACATTGACTATTCAATGCGTGTTCAGAGCTAAGCAATGTCTTGTCTTTTCTTGCCCACAAAATAAGGTGGACAATGTTAAAAATTCCCAGAGACAAGGGGCTACAGAGCATTTATTTGTAGGATTTGTAGTTGTACAAATACCCTCTGTATAAGAACGCCAGTGAAAATCTGTCGTCTCTTTCCGTAGCGTCTTCCAACTGTTTGAAAAACAAAGGTTGGTCTATTATTAAAAACGTAACTCTGTCTGATGATCTGCAACCTTCATGGACAAAAAAAGAAATTTGAGGATGAACTTAGCCCCGCCGCGGTAGCTCAGTGGTTAGAGCGCTCGACTACTGATCCGGAGTTCCCGGGTTCGAACTCGACCGCGGCGGCTGCGTTTTTATGGAGGAAAAACGCTAAGGCGACCGTGTGCTGTGCGATGTCAGTGCGCGTTAAGGATCCCCAGGTGGTCGAAATTAGCCCGGAGCCCTCCACTACGGCACCTCTTCTTCCTTTCTTCTTTCACTCCCTCCTTTACCCCTTCCCTTACGGCGCGGTTCAGGTGTCCAACGATATATGAGACAGATACTGCGCCATTTCTTTTTCCCCAAAAACCAATTTAAAAAAATTTAAAAAAAATGAACTTAAGCTCCGCCTGAAGCGTATGCCGCGATTGCATAATGCGTTAATTCCCATATACGCAGAATGTCATTCTCTACTTTACATTCAAAGATCACTAGGAGTCCGCATACCCATCCTGGCGCACTGGTGCAGTATTGCGCAGCGGTTAAGTTATGCGCCACTGCCCTGCGATGACAGGTGCTCCCTGCAGTGGGCCTTGTGCTGCCCAGGTTGATCTTCCCGAGTGGCCAATCATTAATTTAACTGCCACTTGCCGCGGCGGGCAGATTGCTCACTATCCGGTGAAAATGTTGCGTTGACGCAGCAAAGTCACGTGACCTAGGTGGGCCACGTGCCTCCTGGGTTGCTCTCTGGGCGCCACCTGCCAGAGTCATGCTCGTGATTTATTGCTCACAGCGCCGATGCCGGATTTTATGAATAACGGGGCCTTTAATGCTATTGCGTTATTACATGACTTCCAACGCACTTGCTGGCACGGCACTGGCGTAACAACTACTTCAGCACACTACTGCTGCCGAGCTTGAAAATTATCTGGCCTTTGAAAGGTAAAACTGCTACTGTGGGGAGGTAGCCAGCACAAGTACCTATTATAGCATATTTCATGCTCGTCACAATCCGCTTGACTTTACATGCCCCTGGCATAATTAGCACAGTGTGAGCACCGTGATCGAGTAGCAGAGAGACGAATGTAAATTATACTGTATGCTCATTCGTATTTGACGCTGGTGAAACGTCATTTGTCATTACCTGAGGAGAACATTCAACCAATATTAAGAGACACGGCACAAGAATACAATAAGTTCAGTTAGCATATGTCACCAGCTGTGCGAATTACTCCATGTATTGCAGCTGTATTTCAATTTTGTTCTATATCTTACGTACTTCATTTATGACTGACTGCTTTATTCGTATTTCAAATGGCCGCTTTATTTTGTGCTGTTGTCAACTCCTAAACATATGGGCTGCACTCCTTCAGAGTGTAATATTTTATTTATACATAAGCAGCGCTTCGCTCCAGCTAAATGTGCACACGTTCTCTATAATAAAAGTTATAGGCGACCAATGTGGTTGATGAGGCAGAGTATGAGTTAGCATTAGTGATCTCTGGGAGAAAAAATCCACTGGCACTAACGGGTTCAGACCATGCGAACGAGTGGCGTGTTCCAGTCCGTCAATCACCGTGTAATACGCAGTACCCACTTCATTCTCCCGATCCAATCCAGCAATCATAGCATGACACGTCGCACCCCTTCTCCACTTTACCCTACCCGCTACCCGTCGCCTCCCACCCCCTCCTTGTCCTCTCTTTCCCTCTTTTCTTTCTCTCTCTCTCTCTCTCTCTCTCTCAATTTCTCTCTCTTTCACTTCAATTCTGTCTCGTTTTCGTCTAGATGGAGATTTCTTTGTCTTCAGTTTGCCAACTGCCAACGAAGGCTTCACACAGGGCGGACGGGCACGTTTTTGTACCCGGGGGTTCTAACCCTGTCGCTTTGAAAAGAAGAAAGTGCAACAAAGCACCACTGAGAACATTTTGAAAAAAGCCCTTTAAACGACAAGTTTGGTTTATTTCTAGGTCAGTCGTTCAATCGAATCGACGTATTTTCGCTTCCGATTTATTTTATTCTGCAGTCTTTTAGAATGAGTTTCAGCTACTCAACATCGCGTTCGAATATTAACCTGTGTTCGCTAAGCTCCTAGCGCGAAGATTTTTCTTCTATATACGGCCACCAAACTGAATAGAGCAGCTACCTACCCGGCTTGGTTTCTTGAGTAGCACCTTCCTGTAACCGATGGCCCGCTTAGAACCAATTTACAAGGCCCTGAGGAGTCATGGCGCCGGCAGCAGCGATACTCCAAAAAAGTTGCCCGCTGATTGAAAACACGTCGAGGGGTACCCGCGGCCAACATGCCTTTAATTAGGCCTGAGCAACGGTGACAACGCGGGCTATTAATAGGCAGGGAGGAGACGAGGAGAGTGTCTGAAAGTGCGAGCGCGTGGCAGGAGAGGAAATAATTTCACTTGCATCGCGGAGCCAGAGCCTATAATAAAGACAAATTATCATCACCTATAAAAGCTGACGTCAAAATCATTAGGCGTGAGTCCAAAGGTGTCCCTAATAATGCGCCTTCGGTCGGCGCGCGACTGTTCACACTCGCTGGCACGCGGGAAAGAGTTCGCGCATAGGATGTACACACGGGCCTCGTGCACGCGTAGCGCTGCCGCTTTCATGCGATCGCGGTGACCCGGCAAAATGCGTGTCCGCCCGGTGCCGCCTAGTGAGTAGTTTTAGGCGCGCAGTTTGGTATCTGGCATAAAGTGCGGTGCCAGCGGGCAACAGCAGGTAATCACAGAACCGCCAGCGCGATGTATGAGAAACAAAGGAAAAGAAAGGTACTGGTGCGAAGGAAATCACACTCACAAACGCCGACCATGAATCTTGTCTCGATCCTTCTTGTTCCGTTGCCTAGCAACAGTGACGTCATGTTAAGTTAAAAATAAATCAAATAAGCATTCACGACTGGGAATGGAACCCGCGGCGGCACGAACAGATGAGCTTCGCAGGCCGCTGCGCGAGAGCACTAGGCTATTGCCGCAGCAAAACACGCCTCGCGTTAAACTGCAACACACTCTCGAGCTGTGCATTGCACGTCGTCGTCTTCATGAGCTTCCATCTGGGGCCCAAACAAATCAGATCAACTTAACCTTGATTAGGGCGTCATCAACAGCCTGACTACGCCCACTGCAGGACAAAGGCCTCCGTATCTCTCCAATTAACCCTGTCGTTTGCCAGCGGCGGCCACCCGATCCCAGAAAACTCCTTAATATCATCCGCCCACCTCACTTTCTGCCGCCCCTTGCTACGCTTCCCTTCCCTTCCATTAGAATCCTGACTGTTACCCCTAAGGATAATCGAGTATCATGCCTTCACATTACATGTTCCGCCCAAGCCGATTTCTCCCTCTTTATTTCGGCTAGGATATCACTAACAAGTGTTTGATCTGTGAGCCACTCTGCCCTCTTGCTGTCTCATAACGTTACATCTCTCATTTTTATTTTCATAGCTCGCTGCGCTGTTCTGAACTTAAGCTGAGCCCTTTTCGTTAGCCTTCACGTTTCTGCCCCTAAGGTGAGTACTGGTAAGATACAGTTGTTACAAACCTTTCTCTTGAGGGATATTCATTATCCGTGAGAGCCTGCCATGCGCTCCACCCTATTCTTATTCTTCTAGTGATTTCACTATTGTGATCCGGATCTGCGGTCACTGCCTACCCTAAGTAGACGTATTCCCTAACCACTGTCAGGGCCTCGCTACTAATTGTGGAGTGCTGTTCCCTTCCGAGACTGCTGTCTCCTTATTCGAATCAGAGCTTAACTTGAGTCTAATCTCCTCGCCAGACGTGCCGACGGCCCGTCAAAGCAAAGACAAGAGCCAACCAGGCTACGCATATACTTTCGCACTTCAATTTGGTTTAACTATGCAATTTTATATGCAATTTTGTTGATGCATGGATGTTACTGAGCTAGTACAGGCGGAGCAACTGATATGTACTACAAAGCCTCGCCATGCATATGTAGTGTACAGGCCTCGGGATTGCAAATAGTTAACTCGTTTTCACGCAAGCAAGCATGTACGCTCACTGACAAACATGCATTCCTTGAACGAATGAGGATAGAAAGAAAATGGGTGTGTGGGCTTGTGTCAGAGCGAAGTGGGTCAAAGAGAAGTTGTCATTCAGCTTTCTTTCCCGTCGTTTGTCACATAATTGTCCTCTTCAAATTGCTCCAAACCGCTTCGGTTCCCAAGTCTCCACTCGTTGCGTGTGCACATAATGCGATGTAACATCAACCATGCGACCTATAAACTTTGCAAGAGGAACATCGAACAGCCAACTAGTTTACTTATCCTGTAGTTGGTGCTTCTTGGATTTGAATGCGCTCATGTGTAGTCGTTAATAGACGGGAATTGCAAGTGTTAAATAGCTCCTTGTCCTGTAAAAAGATCCTCTCCTTTCCCCGAAGAATTCGGTTTTATATATGGTTTGGTTTGCTTTGGTTTGTTTTATGCGGCTTAACGCCCGAAAGTGATTTGAGCTATGAGGGACGCCGTACTGCAGTGTTCAGGGTAATTTCTACTACCTGGAGTTCTTTAAAGTGCACTGACATCGTACTGTAAGAGGGTATCGAGTTTCGTTACCACATTAAGCTGGGCTACTTGGTAATGGTTTACAGGATTGATTTTCTTAGCAATTTTTTACAAATACAGACACTAAATTTAAAACAACACACAAGGTCCACCCGCAGGTGTTCCTTGTGCGTTGTCTTAGATCGAACGCGAGTGTTTGCAAAAACCGCTAAGAAAATGAATCCAGTAAGGGCATCTAGCATTTCGCTTCAATCGAAATTCGACCGCCGTGGCAGGAATCACACCCGCGTCTTTCAGGTCAGGAGCCGAGCACCGTTAACACTGAACCATCATGGCGGCTGGCGAAATATCTGAGCTTGCAGATTTTAGAAGAAACAAGTTGTCTAGCTTAGAAGGCTGCCCGTGAAGCTACCACATTTACTTGCGTATGAGACAACCACTTGTTTTCATAATCGCAGTCTCGAAACTCGGGGCTCGATCGGTACGTGAATTACGGCCAAGGCGAGGCCTAAGCCCGGCTACAAACTCAGAAATAAAAAAAAGAATGGTATCAACAAGGGCTCTAATGAAAATCCTGCGTTCTTGCTATTTTCCAGCATTCACCAACTATGCCAGTTTCTGCTACCGTTACCGAACAAAAGCTTCATGGTAACAATATTTTTCAAGGCGCCCATGTAATAGCCCGATATGAAGATAAGAATGGAACCCCGAAGCTTTATCACCGAGTCGATCGCACGATGTGGAAACATCGTCGCAAAAAACTGGCAGGCGATTGGTGGGCCGATCCGAAGAAAACGCGAAGCATTCGACTTTTATTCCAAATTTCATGACACGACACATCGCGTACATTTCTTTTAGTGGGAAAGCACTTTGCCGACGGGTAAACCCCGAGCAAGACCTTGCGATGCTTTTGGGTTTGTCACAAGTGAAAGGAGAAAATGACAATAAATCAAATAAATATTCGCAACTGTTTTTCGAGCCTGCGGTGGCGCGAACAGATCTGCTTCTCTGGCCATTGCACGAGAGCACCAGAATATCGCCGCTGCGGATGACGCCTATTGCTAAAGTGCAACACACTCTCGCGCTGCACATTGCCCACCGTCGTCTTCATCAACTTCCTTCGGCGGCGCGAAGGCACTGACAGAGAATTCTCTGTCTTCATCGTCGTCGTTATCGTTCATGGCGACGTTTACAGAATGTAGAGAAATGTTCTCCGTCATTTTTCATCCATTTTTATTGCTCACTAAGCCTTCTCCGTACATCATTATAACTGGACTCCCTTGCACACTTCATCTTCGTTTCCTCGTCTGATCTCCAGTACCCATCGACACGTGGTTCTTAGTGGCTCGCACGCAAACACTACAACGGAAGAGTGGCATGCGGGGAACCGCCCAACTACCTCCGCTCCTCTTCTCAGCTCACTTTCCTCCTCCCTTTCCACATTCCACAGAAGCCACCCTCTGGGTTATTCCCATGGCAGCCACCTTCGGCCTTTCCCTTCGCTCTTACAAGTGGGGAGGGAAATTTACCCCTCTCAACTTCGCCACCAGTGAAACGTGGCAGGTCGAACGGTGAGGCTTCAGAGAGCACCGGTCACCGAACAGTTTTTCCCGACAGGGGGTTCTAATTAAAATGAAGATTCTCAGTGGCTCAACCGCATGGCAAGTCAAGCCTCCGGAGCACGAGCAACTATTCTTGGCAGCATTTAAGCGGGCCTTCTTGCTTCGGGTGGAGGCGCCGAAAAACCAGGTGTTTCGACGCGATCTTCAACGTCACCAAAAGTTCTTCAGACACCGTAGAAAACCACGAGGGCACACCTCCGGTGATGAGCTTCTCCCGGGCACCGCTGTAGCTCCGGTATAGGGTGCGTTGTGGCGCTAGCCATAATTGCATGTTGGCTTCCAGCTTCCAGTGGCCGGCTAATAGGGCATTAGAACTTTGCTTTTATTTTATGGTGCCTGAAATTAAGCGCCGGCCTACATGACATACGGACCAATGTGAGATTAAGTACCATGTTTGATAGGTGTAACGTTAAGAGAAAGGAAGAGAGCAGAGTGGATCAAAGAAAAAAGCTCGAGTTAATGACATCCTAGTCGAAATCCAGAAGAAGAAACGAGCATGTGCAGGACATGTAATGCGAAGGCAAGATAACCAATTATCTTTAAGGTAACAGAGTGGATAACAAGTTAGGGCAGGCGTAGCAGGGCGCGGCATAAGGTTAGGTGGGCAGATGAGATTAAGAAATATGTGCGGATAAGGTGGCCGCAGCTGGTACAGGACAGGGTTAATAGAATAAATTGGGGAGAAGCCCTTGTCCTGCAGTGGCCATAGTTAGGTTGATGATGATAGTGAGGATTCTCACGATGATGACAAAGTTAGATACGTCACTTTTCTGTAGAGAAAACCGAGTCTTGTTTAATGAAGGGTTTGAAACTCGCTCTCTTCTTGTCCTGTGTGCTTCCTGAATTACTTTTATGTGCAGAAATCATGAATAGGGTACTGCCTTCGTGACTGCCTTCCTTTTCTTTAGGTTTCTATGAAACACCATCCCTTGCGTAGTACTAAACTTGGAATCGAGACGCCATTTCTTTGTGATCACATATCGTCGAAGTGATGTGTCGCCCAATTCCTCGTGAGCTCACTCACTCAGCGACTGCATCCACTGCAATGCCACTTCTTCCAGTAGCTAACTCCATCCGGCCACAGCCCCTTCACTCTCCATGACTCTGTCTAGCGTAGTAATCCGGGTCGGCCGAAACACCCCTACATCCCCCCCCCCCCCCCCCCCCACACACACACCCAGAAAAAAAAAGAGCCTAGATTTGTACCCGAACCGCGCAACTTGCGCACTCGAGGGAGAAGAAAGAAATTTGATGCTTCGCCGCGGCGCTGCACTCTAGAAGTATGTGCCATGGGAGGCGCTACTGCGAAGCCCTTATCGACCACGCAAGTCTCATCAGCACATACTACGCAATCCCAATGCTGGAGGCACCGACCGTAAAAAAGCATTACAAGACACCTAAAAAAGTAAAATAGGAAAAGAAAGAAAACAAATGTCGGGATTATTGCGTGAGCAGAAGCAGCCGGGCGCCTCAGTTCTGGACTGGATATTCATCTCGTAAACGAGACGGGGAAGACGGACAATGGCCGGCTTAGCAGGCACACACAAATGCTACGCCCCGCCAGTTGGCAACTGATCGCCCGCGTCCATGGGGTTCTGCTGCGGGGAGAGCGCTTAAATGGGCAAGTTGAAAGCAGACTCTGCACGCCCCTGGATTGAGATCGAGCTTCGAGTGGAGCCGCACTGTGGTGGATGACGGGGAGGGAAGGAAGCGCCACGGACGGTGACGGGGCTGCGCGAATAATAAAGGATGCGCTCCGCCGAGGAGAGAGGGTGGCGAGATAGAGTGAGAGAGAGTGATGGGTCCCGACTGCGATTTAATGCACCCCCGCACGCTGTGTCCTGCTGCGATGCTGGGGTTTTGCTTTTCCGTTCATTTTCCGCCACACGCGCGCTCGTACTCGGGGCATGAATAGGGAGGCGAAGCGCGCCTTTGCACATTCGTTGTCATCGTCGTCGTCGTCGTTGTCGTCAGCGTAGTCGGTGTAACATGACACCTGACGGGTCACAGGTCACCCGTAGTAGGTGACAGGTAGTAGCAGAGCGAAACGCCATCCGCCACGGCGAATGCACAGGCCGGCTAGCAGCGTAACACGCCACCTGCCAGCCCTGGCATAAAATAAGTGAAGAGTTGCGCTCAAATTTCGCATTGCCGACTATCGTAACCGCCCGTCAACTTTTTGCTTCTGGACTACATTATGCTGAAAACAAATTTCAATATATAGCGGCACTCTCCGCACTGTGCAGTTTTGCGGAAGGTGCAACTGCCTGGCCAGAAAAGTTGGAAATCCTAGCTACACTGTTTACAATAGGAGGTCAACATTAGCGCGACGGCTACATAAATCAGGATTTTTTTAGCTCAGTCATCGACATAAACTATGAGCATAAATTAAAGGGACTCTATAATTTACGCCTTTTATCAAATTCCGCAAGTCTCTCATAGGATTATACCCCAGCGGTGGACAAGTGGTTGAGCATCCCCCTCGCATGCGGAAGGTGCGGGGTTCGATCCCTAGTGCCGCCGGGTACCCACCAGTGATACAATGGGCACAAGCTTTCCCCTGTTCTGGTGATCGGCTTATATAGGGTGTAATGCTTGGGAAATCGGTCTTTGACCCCACCTTGAGAAAGAGAAAAATACCTTCTTCCATGGCACTGTTTGGCCACAGATGCCCTTGTGCCATAAAAATTAGCAAGCATCATCATCATCATCTGATAGGATTATGACTTTTTTTCAAATGGTCAGCTTGGGGACATATCTTTTTGACATCAAGGCAAATAAGAGAGTAAGCAATCAGCTGACAGCACAGTCATATGCGCGTGTTAGTCACCACAGTACAGCTACGTAAAAGCAACTGTGTCATTTATATTAACAGTTGGAATACCTCCGCTTATGCCAGTGAGCATGCAATGAGAGGCAGCCGGCAGGTAGGTAGGCAGGTAACAACTGTATGTTAAGATATTTTAAGGAGAGGGTGGAGATCAGACCGCCTCAAGTCCTTGCGCCGTGGTGGCCTCTGCAGCCCAGGTGACCGTCCTCTCTTAAACAGAGGTTGCCGAGCTGCGCAACTATTTTCCCCTCTGTTTGGTTGGGGTGATTGTAGGGTGTGCGAAGGGCATGTATTGATTTTCTCATAGGAAATGTGGTAGTGTGCCTGTCTCACATTCTGTCTCACATTTGATTACAAATTGTTTAACTTCGACCAAATGTTTAGCGTCGCGGAAAATTCAAAAAGCACTCAGGTGAGCACATTTTTTTTTCAAGAAGAATACTTTGTTGGAACTACATTCATACAGTCGTAAACTATAACCCCCCCTCTTTTTTAGAATGAGCGGTGGCCGGTTTTGGGATCTGGAATGTTTCGCGTGGAAAGACCCTAATGCGGAGAAAATTAACGTGAAATATGCAACGACCGTCTGGGAAGATAACCTTTACAAAAGCCACGGCTCCGGCGGCAAGACCCTTCTGACAAGCAATCGGAGTGCAGGTATACATCCGACAAGACAACAGCCATCCTTAGATTGGACAGTTCTGGGATCACTGAAGCCCCTTGCATTAACGCCTCGGGAGCTCCCTCGAGCCGACAAATGGAGATACAGCGTCTATTCGTAAAGCGCTGGGAAATTTGGTACGCGCACAGAAAGGGTAAGCCAGCTTCCGTCCGGCTGTAGGCAGGAAATTTAAAAGCAATAGTGATCGTTTTTTTTTCATGAAGACGCGATAAACCAGAGCGCGGATACACGGTCCTATAGAACGAATTAAGCTCTGAGTGCTGCCAACGGTGAGTTACGAGCCGTCCAAATTTTTTGGTCTATGTTTCACAGACGTAGCAACTGCCAGCAACTACCAGGAAACAGCGTTCATTATTTGCTGAGGAAAGGAGTCAATAAAAAACGCCGGTAGCTCAAGTGCAAGATATTTGTTTACACAATCATTGATTGCAAAAATGTGATAAGCGAAGCTTGGAACTCAGCCTAAAACGCACGATGTTCTGGTTGATATGACAAGTTTAAGACAGTACACGCATTTTTGAGAAGTAAACGACCTCCACAGAAAAAAAAGGAAATAAAAGGTTCTTTTCATGGCCTTGATGTGCTTGCTTCTGCTAAGTGCTAAGTGAGGACAGGGTTAATCGCAGAAGGGCAGGGTTAGGACAGGGTTAAGTGGAGAGGATTGAGGACGCGATGCCATCCCTCTTTCGAGAACTTACGGTTGCTGAGGATGCATAACGAGGCATGCAGCAGGCGTCACAAGCAAAGCGCTTGGGTCGTAGGCTTTTGACGGGTGGTTGGCACTTATCGCGAAAGCTTCAGGCTGGAAACAGTCCGAGTATATTCGTCGTCCAGGATATACGAAAACGTAAACACAGCTGAGGGAAGACACTTCACTTACGCACTCCATCAGCTCAAAATGCACCTCAGGCAGCCAGCCGCGTATTAACTGAACCAAGAAAGGAAACAAAAAAAAGTTTTGGGGAGATAGATGTTGTCGTAAACATTCACAATGCTATCAGAAGAGTACCAAGAGAGACGTTATCTCTCCTTTTCTCAAATTCTGAAGAGCTCAGTCTCGGCAGAAAAGTCCAACCGCATTTCCGTTCTTAATGGCTTAGGAGCAGGTTTCCTTCTTCAAACGTCTATCACAGCCAAATATTGCTCCCAGCCCAGCTGAGGCAGAAAAAGGATTGTCCATAAGCAACACTCTCATTCAACGTTCTTACTCATGGCGGTGCATTGCTTACATGAAACGAGGATCACAACTTGGAAAATTAAAGAAACACGTCTGGTGGCCGCTTGAGAGATGATCACATTTTGTAGGTATGATCTGGAGACAAACAGCCGTGGCAAGAACCTGCGAATCGCATCGGTTAAAGAGGCAGCGTGGGAAAGACAGATGCCCAGTTTGTACTGCGGGGTACCGAGCGCTTTCGTAAACCGTGCCTTCTAAAGCAACGTTGCGCGTGCCACATACTGCTCGGATGCTTTGCGTTATTTACTTTCACGCGAGCAGCTGCGAGCGGAAGCAGAAGCACCGATGGGAAGGTTACACTGTTGAGTCACATGATAGAAATGAAAAACGCGCGATTAAGAAATTGCGTACCTAAAGGTTCATCTTGACTGCTATGATGCACGCACCACTCCTAGTTTTCAGAAATGTATGCTGAGCTCATTTGCTTTTTTCTTCTAGAAACTATGCAGCCATAACTTAAGAGTGCTGTATATGCGTTCAACTGTCATAGAAAACTACGAGTATATAGCTAGACATCAACACGTATCTTGACATGTCTTTGAAGTGTTCTTACTGTCAAATACCCCATCGCCACTGACGGTGTCGAAGTTTTGCACCTGGTCCGCGTATACATCGGTCAGGCGTAACCACTTAGATCCTTATATTCATCTTTTTGGTCAGTAGGGGCGTCCTTTCGTCCTCTCTATCAGCTAAGAAACGGAAAACTCATGTGAGCTGTCTATGAAAAGGCACCACTGCGGCAGTGGTCACAAAAAGAAAGAATGTGGGGGGGGGGGGGGGGTCGTTGTGGCAGTGCGTAGTGAAGAGGAAGTTAGTTGTATAAGAAAAGCTATGTGCTTTACGCTAATTAGAATTTGCATCTCGCATTATAAACACCTTATTTTGATGCCATAGTGATAAAGGTTTCGTTTGGCAGAAAATCCGACGTCGCTGGCGGCGTTGTCAGCAAAAAAATCTGGTGGCCCACTTACCACCTAGGTTACGCGACCTTGTGACGTCATCAAAACCTGCCCACTGCGGCACGTCTAAACCTGGGCATCGGACTGTGGCGTAAACTACCCACCGTGGCCGGAGGTAGTTAGATTAATGATGGCCTGTGGGAGAGCAGCCCGGGTATCACAAGCCCCACAGGTGGTAGAGTTTGAAACTTTCACCTGCCAGGGCAGTGGCACATCGCTTAACCGCTGCACCCCCGTGCCAGGAGTGGTATTAGGACTCCCAGCGATCTATGAATGTAAAGTACAGAATGACCCATTCTGCATTTAAGAGCATGTAGGCAGAACACAGGCGACAGAGAAAAAGTACTTGCACAGGAGGGACCGTTCCCTCTCAATGCCTTTCCTTTTCTATCGTTTTGTTTCGTCTCCTTTCCTTAATCTCATTTCGATTCCTTGTGGCTGCTTTCCTTTTCCTTTATCTTCTTACCTCTATTTTCCTTTCTCCTTTTCCCCCTCTCATTTTCTTTCCTTTTCTCTCCTTCTCTTTCCTTTTCTCTCTTTCTCTTTCTTTTCCTTTTGCTCATTTTTCATTCCCTTCCTGATAACCATTTGTTAGTAACACTCCAGATAGGGTTGCAGGGTAAATGTAACTCTGCGTAACGACAATTCAGCGACACAATGTTAACAGTTCCAGCGTTAACTATCGCAATGAATAGTAATAACGTTCCAGCGTTTGTAATTAATTATTACGAGCAGCCTTTCTCTTTACCACATGACCTATTTTGCGACAGGAAGTAGTCGCAACCGAGAAAGTGGCCACAGGCAATCTAATTCAATCGTGCTGTCTTCAAGGTTTGTTTTGTAAATGGCGGACACAAGCGCATTCTCTGGACTCAAAGCGCAAAAGATAGAGAGCGGCGCGATATAAACACCCCCAATAATATCGGGGCCGAGCGGGACCGGCCTAGATCACGCAGTTCAATTATTTTGTATCCGCACAAAATTCCCCACCGGGCAGCCCCGGCAGCCCATATCCGAAGCAGGGAAGCGAGACACAATTTTCTTCGAGCCTCCCATCCTTTGTCGGTTCGAAAAAGGAGAGGCTCTTCATTTTAGTTTTTCCTCAGGTATTTAGATCAGATCCGTGGAGAGATCGAACCTGTCAAAGATAAGAAAGAAGCAAACAGCCAGGAGAAATATCTGGTACGCGCAGAATCCCTCGAGCCTTGCCTTGCCCGTCGGTGGCCCCGCAGGGCGCGCTGCGAACCTCCCCTCAGTGCCTTAGTGTGCCATAGACAGAGGGAGGACCATCAGGCGCTGTCCACAGGGGGATCAGCCTAACTCTGGCTCGCCGGTTGATACTTTACCCAGCCCGTCAGCACGGCACCCGACCTCTAACTTGGAACTTCTAACCTGTAACTTGGAACTAAACACAGAACTTCATGACTCAATTCTGCAATTACTAAACTGTAGTGAAGAGAAGAGGCTGCAAGGAATTTTTTCTAGGACGTATATGAGGAAGAAGGCTGTGTAAATGTTCCCGTCTAATGGCGGAACTCAGTTTCTGAAACGAAATCGATCGATTGATCGAAGAGCAGTCCGTGTGTTCTGTGAAGCGAACAATGGCTAGATTGACACCATGACAGCAATACATGCAACTGTGAAGCACTACCATGCATTTTTAGCTTTTTATCCCTCTGTTTGTCAAGTCCATTGACGTGCTGTTTGCTCTAAAAATTTCTCTAACTTCCGAAGCTTGCGTAGTCAATGCATCTTTATTTTCTTCTCGCCACTTCAATGTCGTCCAGCGGACAGCACTGTCGGGATTGATTTGAGGATTATCGTGTAAGCTTATGAGACAAGCCAAGACTATTTCGTTCCTCCATTCCTTAAACGGTGACTGAATCACTGCGGGGAGAGGAACTCTTTGAAGCGAGAGATAAGTAAAGGTATCAGGCAACAAAGGCTTGTATTTGTATATAAGGTATCACTGTTAAATGTAACCAAGCTTTTAAGGAAACAGACTATCCTGGCGCCGTGAAGCCAATTGAGATGCGCTGAGAGTCGCCATGCTTAGTCAGCAGTATATATCAGTTCTCCAAACTTCATGATTTGTAAACGCTGATTTCCTAACTTATTAATTATTGGCCTAATAACAAAGTTTTAATAAGGATGTTGTCGATGATCCTGAAAAACGGCTGACTGAAATGTTTGCATCAAGATGCCTTTTAGGCAAAGTAATTTATTTAATGGCGTTAAACCGCAACTCACGCGAAAAAATAAAAAAACTCTTCAACGTGGCAACGGGGCCTTTCAACGTCTCGAGACGCATCTAAGAGAACAAAATTCCTTTTTTTTCTGGAGTGCTCTCCCACATGAGGCTCCGCGTGCGCACTGGGGCAGAGATGTGAGCCAGCAGCTGGACACGTGGTAGCTTTCTTTGAAGGCCCCTAAATAACGCTACGTAAATTGTAACTTAATGATAAGAGCGCTGCTAGTTGCTTTTCGAGACGATACAAAACTTCTATATTGACACTTTCTTCCGCAAACTAATAATTGAAAATTTAGCTAAGTAGGCTTTGCAATTCAGTTAGCTCTCAAGAGTGAAATAATACTGGAGACTAGGCCACGCGACTCAGTTGGCTCCACGGCGCTAGAAGACTGCGTTTTTTTAAAGCCTGGTTACATTTAGCCGGGACTCCTGTGTACGCATAAATGTTGAACTAATTTGCTTTCAGACTGATTAAAACTGCCAGTTAGCTGTTGTTGTTGGAAGAACTTGGAGGCGCCGATTCGCTTAAGCCTCACCCGCGGCTTGCGTTCCGTCATCCAAGCCCCAATGGTTTTCCATGACGCGCGCGCCCCGGTGGAGAACCGTGAGTTCTGGGCACGAAATGTGCGGGAGGAGGCGAGAGGTCGGGCAGGAAAAGCGGCAGCACAGCATCGGTGATGTCGGCAGGCGTGACCCGCGTTCTCGATGCGGTCGCGATACAGCTCCTTCATGTTCTCCTTCTCTGTCTTGCTTCCTCCTCCCCTCGCAGAATCCTCGAGCGTCAACAGCATTTTCCGGCTGCCAGAACGCGCCAGTCTCAGCGCGTGGCTGCTTTTTCTGCGGGGCGAAGATGAATTTGCCGCGACGGGTCCCTTTTCGGGTGCGCCGGCGGGTCGCCTGCTTGAGCGCAATACCAATTTTCCGTTCTCGTCCTACTTTAAACCAGCTGTTTTTTTCCTTTCATTCTATTTTCACTCAGCTTTCCACTTCATTTTTCTTCTTCCTTTGTTCCTTAATGTTCTCTCTTCAGCTCTGCTTCCTTTCCTCCCTGATGTCTTTTCTTTCATCGTTCTTTTCGATCACCTTAGTTTATTTTTTCTTTCAACCACGGCAGTATGTTTTTTCCAAGAGCGCTGCGGACATAGCCTTCTCGTCCTTGAAGGCCATTGTGGTTTCTTTATTCCTTTCCCGAGCAGCAGCTTGCGGTTTCGCTCGAGGCGGCCAGCCAGCAGCGCCCGCCGCTACTGCGAGCTGTGTAGCGTGCGTGCGCGCGCAAACACCGCCGCCGTCTATTTTCTCTCGGGCTCATGCCTCGGCGCTGCTGCTGCGGTTGTCACTCGTGCGTACTCGCGGTGCTCATCGTTGACGACGGCACAATAAAACAACGTCAGGAGAAAGCCCTTCTCCACCCGCCTGCGGTCGCGCGTATTTGCGCCGAGAATGCCTCAAAAAGATTACGCGACTGGAAAGAAAAGAGGCGAGCTCTTCTTCCACAGCTCCGAGCTGAGCGTGCCTGTAAAGATAATATGTTCTGTTGTTTCACGGAGGTATATATGCGCCCGAGACAGCCTTCGTACTCCACTCGTCTCTCTTATTGTTGCTGATGCAGGTGGTTGGAGTGTATGTGGGCCTCTAAGAAAAGCGAGTGAAGGGCTTTGACAGAAATTGATCGAGCGCCCGAATTTGTTTTGTTTCTTTGCCACAGTACCTTGTGAAAACTACATTTAAGAGTGGTGTTGATGCTTAGCGTTCCAGAAGTGATACAGCCAGCGTGTTTCCTGTTTGATTTTTTTTTTGCTGCTCCATTTTAAGTGCGGATTAGTGCGTCCACCTTCGCCGTATAGCGGCGCAATATACAACTAACCACAACAACCCTAACCACACTGAGTTTCTTCTCCTTCAGTGCTTTGAGCCCCTATTCAGAACTAAAGGTCCGTTAGCTGCTCTATAGAAACAGTACCCTAGCGAGCCTGTTATCGTAATTGGAAGGGCTGTTTCGACAACAAACTACATGTAACCTTTTTGCAACCTCTTTTACCGAGGAGATCCTTGCACAGACAGTGATGACGGGCAAACCTTTGTTTGGTATCACTCTTCACTATTCGCCCAAGACACTCGCCTGAACTAAAATGAGAAAAAAAGAAACAGCACCACATATGCACTCAAGAGACCTTTTACAGAAAGGGGTGTGATTGAAAACTTCACTAATTGACCACAACACTGAATCAAATTCGTTATCGGCATAGATATACCGTGTGAATATCGGGCGCTTCGTTTTCGGATAAAATTGGTGTAAACCGAAGTTCGTACCAAAAAAAAGCCTTCTCAAGAGCTAACTTTTCTTGCGGCAAAAGCTAATTACACAGCACGAGAAGCAGCAGACGTCTTGTACTCATTTCAAGTGGGCGTTTTTGTCTGAACTGATCATACTAAATTTCTTTCATTTTTTGTTTGTGACCTCGATGAATGTCAACCCAAATTCGAACATTTAATTTTGGAATTGAGAATACAAAACAGAGGTACTCATCACAGGTATTTGCATTGCTGTACCGAGCGCTACCCACGCTAGCGACGCCATGTTCCAAGGGCCTTCTGCGTTTAATACGAATGTTGTGACATTAAATGAATATTGTTACAGTGCACAAACGAAGGCAGGCCGGTCTTTCGTGGGCAGTGAGGTGCTGCACAGCAGATGATAATATACGCGAAGAAATATATGTAATAAATGACGAAAAAAATAAGGAAGATCCGATTTCATAGCAGCTCAATACAACCTACCGTTTACATAGTGTTTACAAAATGATGTCCAAATATTGGAGTACATGACGAGCGCTTATGAGTAAACTGTGTTCTACAGCGAGATATGACCCGAATAGCCGAATTTGTGCTAAAAACATTTTGCGCGATCATCACCCTTCCGCCTCCTCCATATCTGAAAACAAGTGGTCATGAAAACAAGGGGCCTATACATAGGAATCATTATTATACACAGAGACGCATGTTGCCAAATTACATTGACTACGGCTGGCAAGGTAAAATAATACTTTAGCCGAATCAGTGTTTTCGTGCTTATGTGTCATTTAAAACACAGTATATTAGTCAGACGTCTCTTGTTGTTAGAAGTAACATATCGGTTCTAGCTTAGTTTCTAGCTGTCTTACGGCCGGTTTATGCGAGCTGTTTCCTTCAACTTGATGACTTACTAAGACTACGCCCAATACACACTTCGACATTTCACCCAGATGTCAAGAAAAATTTTAGTTCACGACCAGAAGTACTATTACCTCAATAGAAGGTCTGCATATGTTTGAATGCGTTTTGTTTGAGCGTGATATCTTGTTTCATAACGGGGTTTTATTTGTAATCCACAAGTTATGAGGCACGACGTAGTGGAGGAATTTGGGTTTAATTCTACAGACTGTGGATCTTTCACGTGCCGGAAAATCTCAGTACATTTATGAATTTTAATTTTGGCGCATAAAAATGCTGTCTCTCATGTTCGAATACCAAAACACATGTTCAGCAACCGAACGCCATTGACAGTACGCTATCGCCAAGGGCCTTTCAGCGAAAATTCTAATTCTGTAGCAGGGGAGCTCCTAAATGTGCAAATCAATATCTTAGGGATAAATCAAGCTTTAAAGCTGTTAACGGACAGTGACAAGGCAGACTTGCTAGAAGCCCATAGTCATTTTAGGCTTATGACGAGTCCAGCTCGTCTTGTGTTTTGTGGCACTCTGTGTTTGGTTTACAGCGAGTTGGGCTTATCCAACGTAATACCGAAGCGAAGCCACACCGCACTAATACAACTAAGGGACGCGAGGGACAGAAAAGACAACGACGCGAAGCAGCAACATTATGGATTTACGCGAATAAAAAGTCGCCAGTGAGAATTTCTTGGCGCCAGCCGCCACCGCTGCCGCGTGTCATCCTATAGCTTGGCGAAATTGGATTTAGGAATTGAGAAAATGGCGGAATTTCAATTCGGGCAGGATTAAGCCAGACGTGAAAAGTACACAGGCAGAAGCCGTTGAAACACAACAAAGTTTTAGGGAGAGGAAGCGAAAGAGACCCCCTCCCCCCCCATCCCCTAGGGGGAAAACAAAAAAACCTTCTTAATTGCTTTAGTGTGCGACGCAGAGAAGTTCGCCATCTCCTGGGATCCGGCATGTAACACACCTGATTATTTATTTATTCGCTTTCCACTCTTTTCGAGCGCTACTATTTGATCGCGAGATACAATGCGGCAGTTTCGTTGATAGTGATAACCGGATAAAAACAGACTGTAGTGAAAAGCAATATCTCGTTGCAGGCCCCGCGAACATTTGAACGGGAGTGTTGGCCTCCCCTTTTTTTGGCAGCGTAACGCCGGTACCTGCGGTGTTTTCTTCGGGAGGCCCATCGGATTGTGTCATCTCGCACATTACCGCCGTTGCTTTTGTCTAGCGCAGAAGAGTCGGTATTAACAAATTCCAAGGATCGTAAAGAAAGAAAGGGAGAAAGTAGGTACGGTTAGGTGACTAATACTTTCTGAAATTGAACAGAGTCGAGTATCCTTAGTTTGATTCTGCGACTTCAATGAGAGGAGAACCATAACTGGAAGTTGAAAACGTGGTACTGTTTTGGGCCGGAGGTCTCGGTACCTTAATTTAAAGTCACTTTTTCTTTCATCGGAGCTTAGGCGGTAATGGGTTTACTGCTTCGCTAATTACTAATCTCGCGGCAACGCGAGAAGGTCGTGAGAGCTTGTGCCCAGTTTTGGGCTCTGCGGAAAGACTCGATGACGCAAAAGTGTCATCTGAGCACGGTCGCCAACAGAAGCGTTCCTCGAATTCTCAACAACGCACTCGCGAGTGAACACTGTTGCAATCCAAATTAATCTATCTGACTGTCTAGCCAACGTAACTCACAAGTCCCTATAATAAAAGCGCGTCTCGAAATCGTTCCACTATTTCCAGTGATTCCATTACCTTCTTTTGAAATTCTTATGTAAAACAGCAGAGATTAACTAATCGACCCGCCTCACAGCTGACAAATGAACAGAAAGCAAAATATTTTTAAAGAATTTTATTTTAACGCGAACATTTTCTTGTCGCCTAACATCTGTTTATATCAGTTCGCAAACATCATTTCGCAAGGATATTGATTTTCACGGGTAAGCTGTCACTCGAGACAAAGTCAGAAACCACCTTCCTGAACTGTGCCATTTCATTTCTATAATTCCGGCGAGATTTTGTGAGCTGAAAATGCGATATTGAAGACTCCTCTAACTATATGCTGCTGGCCAAAGAGGCATAGAGCTTTTATTCAGTTCGATGAAACCGATATATGCGATGCGCTATTGACAAAAGATGATAACTTAGGGCATGGTCACCTCTTAATCACAATAAACAAGGAACGCATATATTTAGGGCAACCTTTGCGGAACTGAACCACCTTTTCTTGACAATTCTTCCCAATTCATTCTTTTTCTCCGCTAATGTATTTGGCGTCCAGCTTGCAGACTGCGAACGATGCTTCAGTTATTTAGAAATCTCCCTGCAATCAGAGAGGAAACTAATGGAACCAAAGAAAAGTTTATAGAGGTAGGCTTACCGACTTAGCGCATGAACCCGCGAAAGCTATTATAGCTTTAGATTTGCGTTAATCCCAGAAATCTGCCGTGGACCCAATCTCAATTCAATTCAATTTACCGAAAGTTTGGCAGGCGATGTGGGCTGAAAGCTGTAAATCACAGCTTGACATGGCCCCGAAAACCTCTAAAAGGCAGTGCCGACATATTAACTAACAACAATATTTAACAGAAACCATGGAAAGATGAATAGCAGACACTGTACAATAATAACTTTCCGCAGTTTTCCATAGAACAAACAAGCTTAGTTTTCGTCTTCAGTATTATCACAAATAACACAAGAATACATTATACGTACATATTTGAATAAAACTGTAGATTTATTCAATCATAACTGAACCCAAGATAGCGTAAAGGTAAGAGAAATAACAGATAAGTGAAGCAAACATATATATATATATATATATATATATATATATATATATATATATATATATATATATATATATATATCAGCCATTACAGCACAACCTCCCACAAATGCTCAATCAACATCAATTTAATTTAAACATCTTCAAGAATCCTTTTCCAACCTACAAATAGTAGTTTATATATATATATATATATATATATATATATATATATATATATATATATATATATATATATATATATAAAAACTACTATTTGTAGGTTGGAAAAGGATTCTTGAAGATGTTTAAATTAAATTGATGTTGATTGAGCATTTGTGGGAGGTTGTGCTGTAATGGCTGAAATTTGTAGTTTGTTCGGAAATTCGTAGTATGCTATACGTCAATCCTACGAGTAGGTATGAGTGTTTCGCATTGCTCCGTCCTCCTCATGTCCTCTTCATCCCATGGTAACCGCATACTGCGTTCTGCTCGTGGTAGCCACCTTCCTGTTGTGCATTCCTCAGCTCTCGCCTTAACCTCCCAGGCTTATAAGCCCACCCGTTGCCTCCTATCCTCCCCCTTTCTTCCCTAAGCATTGCTCTTCGTTCTAAACGTGGAGAGGGGGATTCCTCTATCTTCTTTTCTCCCTGCCATGGTCGGCAGGTGGGAATTGCATCGAATAGAAATTTAATAAATTCTAATAATTAAGCTGAACTAAAATATTTCACTAAGTAATCAAGCTATAACGGCCGACGCAATGCAGGGCTATATGGCTAAACCAACGCTGTAACAGCTTCCACTGCAACATAATCAAGTGAAATCCTAACTGCTAATTACCAGTGATAGTACGATAGCATGCACAAGTGCTGGCTGACACTCATAGGTTGATGTGCTCTCCTGCCAACTATGCGCAGCATGGTTGGCTGGGGAGAGGGAGGGAACGAGAGCAGGACGGTTGCAAGGTGGAAAGTCATGTGATCTGGTGACGTCAGCACTGCCTCGACCACTTATCGAATTTCATGAGCGGTTACAACGCGATCATTTAGCGAAGTTTATGACAGACAACAACACCGAGCTCTGTCTCTGATGAGGCTTCTAATGCGGAGAAAGAGGTGGCGAGGAGTGGAGGTGGCAGTTGGCACGTCACGAGGTCTAATGACGTAATGACTGTCTCGATCATTAAGCAGATTTTATTACAGCAAAGAAGATTTTCTCCAAAATGCCCGTTTATTCTTCGAATTTTATGATAGACCACGACGATGGATTTTCAGAATTTTGTGACAGACCGCAGCGTCCATTTTTTTCGTGATGAGATTTCTAATGCTGAAGCATTTTTAAAAATTCCAAAATGCAGATCCTTTACAAGAAGAGATCAGTGATTCTATACAGCCGTCATCCCACGAAATACTGTCGAGCTGCATACCTAAGGGCATTCATACCATAAGGCAACTTCAGGTTGTGATTGAAGGGTGACTTGAGTGCTCTTGACAAAAGATCCTTAAGTCTACAAAAGCTATAAGCCCCGTGGCCTACGCGTGCCCCGCAAAACCGAGCACTTGTGGCTCTGAAATCACTCCTTGAGAACAGTGGCATTCTTGGGAAATACTAATTTAGGAGAATTTTATTATTCAATAATATAGCTCTTACCTCTCTGCGAGTGAGTGCTAGAATAGCGTTATTTACGTTTCCTGTGCTTACTGCAAATAAGCTAATATTTTAAAGATGTCCTTGTTTAATCACAGCTCTTATGTATACTGTATTGTGTACTGTTATGTTAACATTCGCTAAGTTTCTGTTCGCTCATTCATATTACTTCTCCTGACACATGTAATTTGCTTTATATGCTGGGTTTTTTTTTGTGCTATGTTATGTTGAACTGTATGTCGTCAGACCATGTGGTTTCTATAAATTGGTGAAAGGGAGTAGCCCAAGCCGCTATGCGGCACCAACGTCTCCTTTATTGTTCACGTAAATAAAAAAAAGGCTCAAACACCCCTCCCCACTGCCAGCAGGTAGTCAACGGAAGCAGCACCAATAAAAAATTACTGGTAACAAGCAAGGTACAAGATCCATCGGTCCTCTAGCATGTCGGCACCAGGGTGATTCTGTCCGAATCTCCTTTGATTAAAATGTCGAGCGCAGCCCTATATGTTCCACACAGCGAAATACCTTCCCTATTTGGTGAAGGTAGTGGCACGTTCTACAATGAGTAATCTTATTTTCAAATACACGACAACGAACTCACATCATTGGGCACTCATGGTCGTGAACCTGTGAATTCGCTATACATATGATTGTCTTGTACAGCTGAAAACAGTTTCTTTGTATTAGGAGTTTTGCAAGAAACGCAAGCTGCACCGCATGCTGTAGCTAATTCCCTCTAGTGCCCAATACGCATCAGCGACCGGTTTCGGCTTTGTCAGCACTCCTGCTAGCGCATTTTTGGGACCCACATATCAACAAATAAACTCAATTTATCTGTTCGTACGGCCGCCACTATTTCCTCAGACAGGACGTCATATTGTACCAAAACGAATCATTAAGATTGATGGAGAACCATGTAGCTGGCCATTATGGTAGTTTAACACAACGGTCTTATTCTGATTGCTTATAAAATACCCTTACAGACAGCTGGCTGATTACGCAATTGAAGCAATGAAATAAGTGTTCAAATTCGCGTGCCTCTGTTTTAGGGTTCAAGCAGCTCACATAAGACTTATTTTTCAATATTTTGGTTTCTGCTCCAGAGGCGTTGCTCATAAGTAGTTACTGACACATGCGAAACACAGCCCTTTTTTGAACACGATGTTTACGAGGCATTGTTTTCAATTTCAGTTGAGAGATGATGCGTTGATGATGATGATGATTAGTTAAAAGATCACCAATCGGCGAAGCAATCGGCGAACTGTCAATGCGTAGAGAATAAAGATTTCACTATATATCATGCGAGAATCATTGCTTAGTAGTATTGAAAGGTTTGTAAATGTCTAATTAGGGCTAAGCACTCCGGCGGTAAACAACACTGCCGTAACATCACTAGAAATGTACATTTTGTACCGCTGTCCAAGCGTGCTATTGGGCTCTTTCTACCAAATAAGCTCAACAACCCTACCAACGAAAAGAGTCGCGTTCTTGGCAGGGTCGTAGAGAACGAACACAAACGGGTGGTTAACGTGGAACTCTATAGGCGAATTCGGAAAGTCGCCCGCCTCAGTGAACACAGTGACGCCATGGTGTTCTCCCTGATAGCCTGCCTTGTTCACCTTTAGCTTGACCTTGTGCACGAACTCGGCCAGAGGCGTGCGGGCTTCCTTGAAGAGGCCGCCGAGGTCAGCTTTCTCTGTGTCGAAAAGAGCGGCGAGTCCGGCTCGCTTCAGCACTTCGCTCAGACAGACTGAGCTCTCGAGCTCGATGTTGGGCATGCTGAGCTCAACGAGAGCCTCGCGGCAGCTGCTGACTGCCTGCTTAAACGCCTCCGCGTCCAGGCGGTACTCGACGGCGTGCACTCCGCGCCGGTCGGTGGGCAGTAGCAGGAGCATGTGCCAGTTTCGAGCCATGCTCGGAACGACCAGGCACCGTGCCGATAGAGCCTTGGACGCACAGTAGCGGTAGTACGAGATGGAACGCACCATGTGCGTCTTGCACGGGTCGGTGCCGTTGTTGTAGAAGTTGGCCAGGATGGTCTTGTGGTGGTCGAAGCGCGAGCCCCACGCGTGCTCGGCGTACGCGGCGCTCGCGATCAGCTGACACGACGACGCTCCGGCTCCGTTGCCCCTGGGCAGGTTGTCGCCCATGACGCTAGGCACGTAGCCCCGGGACGTTATCTCGAACCAGCGGTTGACCTCGCTCCTCGTGCGCTCAGGCCTCGGGTCGGCCTGTAGTGTGCGGATGGCCACGCTGAAGTTCTCGCGGAGCGTCTTGCTGAATCCTTCGTGGACAGAGTCGATGGAGGCCACGAACAGGGCGCTGATGAACTGCAGTCGCTGGTGCCTTCCGCCGGCCCGAAGAATGCGTATGAGGTTCTTGAAGAAGCCCGGGATTCGGTCGGCGGGCATCGGGAGCTCGCTGAAGCGTAGCACTTCTTCGAGCTGCTCCTTGGTGGAACCACCGCAGCCGAAGCAGAGGCTCACCAGCAGCCAGTACACGTGGCTGGGCGAGAAGGAAAGGTTCTGCTGGCGAGGAAGGTACCGCAGCAGCCGATGGGTGAAGCTGTTGATGGCATAGTTTATGTGCTGCAGTGCGAGCGGCTCCTGGAGTGAACCGGCGACGCCCAGGTCCAGTTCTAGGCTCCCGACAGACGGTGAGCGGCACCGTTCTTCGTCACCCTCCTCCAGCGTCAGGCTGACGGCCGACTCGGTATCCGTGGGCGCCATTTCGGGATAGCCGCTCGTCATCGGAGTTTGCGCCATTTCCCTGAGGCGTAGAGGCAGCCGCCGGAGGAGCGTTCCGGTGGTGGGCCTCTTCTTCTTCTTTTGCTCGTGCCACGGGAAGAGCAGGTGCTATTGAACTTCTTTTCTTTGTCTTCGGAGTCAAGCCGTTGTCTTCAGTTGGCGCCTTTCATGAAGGTTAGATAGCAGGGCATTCTTCTATACCTCCTTGTCCTCATTCCTAAGCGGGTTGTGTCCGAAAAAAAATGTTTACTTATGTGGCAAGCGGTGTCATCAGCCATGTACTACTGTTGTGTGGAAATACTGCAGAAAGCATACGATGCAGCATAAGCATACTACGTGAGGAAAGGGATCATTATTTCAGAGTTCGCGCGAAAAATGGTATAACATGCTTCTCAATATACGCTCTTAGTAAGAAACTATAACTAAAAAAAATATGTTACTCAGCCTGAAATATATGCCGAATAGGTGCAGCAACACTGAGGTGAATTCAAAGCATGGATTTGTGTGATATAAAAGGGTCAGATGAAGGACATACTCATTACTCTGTCTTGCGAACAGCTTGTATGCTATGTATATTGGAAATGTTAGATGGCGCAAAAAATCACTAAGAAAGACTGAAAGAGCAGGAAAAGGTTGTAGAGGGGCCTTATAAAACGAAGCCTGAAAACGGGTTGTAATGGATGTGTTCTGAATCTAGAATGACAAGTAAGATTTTCCGCAATGTCATAAGTAGGCCTTAAACGCTAATAAGAACGGGTGCATTCGAAGCGCTTTTTTTCTTACTCTGTGAGCACGCAATTTGAGCCCATACTGAGACATCGTTTAACTGAAGCCAGCTGTAGTTGGCCTTCCTTGCCTTGGCTTTGTATGGCTTTCATTATTTTGGGGCTCAATCTTATCAGCGCCATACCAAGGTAAGCCAAACCAAAAGCTAACTCAATCATGTAGGGAGAAGAAAAACAAGAAGACAAAACGAAAAACGAAGCAGAAATTAAGCACAGGGACATCCTCATTATCAGTTGAGGCACGCCGTCTTTGGAAAAGATATGCGATGAAGACAAAAAAAATACTGACTAAACTTGGCTACGGCTTAGTTAAAGCAATCGGCAAGAGCCGATTTTGTGGCTAATTAGTCCTTTGATGATGAAAATAAGAATGGTTTATACCCCTGCCTCGCGGCTACCACTATGTGTTTTGAGAATCAGGTCCTTAAGATAAAATGTGTAACGAATGCAGCTACACCTTCCAAATGCTGCGCCTTTGCCTCTAAAGACCTTGGAGGCGAAGGCGCCCGTCCGACAACTACTGAGCTCAAAGGCGCGGCCTTCGAGAACGAGCGATCACAATGCCGTCCAAATTAAAAAAAAATAAATCCGAAAAAAATTTTTCCGCCTAACAATGTTTGATAACATCTTATAAATATACGAAAGGTTTGTATGGTTCTGCTTTCTGGACGATTGTTTATATTTTATGCCTAATTTAAGGCAGTAAAATTGTAAAACAAGGCAAGCCACAAAAGCTGCTGTTGATGATAAGGGTGGCTATTGCAGTTCTTTTAAAGAAGCAATAAGAACAAAAAAAATTTGAGCTCAACGAATGAATACAACACCCCACCCTGATTTGTGGGGACCTTCCCTGAAATCCCCTTTGTAGTCTTTCCCGCGATGCAGCCTGCAACAACAGCATCGCCTCAAGGGAGGGGCGCATTCTCTGGTTGGTTACCGTAACTAACAAGGGAGTGCGCCACAGAGACTGCTTGCGCGTGCGCGCGGAACGTAGCTTACAGCATCACTCTCTTCGGCTGGGATTGTCGGCGCGAGCGGACGTGTCTCTCGCGGCTCCGCTCTTCGCCAGCGGGGGGAGGAAGTGGCGGGGAGACTTGCTCCCGTATCTCGTCCCGTCCGGCCACGGAGTATTTTTTGCCCTAACGCGGGCGAACATTCGCTCGAAACCTTGCAGGTGAGTCGGTCGATCTCGATGCCTTAGCGTGTTTCGTTCATAGCTAGCGTTATTGTTGCTGTAGAAATAAATGCCTGTTTGTGTCAGCCAATGTGTCGTTCTTTTGTTCCCTCAGAGTAAGGCCGGCCGTGGTGGGCGTGCGCTCGGTGGTGTAGGGGATCACGGAGTGTGGTCCGGGCGGTTTTGAACAGTATCAGTCGCGATTAAGTGGGAGGAACGTATTTATCTCTCTAATTAAAACCACATAGATTTTAAAACTGCCACTTCAGCCGCCTCATGCACAACTGCTAGTGCTAAGCTTCAAAAACTCTTGTACCATGTAGCTGTGTCACTGCTCCTTTGAGCTTTCGCTCGTTTGGCGAAAAGAGGTGCCTTTGCTGCAAGGGCTTTCGAGAAATGACGTTTGACAGGGGCATTAGTTTGCTCCAAGTGTGGTATTGATCACGCAGCAACAAAGCAGCAACAGCAGTAGCTGGTGCCGAATGTTCTAACAAAGCCACAGCCTAATTCGGCCGGTATTTTATGTTCTGAAAAAAAAAATGCGTGCAGAGGGATGAAAGCAGGAATGAGTACTGTGCAGAGAGTTTGAACTTCATAGATAAACGAACAGTCTGCAACGTCAGGGCGGGAGCAATGCAAGGACACAGGAAAAGTTTGCTGAGATTGAAACTGCATGCAAGCTAGAAGCAAGCGCGTAAATGTAGTTTATCGTCACAGTCGAGCCTGCAAAAAAATTTAAAAGTTTAGTACTACCCAGCGCTTCGCTGCAGATCTGCTCCCCGTAAGACAGTACTACCGCGACCACGTTAGAAATAGAGATTACAGGCAAGGTAATCTTTAATGAAACCTACTTAACAAGAATACAGGCCCAATCTGCCTTATTTTTTTTAAAGGCTTGCAAGACTGAGACAGCTTGTCCTGAAGTCTTCCTGCTAATCCTGTAGGCGCGCTCTCCTTGAAGAGCGAGAGAAGTGTAAAATTCTTTCTAAATAGCGGAATTGTCTAGCGCTGGCGAGTGTGCTGGTGTTCCGAAGTTGCCTCAAAAAAGCGAGTCATTTTAGACACTCTAATCTTCGATTATCCCATAATGCACCGGTTCTTCAGTCGTCATGTTCATGCCCTGCCTTTGCGCGCTTTTCCTAGTCGCTTCCCCCCTTGCCGTCCTTTCTTCCTCCGTCGGGATCGCTGCTCTGCCACCTCTCGAGTGAGCCCCAGTCTCGCCGTAAATGCACCTCGCGGAAGCTGCCTGATAGAGCCAAAAAGAACTCGCTCCGTCTATCCGACCACAGTACACATGCGCCACCAATTCACGTTGGCAGCGTATGTATGCTGTTCTTTTACTCTCCCTGGGTCTTATGTTAGCCGTCGGAAGCATTATAGGCCAAGTTGACCTGGGCATTTAGGGAGGAGTGTGCGAACAATATTAAGAACCAACCAATATAATATAGTATTCTTATATTCACAGTATGTGATATTATCTGGCAAAAGTCGTCGTGAGGCGGCGGATTCGATTCACCGCTGGTAGCTCCGCTGCCCAAGTCGATCCGTTCGTTCTCCCCCCCCCCCCCCTCCCCCCTTCCGGCAGATCTTTGTGTTCGAGGCAGGAGAATTTGAAGATAAGGTGGCTGTGTGCAGCATCCTTCGCAACCGGCAAGAGCTGTGTATCCCTGTATGCCGCTCGTTCAGTGTTTCCTAAACATAGTGACTTCAGTTACAAGCCCTAATTGAATACGATATGGCCGCCGATGAGCGTATTATGCAGCTCCACGTTTGCGGTCACATTCTCAAGACTGTTAAATATGAATGCTGTTTTGAGGAGCGCTGCAGATTTTATATTTTCTTAGCCTGACTATGTGGTCAAAGGCTTGCACGATGGGAATCGTCATGAATTTGCTTGTTTGCTGAAAGTATTTTCTCGCAGTGTCCCTCCCTGTTTGTTGGGCTACAAAAATCTGCAGCAAGAACTGCGGGGTTGTGCTTATGACAATAAGAAAGAAAAGCCTAAATTTATCGTTCCAATAGAAAATTAAGAACTCGCAATCAGAAGAGCATTGGTGTGGTTGAGGGGCTGCTCAGAGGAAAAATAAGTGACTCATATTTCTTTTCACTCACAGTACATTACCTCTCCTGGAAGCAATGCACTCGCGGGCCCGCGGAAAGATAACTCTACACTCGGAAGTTGAATCTGATAACACAGTTCGCTTGGGAAATAACTGAAATAAAACTATGGCGCTCGTACCACATCCAGGAATTAAAATTTTGGACGCGAGTTTAAGCATTCCAGTGCATGAGTTTTTTTTTTTTCGCTCACCGACGATTCTGACAGCGGTATGCCAACTGCTGCGCATAGCGTTTTGTTTTGCTTCGACGTTAGAGAGGCTTCATGAAGAGAGAATACCCAGTGTGACCTGCAGAGCGACTTCGTATTGTTCCATGAAGTAAATAAACGTTGTATGCCACGCATACAAAATACGGTTGCTTATCTGACCAAACTACAATCCTGTGTAGTATAAGGTTCCTTTAACTGTCCACGTGAAAGGGGACGCTTCCTGGTTTGTTGAGTTTCAAATGTGATGCTTGTTGGGCGAGTCCGTCGTTCACAGAGGATACAAAACTCGAAACTAGGACTGAACACGGAAAATCACGCAGCCACATGAGCGATGCTTCTCGTAGTATCCAGAATGGTTAGATTAGAAGCTGTCTCTGTTAATTTAAACAATTTTCGACCGTTACATAGCACTGTAGTTTGAGGATACAATTACGACATGCCGGCGGGAACTTCTGAAGCATAGGATAGGCTCATAGAAAGCGCTGTAAGGGCAAAGTGACACAGATTTGAGTGCAAGTGCTGCTGCTGCACCACTAACATTTTTCTTTATTTTTATCACTGTGCAAATTCTTTCAATAAAATCTTGACAAGCCTTCTTTTTCCCTTCAATCTTTTAGTCTCCCCTAAGGCATGCAGTCTCTTCCAGGTGGCTCGTCGTAAACTTCAAAAATTGGTGGTGCACCTTAAAGGACTAACAGGCTAATCACTCGCCAATGACGTGTGCTCAAGGACGGTAGAAATTCGTAAATGCAATGCATTAAGGCATCATGGTATAGTATTACATATTTTAGAAAAAAATATCCCGGCTTTGCAGCTTTCTTTTTCTTATCGTTTGAAAGCAAAGAATGCTGTCAATTGGCGGTGGTTTAGCTCTGGTTAAACCTGAAGCGACGCAAAGCTTTAGCTGGTAGTGTGGAACTTGGTCACGTGACCAACAACGTGACGAACCACGTGACCAGCCACGGCGCCGTGCCGCCGGCAGCTGCTCCGCATCGCGCGACAGCGTGGTGGCGCAGCCACAGGGTCGCAGTGCCGCCACAGGGTGGCGGCGCCGCTACGCCGAAGACTCGGAATGCTACCGTGATGTAGCTATCGCTACAAAAAAGAGTTGGAAGTATGTGTACTCATTTGCTATGCAATGTATCGGCGTACCTTATCACAGAAGGTACTCTGTAGACATTCACGTTGCAGCAAGGGAACGCAGATAGCATTACACGCCGAAGGCAAGAAAAAAGCAATAAGAGCGTGCGCAAAATATCTGAGCAACCAATGCACTTGTCGCGCTGACGATGCCCAAGTAGAACTTGGACGGGCGCGAAGCGCGCTACACTGTTGCGGCCATCGTCTCATACAGAAGGAAAAAAATGCGGAAGGAGAGGCCAGGCTGGGCCTCTAAGCCCAGCCTGGATGGTAAAGCTCTAAGAGAAAGCACAAATCGACGACACGTACAGAAGCTATAGACTCCCTCCTAACACCTTGGAGAGAAGGAGATACGTTTATTTTGCGCCGTAGGCTCCTGCGTACCATTTTGCGCCGACAATGCGTTGTCCTAACTAGCAGAGACGCAAGGTAATCATGGCGCTCCAGCTAGGAAAATACCAGGATGCTTTTAGATTATTCTAACGAGCGGATAGCCCACACGAGACTACATACTCACTTATGTACACTGTATAATGAAGCATATGAAAAAGTGGCTTTTGAATTTTTTAAATCGGCTACTTTTTTCACGATTCAAGACGCACCCTGCATAATTGTTGACAAGTAGTTCTCTGAAAGAGGCCTATGCCTGACTCATTCAATAATTTACTTGCAAATTCAGCTAATATCAGCCTGAGAAATGCACTCGTTCGTACGAACTTTCAGGAGTAGGACGCGAATGCACCTGTCTTGACGATGATGTCCCTCGATGAACTTAGCTTTCCGAATCGCATATCTTTTTCGTAAATCATAATCATCACTGTAGAAATGGGAATACTAAATACATACAGTACATCCCACACTGAACGACAGTGCCGCGTTTTTTGTGCTGAACATGAGCGCACAGTCATGGAAATATTTTCTTTGGAAACGTATGTTATCACCCGCTGTGTTGTCCCGCTCTAATCGTCAACCTCAGTCAGTCGCATGGATGAATCCCGTCCAAGGTCACCTATAAATGCTGTCAGTAGTGTAAGACGAGGTAATGAATGAAAGAGGGATGAATGAGAGAAAGAAAAGAAGTAGGAGGACAAAATGGAGGTGCGCAGTTGCCAACAGAGGGAGTGAAAGAAGACATGAACGCAGTGATGCCACCTGCCACTCGATATGGGAGTCGCGAAGGCCATCGTCCACGTGAGTCTGCATAATTGGTTCTGTTTCTCGCATTCCCGAGCGACTCCAGCTGGAAAGCGAAGCTCTAGGTGACAGGGAGCTCAGACAATATTCCCACGGCGGGTGGTCAGAGATTCAAAATAATAAACAAACAATCAGCGTGCTCGCTTGGCCCAGCAGGTGTTCTTTTATTGCCCATCTAATTAGGTCGTTTAAAATAAAAGATAAAATATATAAATAAAAGATAGAGGGAGCCCGGAACAGCAGATATTTGCCCACTTTTAAGCCAACAAAAATTGTTTGGAATGATGCTGGTCGTGTTTGTGCTTGCGAGGCTCGCGCCTTGGACGACACTCAGTTACTCTCGCCACCGCACAAGAAGTCGAACGGCGGCGCTGCCACACCGAGGAGCGGCGGGCGATGAAGACCACCAACCAGTGAGAACGCCTCAGGCGACAACGCGTAGAGGGAAACCTTCAACTTCCGGAACTGCCGTCTCGGACGAGGTTTGCGCTAGGAGGGCCGCGCCCTAGCGGTAGCGCGGGAAGCTTTACCGCGAAGCAGACGCCGCCGCCGCCACCTCCGCCGTTTCCCCTAGCGACTTTCTCAGGCTGATTGTTTAACTAAGCCGTTGCATTGTTTAGCCAACTTCCTTATTGTTCTGTTTTTAGCGCCATAATTTTCTACTTGAAACATGCTGCATTTGGAAGCAAGGCACAATGCAAGCCTAATGCTGTGGCAAACCTGGCCGGCAAGCTAGCCTAGCGCGAAAGTTTTCGCCGTAAACTTATAAACTGTGAGCCCATAGTTGATGTGCCTGTGGTCACTCAATGTCACTGGTCTCTCTGAAAGCTTCTTGTTTTTGTCTTTGTTCTTTCGGAGAGTCCTACAAAAATAATTTGCGCAACAGCTAAAGTCAGTTGCTCCAGAAAATTACACACGAACGCGCACACACGCAAGCACGTACACAAGAAACGCCGGAAAGCAGAAAAAGGTGGGCTTAAGTGCTCTCGCTGCCGGTGCGGCCAAAACGAGAGCAGTTTGAGCATCAATTTAGCGCGATTCTAAACTCTCCTTGTTGCGAGTAGTCGATAGTAGCCCCGCGTATTTTTTTGTCGCAGGAGGAGAAGAGGATATGTACACGGAGCTGTGGGAAGCGGTTAATGCCCGCGAGGACGAGGCGGATCAAGGAGAAGCTGGTCGACCCTACTCCTCCTCCTCCTGAACCTTTTTCCACCTTTCTTGCGATCATTGGCGGCACCGGCTGCTTCGTAGGCGAGCAACAGCCAGCCGGCGCTTGGTGCTTAAATATGCGTTCACTCCTTAAATATTTACCGAGGCGCTGCTCGGGAATCGCAGCCTTTTTCTCTGTGTCCATATATGATTTTTTTCTGGGAGGATGGGGGGGGGGCTGAATTTACTAATTACGTAGATTTCTTGTTTACTTCTCCCTCCCCCCCCCCTTCCCTTATGTGTCTCTTGCGTCTTCTCTCTTGTGTATTTTCTTTAACTTGTCCCGCAGAACGAATAATTTCTTTTTTCTTTCAATCTTTACTTTTGCTTCGGTTTTCCTCTCCTTCGTGTTCAGTTTCGCCCCTCGCCATCGACGGCCTTCGCTAAACAGCCGCCGCCCGATTGAATTGTTACTCTTCCCTTTTCATGTGATACTCTCGCTCATGTCTCAATTAATGAAGCCTCGAGAGCGGGTGCTCCGGTTTTTATTCTTTACCAGCCTTTTTTTTCTTTCCTCGGGCCGGCACGAACGCCGGCGGTGATCGGTATCCGCGCTAACAAAGGGGAATTGTCCTGCGCGTTGTTAGTGCTCGCGCGGTGCTGCTGCTGCCAGTTATCGCCTTGAAGGCCTTTTCACCCCTCCCCTCCGGTGTGCATAGTCACCGCCGAACACATTGGCCGGTTCTCATGGAGGCGATCAAAGGCGTGGTTAAACAATGACGCCTCGTCTATCTCCGATGAGAAACTGAGAAGGAAATGGGCACCGATGTCAATGCGTCTTCCCTTGTTGACAGTGTAAGGTGTTCGTTCTTTTCGTTGCGCAAAAATACTGGGGATGATACATCGGTGCTCGTGACTTTGTCCAGGCGCCTTGCGTGCGCCAGTTTGCGGCGCCTGTCGGTCAAGAATAAAAGTCACTAGCGTCTTTAATTAAATCGCCTCCGAATAATAAGGCGAGCTTAACGAAAAGAAAAGTAAACGCTTCTTTTGAAATGAATGGAGAATTAAGAGCTTTAAATGGTGGGTGTTTTGATGTATAGTCTAATACAACCCAAAAACTAAGCAGCAAATGCACCTCGAAGGCACCCATCCAGCCAATGGCGTCCACCGAACCTAATGACATGGCTTTTAATTCGTTGTTAATAACCTTTCGACCTAGCCTGAAAATTGTTAACCAAAGATTAACCTAGAGTGCGTGGATTAAAAGAGTCCATTTATGCTTGGATTAAAAAAGTCGCCATGAAAAGCGGTCGATGCTAACGGGTCGGGGCCTCTTTTGAGGGTCATCTGCAGCTTCTCTATTGAGTTTTACACGACTACAGCGGAGAAAATCTACGTGCTTCCTTCAGCAGGCCAAAATCGCAGCTTTTAAATCTATCAGTGTTTAGACAGGAGTGTCCCGGTTAGCGACATAGGATTATCGAGAGGTCGAGTCTGTGTCTTATTTTTATGTGTTTTAGTGTGGTTTAGAGTCAGTAAATGGAACACTCGAATTTCAGTGTCTGGGTTACGAACCATTTTCAACGTAATTTGTGCATTACAGCAAATGAGAGCACGTTCTGATGCTATGCGAAAATAGCTAAAGCGATCCGAAAATGAAGATAATTGTGATGTGCTGCAATATTCGAGTTTTCGAAATTACTGACTTATATTCTTTTGATGTAAGCAACTTAACTTGAGATATTTTAGTCTGATCACATGAAGTACACTTTTAAGGTTTTCTCGGGGCTGCCCTCGTGTTGAAGACATCATTCGGCTACAGAAGCAACGGTTTTGAGGCATGCTCACAAACTTTGTAACATTGTAAACGTCGACTCACTCCTTGAAGTGCGTTTGGTTCCAACTTCGAGTTTATCTAGAAGTAAAATGATACATTCTTACCGCTCGAAGGACGGCGCTTTACCACAGGGGCGGAAAGATTTTGCAGAACGCAGGAATTCTTCTGCTGTTCGATTTTCCCTGGCTCGGTTTGCGAAGCTATCCTCACAAGTGCTGTTGGTAATAGTCCAGTGGCGTAGTCATTTTTCACTGTTATCGCTACTGGTGAGTGGAATGGCACTGCCTATTAGGGAACCAGTACAGTCTACAAATAGCTGTGACAGCTTTGCGCAGCTCGGTAATGCGGGTAGCGGAGCCGCCATATTTATTGTAGAGTAAGCCCGGCTACCAACAAGAGTGGGGCAACCGCTGACGCGCTGACAAAAATGACTTCTTGCCGGGCGCCAAGATGCTTTTCATTACGCTTGAATATTTCGTGTTCTTCGCGTACTCTAAGCGGTAGCACTCCGATCTAAATCCGGAGCTACACGTAGTCGTTCGGGTAGTCGCTAATTTTCGTACAAACTTAGGGGAATTGTAGTGACCTATAAAATCCACTGTTATCTCCGACGATTGTGATGTTACATCTGAGACGTTGCATTCGCCTGCTTCGAACGGAGCACTAGATAACGTCACGCACAGCTTGTCAAAACCGAGACGTCCCACGCCCAGAGGAAGGACGTGCAGTGAAATTGTTGTGAGTAAACAACACAGCGAACTGCACGCTTATTCGTTGCACATGTCGTGCTGTCTAAGTAGTTGCAAACAAAAACATCAAAGCAGACAGCCTACGAAGTTGACTGTAGTAGGAAGCGTCGCACTGTATTCTTGAGTGCAGCAATGGCCGCTTCATTTGTTTCAGGAAAAAACTAACGTCTCCCCAAGGAAGAGGAAACTTCCCAGGCGCACGCATTGTCCTTTGTCGGGGAAGCCCAGCTTATTGACACGAAAGCGCCCCCCTTCTGAAAAAAAAAAAGAAACCGGCGACGTCGGAGGCGTTGTGAGCAAAAGCATGTGGCCCACCTTCTACTTAGGGTACATGACCTCGTGACGTCATCACAACCTGCCCACCGGACTGAGCAACTACCCATCGTGGCAGGCGGCAACTAAATGATTGGTTACGAGAGGTTGCACGGGAAGAGCAACTAGTGTCTCACTACTCCATATGGTAGCTGTGATCGAAGCAGGCAGCTGCTGGGGCAGTGGTCCATCACTTAGCCGTAGCATCACTGCGCCGGTGGTGATATGCGGACTCCCAGCGATCTATGAATGTAAAGTAGAGGAGGAGGAGGAGGAAGAAGAGGAAAGACTGGAAGTTGAGTTTTTAAACGTATATAGGCAATAATCCATTAATGCTATCGTGTCACACCCTAAAAGCGAAGTTAAGTATACCCTGCAGCTTGTTTGTTCCTCCCGCTTGGATCTCAAAACCCAAGCAGCAAGGTGAACAAGCGGGTACTTCTTCGCATGCATCGAGACGCCGTCAAATGCGGTCTCTTCGTACAACCGTGGGGCACCTTACTCCTCAAGCTGTAGCAATATCACAATTAAAAAATGTTGACTTCTTTCCATTGCCTCAGAGGGGGAGGCCGGCCCCCTCCGAAAGCACAACTCATCAGCCACCTTCCTACCGCACCCTTCCACCCCCAGCACCCGCGACCCGTTTTCCTTCGCCATTTTCGCCCGCATTATTCTCCAAAGGTGCCACCCACCACCCACCCATCTGCCTACTCAACTATACCCTTCAGGAGCACCACCAAAAGCCAAATCGAGTAATTTCACCCTACACAAGGCCTCCACCCATGAGAAGCACACACAGCACCTGAGCGCTAACAATTCACAGGCGATCGATGGGACGATCCGACTGAAATGATTAGCATTTGAATTTCATTCCCGTTTTCATGACACGACACATCACAAACATTTCTTTGCATTCACATTTATTGCACGCTTAGTCTTTTTCGTTTTTGCTCTTTTTACTTTTTTCTCCCTCGACAGTAGGATCTCCCCTATATAGCTGAGGCGCTTTCCGAACAATTTGCGGTTCTGCTCGCTAGGTTCGCCGCACGTCTTCGACGCTTTGCGACGTCTCGCTGAAGGCACCGCTTCCTCGAGACCTCTCACAAGCAGGGCACAGCGGCGCTAAACCGTTAAGGGTTCAACAGAAGCGTGGCATCCGCCGCGTGCGCGGTGCTTTGAATTCTCCGCTGCTCTCAGCTCACTTTCCTCCTCTCCTTCCACCTTGCACGGTAGCCACCCACCAGGCTGCCTCCGAGGCAACCACCCTCAAGTTGCGCATTTCTCCTCCTGAGTGAAATCCTGACGCTAGCCATCTTTGATTTCTTTCCGTGGCAGCCACCTGTCTCCAATAACCCACCTGTGACCTCACCACTACCTACATTCACCCATCCCACATTCGCAAGCCACATACACCATCTACGCACCACCAGAAAAACTTCGGTCGCGTGTGTGAATCCTCGGCTTAGTTTAAATGTATTTATAGAGTAAAATTCCTTGATTATCGAGGATAAATCTTTGTAGATTAATAGCATCAGATCTTTTATTGTCGCGTAATTTTTTTTATTCAGTTTAACGTGTAATCACTAGGAGTGTCATTAGGCGAAAATGGCGGCGTGTGTCTCTGCGTGGCAGCCGAGTGAAGCCTACAGTGCCTGCAGCGATCAGAGCGCGAGAGCCAGTGCCCGACGAAAGGCAGCAGGAAAAGCCTGCCTCAGCGAAGGACGTGAGGCATGGACAGTGACGGCCCCAAGCGAGCGACGAATGCGGAGAGAGGGAAACTGGTGCCGAAATCGGGCGCGCGTTGTTGGCTGATACAACGGGGCTCAGCAGGTAATGTGAAATGTGCATAATGCAATAAATATAAAGTCTTAAGAAAATCATTAGCTCGCCTTAAAGCAAGCCAAATTAGATCTTAATAAGTTGGTGTCACTTTCAGGCAGTGAGATGCGAACACTGGAGCTCTCTACGAAATGCATTCACTGGAGTTTACCTGTGACGCTAATTCGAGTGTAGCGGTGTAAACTGAACAAGTATCCCACACCCCGACAGAGAGTTACTGAACACTTTTAGTGTTTACCAGCAATTTTCACAATCAGCATTTTTGTGCTCATCAGTGGCAGCATTTCGCGACACCGCAACTATCGTTGCATTTCGCATTTGGAAGAGGTGTTCTCGTCTTCTTTGTTCTCGCCTTCTTTTTTAACTCCGACCAGTTCATCTTCTCAGCATTAGCATGCGTAAACATCTATAGTTTCGTGCTTGTAAGCATGCTTAATTTGGGGGGTACTGGACTTCTGTCGATTGCACCGGTTCGTATTATATTATGCTTTATAATATATTTAATGTCCCCAAAATGTACAATACTACTTAGCAGCTAACAATTTTAAAAAGGGCAGCATAGTCTGATGCGAAGGAGCTATGTACTTGCTGCTATGCGGCGTCCCTAAATAGTCTCTCCTTGAAGATGTGCCACTAACAAGGAATTGTGGGTGCGCGCACCAGACCAATATCATGCGAGTGGGGTCCCCATCGAACGCAGAGGCACGCAATATGCCTCCCCAGCGATCGCGTCTAGAAGACAAGAAGCAGCATTGCGGAGGCAAAGAGAAAAGAGAGACGAATGTGATTATGGATAATAATAGAGGGTATGTTCTGAAGGCGAGCCAGGTATCTCGGATCGACTAATTACATTGGCGTATGCTGCCTCACGACGCAGCTCAGCAGATCAGTCACCCATGGTAACCAACCAACGGTGGCCCCCTTGTCCCACGCATTCAAACAAAAAGAGAGTCGGGATAGCCGCGACAAACATCCAAGGCCCACACTATGAGCCAGGTGGCACTCCAGGATCGAGTGAATCCGGTCCGAGCTCAATCTTTCGGGACGGCCCCTGCGCTGAGGTGCCAGCACGAAATGCACAAGCCTCGGTCGCCGCCAGCCACCACCAGAGGGATGGTGGAGCGAAGAGAATAGAAGGGGAAGAATGAAGAAAAGGGTGCATCGGAACCTCGGACCATGCCACCACGCGTCAAGTCTGGATTTCATTACCAGCGCTAATGAATCAATAAAAGGCAGTCGGGCCGCCCCAGCATACGCGGAAAAGAGCTTTTTTTTCGGCTCTCCTGGATCATATCGGTTCTAGAGGCAAAAATTCCCTGGATAGGAAAGCAGGCGTCGGGTCGCTTCGTAAGGGGTGGGGAAGAAGAGGAAGCCTTCTCGACCGGGTGCCTCTACAACTTCCTTCCCTATAGTGTCATCTTTTCTGTAAGCTTTAATACTTGTTATTTCGTGCCGCACACACCAACCCTCACGGCACACCTGAAGACAAATTCTTGCTGCACTAAACGCGACCTCTGAAATAAAGTTTTGTGCTCATTGCCCCAAAGCCCTTTGTTCTTTCTTCTTCCGGTTCTCAAGACGTCACCTGTGGTGTGTGCTGCTCTTTTTCCGAGTATCAAGATTGCCTATTTTTTCTCCGCTATATTGACAGGCGCAAAACATCGTTCCTTTCTGTTTTTATCTACGAAGTGGTGGAATTCATTTTTCATTGTTAAAGCCCGGCGTTCATTGTTCAACAGCCGTGCTTGGCGGTGTCGAAAAGTACCTCTCACACTATAGCGTGTTATCTCAAGAAAGGCATACGTTTCTTAAGGCAGCTGAGCGGCAATATGTTTTCAAAAAGTTTAGGAATGAGATGCTCCGCTTAAATTCTTCGGCCTCCTGACAAAGCATGCGTTCGAGACAGCAATGTGTGGGTTAGAACGCGCTAATTTCTAAGGACATGGTGTGCCGTAAACATAGTTGTTGCCTTAACAGCGGATATAACTGCACAAACATGTAAAATAGCTTCTTCATTTGACATTAAAAAGTGGTCGTTTTTATAAGCATGGGTGTTCAAAGCGCACGTGTGCCTTTTTAGAGCCTGCTTGCGGTTTGGGTACTCGCACTGCAGTGCGGAAACGTTTCTAGAGATTTCTAAGTCTTCTTTCGGCTTTAAAATGTAAACAAGAGTTACAACTAAGAAAGCTATTTAGTTATGCTTGAAGTTACTTCACAACTGTTTCAAGCGACATCTTGAAAAGTTGTTTCTACAGCTGGATTTCCCAACGTCTACAGCGTGGCCCGAAGTTTTAGATGGGCCACCTGATTGCGTCAATATACCCTGAGAGAAATAACTTTGTTATCTGCATATCTTGGTTGCTTTCTTGGCTACGCTCCCTGCATTTTCAGGAAAGAATATTGCTAGGTAGTATCGGCAATATTGCATTCGGCGCAACGTCGGCACTTTCGTCACACCTGCCTCTTTGTTTGGCAACCAAAATTATATCACTCCAGATGCGAACGGTTGTCTTTCTGCGGCTTCGTTGATTAACATTCATATGCTTCGCAATGCGACAGACATGATGTAACGCGCCAGATGTAAATGAAGAGGCCAGGTCCGGTGCTTATGTAACGCAGGACGAACACGAATCTAAACGCCAGAGAAGCCAAGCTGTCAGCGTGACGCAAACTGTGTTGAAGCTAACACGACTTGTGGTTATTTCGATGACGCAAATTTTTGTGTCGCAAGGACGACATTTAGATTACGGAGCGGCGAGTTATTTAGAGGAAAAACTGGTGAGCCTACCTCTCTAGGATTCGAGGAGAGGATAAATCTGTTTGCGCTGCCCTGTTTTCTGCCGCATATCTTCACGTCACTAGTGGCTCCACCATGTTGCGGCTTGTCGCTACATTTGAATGAATTTATTGCGGTATACGAATGTCCCAGGCTTCACTTTCTCAGAACACGACACACACCCTTCTTCTTCTCTTTCCCTATTTCCCCCGGGAAGAGCGACAGAAAACGCGAGCTGGTGGAAAGTGGGTTCGCGCCCTCTCTTCCTCATCCTCGGCAACACAGCAGCCTACTTTACAGGCCCGACCTTTCTCGCGTGGCCTTTTGCGACCGTCCCTGAGGCGACTTTCCGAATGCGGAGTTCCTCGGCCGCTGGCATTTTTTGCATCTGGATTCCATCTTTATCATTTTCCTGTCGCGTGTTCATGTTCATCACTTTGCACGTGTGTTTGTGCTTCTTTTCCAAGTGCCCAGCAGCGCCGGCTCTTGGGGATTTGGGCAAGAGTGGAGCGCTGCAAGGCTTTGGTATGGAAGGGGAAGGATCCTTTCTGGGAGCACAGAAAAAAAGGGGTAAAAGGAAGGAAAGGAGGGAACGAGGTCAGTCTCGAAATGAGCCGTAATTGGAGGCGTGGCGCTGGAATCCGGCTTGTCCCCAGAGTGCGTCACTCGGACCCAGCCCCTCTGCGACCTGATCTCGGACGAGGCCGGTCCCCTTTCATGTCCTTCTCACCGCCGGTCACCGAGGCTCGGCCTCTTCCACGCATTCTCTTTTTCCAACCTTTGCTTTCTCCCTCACACTCTTGAAAGGACTTTACTTTTTCGCCCTCTTATTGCCTTCGGCGACTCGTGTGCGCACCTCCGATGCCGACAGAGCACTCAAAGGCGTGAGACGAACGGGGTTTGACTTGGCAAGAATAATCGCCGTTGACAACTCTAAGTAGCCAGCTGCGACTATGAGTCCAGTTGTTGTTGTTGTTGTTGCCTCAGAAACAATGGCGCATACCCGCGGTGGGAATTGGCCGGGTTTTTGTGCAGATTCAAACAGGAAAAAAACTCATCCAGGTTTACCTCAAGCAGCTCATAAATATAGAGGAATCTGAGAGAACAAGAAAATTTGAATTTTGAGAGTTCTTGAGGAAATCGGAATGAAAATCGAGGAAACAGAGCGGTGTGGGTTGAATAACTAAATTTTATAGAATTATTCACAAAGAAAATAATTTTGAGAGGAAACTAAAGGCATCGAGAAGTTAACACAAAAATCTCCCGGTTTCAATTATATACTTGTGAAGAAGCTGACACACCTGCCTAATGGCATGCCCTTTGACGGTTTCACCGAAGGAGAGGTGGACGGGAAGAGTAAACGGCAGCCATAATTGAGCGAGCGGCTTTTGCAAAAACTTAATTCTCTTGGGCATAGTAGCAGCGCAAAAAAAACACACACACGAAAGAAGAAGAACGAGACACAGAGAGACACGCACAGACGCTGCACTCACAACTGATTCTATTCCAAGCCATCAAGTGGGATATATAGGCTGCGTCGCGCATGCGCGTTAAGAGAGAAAGAAAGAAGGTGTACCATCACAACATCCTGAACATACATCTTATGTGCTAGCAGAAAAAAATGCACGTTCCGAACTATGCAACAGAATTGACGTATCCCGAATACAATCACTGCCCCTTTTCTTTATATGGAAGGCTTCAAATAGCTCACGTGCGGTCTGGTCTTTACCTTTGCCTAAGACCATAGTGCTTTCAAAATGCGAAGAACACTTTCAAGAACTGCAGTGCTCTACTAAGCGCACATCCTCACTGTTCTGTAAATTTCGTTGATGCTCTCTGAGTCGATCGTTCAGGCATCTGCCTGTTTGGCCCACATAATCCTTCCCTCAAGACAGCGGTATCTCGTATACCACTGCTGTTTGGCAACGCACGCATGGCCTGGCATGCTTTTTTTCCGCAACCTTTTTTTTGCGGATTCGTTACAGGAGATACAAGGGCATAGCTTGGATAGTTTTTCCGGAGATGAAAAAACGAGTAGAACCCCAAACCTGCCCGCAACCGACTTCAGGTTGTGCGAAATTTTATGCTGGTAGGGCACAACTTCCGGTCGCACACTCCTTTCATCTTACCTCGTCTTCAGGCTCTTCGTGCGCTTCTTCACTTTTTTAAGGTGGGCCTTCGCAACCGCCGTCAGGACCGACTGAGGGTACTCAGACGCTACTAATCTTTCCAAGTGACTATTAAAGCTGCTTTTCATTTCGTGTTCGCACGATTTCTCCAGTGCTGATTCCGGGCAGAGGTTTGCAATGCTGCGTTTTACGACCTTTGAATGAGCGGAATCATAGGGTAGGAGCTGTTTTTGTACACGTGGAGCATATGCCGAACACACAGGTACCTCACCAAACTTGACACGTATGTCTAAAAACTGAAGGGCCTTTTGTTTCGGTAACTTGCAAGTGAACGTGAATCCCTACCCATGCTTTCTAAAAGCGTCTAAAATGTTATTAACGGTAGCGCAGTAGTGTAAAGGGCTCTGCTTGTCCAAAATGATCAAAAAATCGTCAACATGTCGGTACACTTTCTTGACTTCGTCCGGGCTAAAAACAGAAGATAAAATCGGGTCAATGCTGGCTTAAAATATATCTTTTAAATTGGGTGCAATACATGACCAAATGCGAATTCCTTTGGTCTGCAAGTTGTGCTTTTGATTAAAAGCGATAAAAGTAATTTGGAGATAAAACTCTAAAAGCGTCAAAAAATCCTCAACAGACTTTCCAGCTGAATTCTGGAAAGGAATGACACCACTCATGTCGATGCACTGCTTCAGAGTTATCAGCAAGGCATTGTCATCAGCAAATAGGGAATTGCTAAGGTATTAACCTCCAGCTTTGATTCTAAATTCTTCCCAATCCAGTAATCTGAATGCCTTCTGTAAATAGAGGGCAGATAGTACTGGAGAGGTCGCGCCTCCTTGACTGGCATACTTCCCGATTGGTATTTTCTCGCTTTCCATGTGAAGGACTGTGGTAGCTGTGCAAGCGACATTTATGTATACGTTTAAGTACCTTTGCATATGCCTCTTCTGCACCCTGGTTACTCAGTGACTGCGTCACTGCTGCCGCTTTGACAGACCCAAGTGTTTCCTCTTAATTTATGAAGGCTATATAAACACAATTGTTATACTGCTTTTTTCTCTAAGTTCTGATTGCTGGTGTGAATATGGTCCATATTCGTGTTGCCTTTCCGAAAGCCAGCCTGTTCTCTGGTTGGCATAAGTCTAAGGCTGCTGGAATTTTGTTGGCAATTACGTTAGTAAACACCATTTAAGCACCTTCAGTAAATTGATAGGTCTGTAGTTTTTCAACTCCTTGACGTTTCCAAAATTAACAATTAGGATGATGTTAGCGTCCTGCTTATACACGATAGAAAATATTTCTAGCGCAATGTCCCCACTGTCCCTCAGCAAATCTTCAGTTACCTCATTTTCCCTTGCCGTTTTTGGTAGCATCTATAGGCGTCTTCCGAAGGCTGTTTTCAGACCAAAGCATTCTATGACCGCAAAACAAAAGAACCTTTTCTATTTCGCGTTGTCGGAACCAGGCCTTTATACACAAGAATGGCAGGCGCTACTTACTTCACCTTACTTTTTTCTCCTACCAAGATTTTCGGGTTGCCGTTACTTTCACGAGTGGGGGCCGCCAAGCAAGCCATCGCGCCAACGCAGATTGGCGCATTTTTACTGTTTTTACTTTCCCCGCGCCGCCGCCACGACATCGTCTCGTGCACCGCGCCCGTATTTGTGCTCTTCTTTTTTGCCGCGTGGTGGCTTATGTCATTTCCACGCGTTTATTCTGACCTCCTTGTCTCCTCTCCTGTGTGCGCGAAAGTGCGCGCGGCTTAAGTGCTGTCCAGACCTTCCGCGCACCGAGAAAGGAACCCGGATGAAAAACAGTGAGTCCCGAGGGATCCAAGCAGAAAAGAATGCGAAGAAAAAAACAGAACGACAGCAAGAAGGGCCACAGTGGGGACAAATGAGATCGCGCGCGAATCGAAAGAGAAGAAATACAAACGCAGTCACATGGCAAGGCCATGACAGGTTCGAGAGTGGCACGTTTTTTTTTATGCCTCTCTACCCCTATATAGACATTCTCTATCTGCAAGGAGGCTATCGCAGCGGTCCACCGTTGGTGCGGAAATATGAGCGGTGTCACGCGTGACGGAACAGCCGTGGCTCGGTTCTCTCTCGCGACTGTGCAATGGCTGCATATGTGACGTCAAAGAGTAGCCTTAAACCGACCTGTCACATGCTACCTTAGTTCTCTTTTCTCTTTTTCTTTTATACTGCCTCTTCTCTTTCTCTCAGTCCAGGGTAGCAAGCGGATACCTTTTCCTGGTTGACCTCTCCGCTCTGGCATTCTCTATCGCAGTTTCCCGAGGTTTTCCGTGAAGACGTTCTAGATTATATTGCTAACCAGGTCACAAAGCAAGTAAACACGAAGACTTCAGGCGAAGCTACTAACCGAACTTCCAAAGTCCAAAGTCTCGATTCCATGACTACTATCCTGAGATACATACCCAAGAGTTAAATCATGCGCGACATCCATTGTCGGAATGTGTGGCGAATGTATCATTAGATAATGAAATGACCAGACTGCGCGTTATGCTAGCTGATCCCGATGTGCATTCAATTGAGTGATTACGAGAGGGTTGAAACTTTCTGCGCTATTAAGCCACTTCACTGTTTCTTCTAATTTCACATAGCACTATCGCTGAACAACCATCATACACGTCTTTTTTTCCTGCAGGAACACAGACAAGATGCTTGCTTGTCAGTGAATGCAGCCGCCTGTCATGTAGCGGCCTGTGATTATGACATCCGTCGTTAGGAAAATTTTTAATTCTCGCAGTTGATCGCGAACACCGTCCGTATGGGTCACTCACTCCTGGATTCTGTTTTTCCTCGCTTGATGACGATTTAAAGTCCCTGCCTATGCTGCAAAACATTTATAGGGAGACTTAACCTCTGCTTTTAAGGGCATGCCACGACAGTATTAACTTTCAGCGGTTTCTGTTCATACACAGTCACTGTTTTTTATTCGCATTCCCACATATCTCGCAATTATCAGAACACATTTCCAACACTATTGTGTTCTAATTCTTCCACACTGCAGTTTACGCAAATAATGTTAGTCTAGTTATTATCTCACTAATTAGAATTTCTCTAGTTTACTACACTATATGCCACATTATTAAGCATCAATTTAAGCAAATACCACACACACATCACCCCCCAGCCCCTCGTACCTCAGCCAAATCAACGTTCCTACGTGGCCTAGTCGGCAGCGTGCCTGGCTGGCGACTCGAAGGTAGTTGTTTCGAATATAGAGTGAAATTTTAATTTACGTAAAATCAATAGGCTTTGTAAAAATGGATTGTTTGAGACATGCGCCAGCCTTTAGTTCATATTACAAGTCCTCTTTTCAATTATTTCCTTCCAGACGTGCATGCGTTACGCCACGCGAGGCGTAGTTTTCTGCAGCAATGCCGCCAGGACGACGCACTGTTTTCCGCTGAACGTAGCCTTAACGATGCTGCTTTGAAATGTGCCCTTCCTGTAAACGTGCATTGGCTAAAGTCTCGATATCAGTAGAAAACTGGCCTACAAGGATTTCTTGCCATTTAGCATTCACCACAGCGATATGAAGCAATACGAAGAGGTCGCTGATAAATAGCAGCAAGTAGCAGCGTTGATACAGAAAAGCCCTTAGAACTGTCTTTGCGCAAATAAAGCATCCGCGCTTAATTTTTATTAATTCGTGAGCGCTATAGACAACATGTCGCTGAGAAAATTAAGCCCTAGGTGAGGACCTAGGAGTGAGGCCTTAAAGCCCTGCCCACCGGATACTGAGAAAGCTCCCCACCGTGGCAAGAGGCAGTTATATTAATGACTTGTCTCGAGAGGTTGCCCGAGTAGAGCAAGCTGGGTCTCGCAATCCCCACCGGTGGCAACAACTGTCATCGCAGGGAAGTGGCGCATCGCTTAACCGCTGCACTACAGCGCCAGGAGGGGTATGAGGACTCCCAGGGATTTATGAATGCAAAACAGAGAGTGAAAAATGTCGGGAGTTAAAAGACGACGACGAAAACAAAGGCGCCATTACCGAAAAATAAAATTAATTAAAAATAAATCAGCACATGGTCAATGAGCATAATTCGTAACGGCGAACGCTCACGCATTTTTGCACTGTCGCCCACGCGAGCGCCATTGAGTTTTCTTCAGTTGCAGCCGAAAAAGATTTTCATGGCTAATTCCGATTTCCTGTGTAGACGCGGGTGTAAATTGGTAAAAATTGCAGACAGTCAATTCAGAAAGCATTTTTACAAATGCCTCCACCTTGAGGCCTGGCGGCGTGCCTACATACCTATTTATTTGTTTGCGACAAAGCTGTCATATGGCTTTGTAGTTCAGACTCAGTTATTTTGGAATAAGAAATAAATTTAAAATTTATTTGATTGCAGCAGATTGGAAGCAAGCACCGAGCAGCGTCCCATCACTTGGGCATTGCACATCAGCGCCAGGAAATAAAACGAGAGGTGGATACAACAGCGCATGATTTTGGCCTGCCCTGATCCATTCGTCCATTAACATGCGCAATATTATACATTCATAGCAACAGCCGGGAGCAATGCACAGACTGTCAAAATTTCCTGTCCATATTATTAGCTGCTAAAACATGCAGTAAAATACTAACGGTACCCCTCAGTTTTCCGGAGCCTCGCAAGGGTCATGACAGAATGGTTAGCGGACATGACGACTAAGTGGGTTTCACAGCTTCAGGAGTGCCATTAGTACCCTGCCGTAGTAATCGACAGCGATCCCTGTGAGTCGGATAGTTCTGCAGGGGCTGTACGTGAGTTACAGAACATGGTCACAAATCATCTGTTTTACTTTAGGCGCCAGACGCGGGTGATGAAAAACACCTTTAACATATCGAATCATTCGATCAAAACAACTTGTTGAGTTTTTCGAGATAAGTGCACAGCCACACTACTGAGGAGAGCTCCAGATAAAGTTCGACACTTTGGAGAATTTGAATTGGCGCAGCAGTGCAAGTAGGTAAGCATCACTGCCTTTTGTTTTCATAGAAATGTTTTCACAGAAAGGCTCAGTAGCAAAGCCTTCGTAGTCGCTGAAACAACGAGGCAGGCAAGCGAGGCAATTTCACTAGCACAGAATGAATTTGAGACGGGTTACAAATTTAAATGTTCAGTCTTAAAAAAGAAAGAGCTTGTTTGCTTTCTCATGTTGTAAAGGGACTTTTTTGAAAAAGGCACCAGCTAAATTCGCAACGGTGAGTGGTCAGAGAGGAGATCAGTCGTCGGTAAACCATCTGGTCCACTTGTTGCCTCGTTGTTATACCAGAGATCGGTCGTGCGCTCCGGGCGCTCCGGAGCCCGCACCACCTCCGCGCTTTCGGAAGGAGAGCCGCCTATCTTTTCCACACCATCCCGAAGCCGCACATCTGGTTGGGTCGGGAGGCGGAACGCCATCCTAAGGGAAGGCATACAAAGGCCGGCCCGAACAACAAGAACAGGGCGCAACGCAACCATTGTTGTATCGATTATCACCCAGGGGCGCGCTCGGGATACAGGGAAGGCCCGGTCGGAGAGGCTGGCCGAAGGTCGTTGCCGTCTCCGCTTTCTTGCGAATGAAAGGAGGGGAAGGATCTGGGTGGGACCGGCCCGATGAGTAGCCTCGCACAAGGATGATCTCGCGCTGGTCACAAACTGCGAAACCGGCATACCTGGTGTGGCGCTGGCGCCGACAGCGACAGTCGCCGCGCTCAATTAAAAAGGAGCCAGCCTACAGCGACTTTTTTTTTTCTTCTCTCCTTTATATCTTCGGGACGCCGCACTCTTGCAGCGATAGCGGTGTGAGGGAGTGAAAATGCGTACCGCCGGCGTAATATGCCGTTGCCGGAAACTCAAGCGTCCACGGGTAAGCCAAAACAAAAAAGTCACACAGTTGATCCACTTTTGGTCACGTGATTCACTTCAGCCTGCGAGTGGGGACACCTGTCGGCGGGAAGTGAAGATGGGGTGCAGCTAAGCATGAAAATTTCGCCCAACGCCCGTTTCTGTGAGACTTCATTCGCGCATTGCATCAAACAGCGCTGTGACTGCTAGCAGGAGACCTCGGAGATCTCGGTACGCATTCGCTGACGCTCGGTCGTCGTACATAAGGCACTGCGGACTGCGCATGAGGCCGCTGGCGCGCAGCTATAGAAAGACCGCTGGAGCTGCCTAGGCGTGAGCCCGTTGTACCCAGACCGCCCTTATTCAATCCCCCCCCCCCTTTCCCCTGCATACGTGACTCCGCCATCACCGCATTAAACACGGGCGGAGCGCAGCGGTTTGTTGCGGGATCTGGTCTTCTACTTTACCCCTCCACTTCCTTCTTGTGTCCTGTGTCCGGCCCAGGTCCTCGCTTGAGAGCCAGTGCAGCGTGCACCATCAAACATCTTGAGTCGATGGCGCTGAACCAGGATCGACTGCCCATGTTGACTACAGCGCAAACCTACGTCACCTGATCTGTCTCTTACCCGGCACGGCTAGGCCGCTACGCATCTCCCTTACACGTCCAGACATACGAAGACGGCATGATGCCCCCAGAGGCGACGTCAATCTCTATCTCTGTGCCATATTGGGCTTCTTTTTTGAGTCTGGCGTTCTTACCTTCACCTAACTTTCCCCTTACCCTCCGTCCCGTCAGGTTGTCCTGGTCGATAACAATGAATGAATGAATGAATGAATGAATGAATGAATGAATGAATGAATGAATGAATGAATGAATGAATGAATGAATGACAGTTGATCGCCCAGGGTGAGGGGTAAAGTTTCGGAGTTTTCTTCCTTGTCTACCACGCACTTTGGGGGTATCAGTGATCCCAATGCTGGCACAGAAGGCAGCCCAAGCTTGCATGCAACCGTTTACGCGCACCCTTTAGACATAAATAGATGCATGCGCGGCTACAGCACCACCCCCGGCGCAGCCACCAGTTTTTTCAACGAGTGGAACTCTAATAAGCCAGCCACAAGGAAAGTATAAAATTTGACGACTTCGAAGGTGTTTGTGGTTAATGGTTAATAGGTCTTCGTATGCCAAGGCAGAACAGTGTGGTATGAGGCACACTGGTATAAACCTGAGTTTTTCAGACCACATATGGATCTCCAATGTGTGCCGACGTTTGCGAGTGCACTGGCATCCTCGAGAGGCGTTTTATATTTACAGTGCCAAAGGAAGACAGACGGGAAGAAGCGGAGATGACACAAGTACATGTTTCGTCCCCATTTATTCTTGTCTGATACAGAACTGCATAACGCAGAGGTGCAGTGCAGGAGACAGCATTAAACTGCTGAAACAAAGCGCGATGCAAAAGGCGCCCAGACTTACTGCACTTGAGGGTGTCCTGAGGTGTAAATAAAATGAAACAACATTCATTACAGTGCGACAAATGTCCACGTTTTTAAGAGCAATAGTTTAAAGCGCTGCTGATCAACAGGTCTTTTGTATCATAAAGTAAAAAAGAAAATAAAAATGCCACAAACGTACCATCAATCGCTCATCCCTTTTTGATTCTGGTCAAAGGACGCAAAGCAATACTAGGACCACTAATGAGCAAAAAAAAAAAAGGAAAGCTTGAAACCAGACTCGATTTTGAACACTCCTAAGAATTTTTGCTGGTGAAAATGCAACAGCTTCATTTATTTACTACTGAATGCGAGCTAAAGCAATAAAGAGATGACAAAAGTAGTTTAGAAAACAGCTCGCAAGAGGAAAAACGCACAACGTGCAACCACTCAATCTTTATTCGCTTCTAAATACGAGCAAGCAGGCAACTAACCGAGCAATGATGCAAACAAACAAGACAGGAAAAAGAAAAGTCGAAGAGAATAAAACATACTCCAGGAACGCGACAGCAATCCACTTTCAACCCAAATGGCTCTTCATGTATATTTTAGCCTGGGAAGAGCTTTGTCCGAGATCTCAAAATTGTCCATTTAACTTATCTACGCGCTCTCGTCTTCTTTCCTCCACCTGCTTCTCTTTCTTTAATGTTTTCTCTCCTTGGGGGGGTACTGCTTTTATCATTTTCAGGAGGAGGGCTGTTTTATGTGTTCTTTGTCTGCCACACACGCACACACGCTGCTGTTCACTATCTCTTCTCTCCTCTTCTCATCGTATCATCTTGAATAAAGAGTTTTGAGCACAGGCCGGGAAGAAGTGAGTGTGAGCTCTGTTGAATGAACGAGCCCTGCTGCCCATGCCGGTGCCATGAATCACAGATATGGCTGCCAGGGCTCCATATATAATTCAGCAGGGTCACGGTAGGCAAAAGCAATACGTCCGCTGCCGCCAAGGTGCGCATGCGACTTCCAAAATTGAATATTGCGCGCCCAGACCTTTACAAGCCAGGATACGCTAAAGAGTTTGGATGACGCTAGAGCGGCTCACATGTAATATTCAGCTGACCATCCACGATTTCTGCGACCTGCGCGGCTGTGGCCCTCTCGCATGGCGCACGCTCGGCGTTTCACCCCCCCCCCCCCCCCCTCCCATCTCGTACTCGTTCTCCTTTTCTCCTTATCCCCAGAGCGCCTCCATCGGTTCCAGTTCTGGGTGTAAGTTGTGAAGTTATGTTCGGTGAAAAAATACAGGCGGCTTAATTTTCTTCGGCTTCATGTTAACCATTCGTGTGGAGCGCTTATTCCCCATTTACGCTGCGTCTCAAGAAGAAAAGTGCGGGAGTTGAGTTCCCAGACGTAGCGAAGGGGTAATTCTATAGAGCTAGAAATTTAGGAGAGGCTCTTCACGCAGAAGTCGTTTACACAAAATATAAGCCTCAATTCTTGGTCAGCGCAAGGACTCCAGCTACAAACAAGTAATCGGCGAAGACCCGATCAGGCCTCCCTGTACACCACAACACGCCGTTAGTGTAATAAACCTCGCAGCGGCGTTACCAGATGGAGAGACTCGCCTAAATCGTTGTCGAGCTCGGCAGGACAGTATCGGCCACCCTGATTAGGCGCGTCGTCGTCGTCGCCAGTGCCGTCAATCAAGGATCCCTGCCGGCTCCATCTGGGGATCGTTCCGGAGGTGTCTCTTTAGTAACGCATTATGGGAACGAATCGAGTCCCAGAGAGTGGTGCTGCGAGCCTGCACCTCCGTTTCCACGCGTGCACCCTCTCGCCCTCCTTCTCCGCTTCTGACCACTCTTTCGCTCACACCTTGGTGGTGGTGGTAGTAGCAATCTGTGGCAGTCACGTACGGCCTTCGCCTGGGAGGCGCTATCACGTCGTGCTCGTTGAAACGGGAGTGTCTCCGACGAAGCCGCCTGAATCCGCCCGGTAGAATTGGAAAAGCGACAACTGGAATGCACGCGAAGTCGCGGAGGAGGGTTCTGATGGGACGTGCTCCCATGGCGACTGGGCGGTGGTGCTTCTAAGTCCGCCAGCGACCGAATTGGAAAAGCGTTACGCAACTCTGTACGGGACCAGGCCACTTGCCCGAGCTCGCGACCTTTGATATTGCCCGGGTTCCCACGCGATTGAAATATATACTCCGCCTGCACACTGGCCCCAATTAAGAAGCGGAGGTTGAGGGAGAGGGGGGAGGTAATTCGAAAGCAAACGTCGAATGGGGAGGGGGGGGGGAGGTACGAAAGAACAAGTTGTCCAGTGAAGTCAAGTAATACTATCTGTGCGTTCGAATTACCCAACTGATTGATGGCGCAATCTATAGCGTGCCCTGAATGCGTTTTAAGTTAAAGCCTCCTGACAGGGGTCCCCAGACATTGCGTCAGACGATGATGTAAGCATTTTCAGATCGTATCTAATTTATTTTCCCCCCTCATGTTCTGACTTTGATTCGTGTTATTTATTTTTGCAAGCCATTCTTGTGGGACTCGATCACCACGATGCCAGGTTTGCGCAGCCTTTGAAACTTCATGTCAAATCCGCTCCGGCCGACCAAAAGCATAAGCTTCCCACTCATCGGGAAGAACCTAGCAGTCAGACCCTCATACTTCGCATCGACGTTTCGTCTTGTTACCCTTTTAGCGCACTCGAGAGTGCAGCATATACATACGCACACACGCCTACATACAAAGAAACACGCAGGTTGAAACGCCGCACACTGTAGTGATCTGTTGTGGCTTATCCAGAGTTTTCTTCCTGTACGTTAATTCAAGGTTGTTTTTCCTCTCCCGCTTTCTTTTCTCTGGCCTTTATTAATGAACCCTCCTGCCCTCAAAGCCCAAGATCGATGTATAACGGGCACACAAAGGATACGTGGCGCAGTGCGCAGAAGAACGGTGTTCCGGGTCGCCATTGAGCATCTTTGCCAAACGATAGCATTCCTATTGTTCCTATTTCTTCTTTCTAACCCTTCGTATCGTACTGCTTCGCATAATTTGGCTGAAGTTTTTCCCGGCATCCTTTGCTCCGGACGCGGGGCGTTTGTTTGTTGAGCCCTGTGCTGCCACGATCGAGCGATGGTGCAGCAGCCTGCGTATAGTGCCTTCTCCGAACACATCGAAACAAAGCAAACAGACTTGTGCTCGAAGAACAACAACAGGAGCTGCGGGATGGGGAAAACAAAAAAGAAAGTCCTATAGCGAAATCCAGTGATTGGTTGGGAAGAGTAGGCGGAAATGGAAGCGAGGGCTTATAGCGTTCCGTTGCATGCTACAGTATCGTCGGTGTGGAGGCTTATGTCGCAATTCCGTGCTTGTTTGCTATATCCTCGTTCCGGCAGCCGATAAAAAGTCTCGGCACTTCAGAATGCAAGTGGCGGTCAGCAAGGACGGATGAAATGTTGCCTCTCACCCCTACCACGAGATGGCTCTCAGCTCCGTTGTACCCTTGTTCCCGATGCCTATCCCTTGCTGGGGCTACACGTGTACTCGAGACATCTCAGTCCGCGGCCACGAGGCATCTCGCTCGAGCTAACGGCTTAATTGTGCTAAAGTCAGCAGGGAAATCCAGCCAACTGAGCAGCGGCATAGCCGAAAACCGGTGCAGAAAAATACACAAGGTTGGGGCAAGCGGTAGCAACGAAAGATCCACAACAAAGGGGGGGGGGGGAGAAAGAGGAGCAAGGCGGGGACAGAATAAGCCGCCGGCACTGGCAGAGAGAAGAAGTAGCGCCGGCAGAAGAGGGCAAATACCGTCCTGGCTTGGCGAGGAAACAGCACCGCACCGACGGAAACGCACGCTGTCGTCAGGGGGTCTCGACGCCGGCGCGGAAGCAGCCTTCCTCTTAAGCGCCACGATCAGCGCCGCATCCTTTCTTCCTTTTTCGTACACGGAGGGACGCAAGCAGGCAGCGCACACGTCTACGCTTCGGGTGAGCCGAATCACCTCCAGAGTGCAAGTTCTGCGCAGCGCCCCGTTGCTTCCTCGCCCGCAGCAGAGTGGTGCGTCGCTTCCTACCACCGCCGTGGCCGCAGATTTCCTGAGGTGATGCCTTCCAGCGCAGCACTCGTCCCTCTGTTTGCCTTCCATTTTGTCGCCAGGCTCTGGAATCTCCTGCGCGCCCTACATTCATGCACAGCATATGGAGGGGAGACGGAGAGGAGCGCGACAGGGTCGCGTAAAGAGCGGCTTGAAAGTAAAAAAGAAAAAAAAACACCGTGGTGCGCGACGTTATGAAGGTGTGGACAGCGGAATTCACTGCGCGCATCGTGGCGGTCTGACCCGTTCGTTTTGCATATCTCCCCTGGCGTTAGCTTCAGTTCCACTGCTGCGGTTGACGGTGTCACTGTTGCTGATGCGGGCCATGGTGCGTGTCTTCTTGGTTCTGCGCCCCCGGGCGGTGAAAGATAACCTTTAGTTTGTTGTGTTCCGCCTCGTACTTCATGCTCGCTGTGCATCGACAGCGCTTGCGCTAATGAAGTTGGGAACCATTCTCTTTTCTTTGAGCTCGCGGGAGCTTGATAGTCCCAGGTCCCATCGTGTCATGGAAACATTCACTGATTCTTTTCAACTCGTTGCCAGATCTTGATGAACGGGGTTGCTGAAAAGAAATCTCAGAGAGTTTCAATCATGCTACGATGCCGTAACATAAAGAGGTAACTGTCATTTCATCTTGTCTGTGATTATATATCTGCGTGTGTGTTTGAAAGCTCTGGCGAAACCCATTTTGCCCTTCGCAGATGGCTGCCCTTGAGAGTCGTTATACTTTTAAATGATGGCTCCATCATAATAAAACAGCTTATATTAAATTGGAGTAGCAGGTGAGAGTTCCTGACCGTTTTTAAGGTCCTAGGTCTCTCACTTTCATAGTGTAAAAACGTCTTCTAATTTTAGTTTGGGCTGTCTTCTGGCTCACGCACTTTGCGGATTCTATCCGGTACGAAAGAGTAAGATTCCTAGAAAAATCAGATGCGCCCTGGGCTAAGACCCTACTGTTTGTGTCCCACTTCCTCGTTAACAATGCACTTTCCAAAGCACTGCGCATTCCTTGTAGACACGGCATTTAATTTAAACACGCATTTCCTCACACATTAGTTCTTCCAGCATACTTGCGTGCCTCTCTGCCAGTGATGACGACGCTTCATACATCCAGCTTTCATGAAAATGTGCCCTTTCGCCTTGCACGCTGTCCCTTAGGAATGAAGTAATGTGTGCAAGCACAATAAAACTTTTCCTAAATTTTAAAATGAATTTGCACCGTTTCGTTCAGCGCGTTTAATGACGCCTCATTTTCTTCTTTATCCTCGCTCCTCTGTAACAAATAAAACGAAACCATGCACTTCATTCTTGCAACATCTGTCATAAAAAGTAGCTGCCTACTTTAAGAGTTATGCCGCAATAAGGAACGCGTGGTTTCTCCTTCTATTCAAAACACCAGTGCAGAATATCATGCCGTACTGACAGTCACTGAAAGCAGTAAACAAATATGCTGCGCGGATGCTTCAAACTATCGCTGCAGCATCAGCAGAAGAAGCAGCTATATAGAGAACCGTAGAACCCAAAATCTTTAGACAGCCTCCAAACTCGCGCCACAAGACGCTCAGCTCAAAGCGCAAACACCGTCGTCCACTGCGTGTTTCATGCATGGTTTGAATGCTTTGAATCTAAAATGCTCTGGAGCCGACGCCTCCCGTGGACCGCAGTGCGGCTCCAAAGACATTTCCACAACCCGACATTCACAAAATACCCACCGCGTCCTGACCAGATGGCAATGGAAACGTAGCCTAGGTTTCCGCAGCATGTCTGTTCATTTCTTTCCGTTTTCTCTTATTATCTCTTTCTGACGAAAGTTTGGGGCGAGTGACGTTCCTCCCAGGCTGGCCTGAAACGGAAAGCACAAGAATGCGACCTGCAGCAGGAAGAACAATAACGAACAACTGTCGTGAAGCTGCTGCAGTGCATGACTTATCTCATATAGCACAACCGCAGGAAACAAAGCATGCATCAACTGAAAAAACAACAACAAACGGAAGCAAAACAAAGCGCCCTTAAAGAAAAAAGAAGGCACCGGGTTCAGATAGGAGTGCAGACATGGAAGTGAAAGAAAAGAAATGTGGTGGCATGCTGGTAGCGTTCGCCAATTCCAGAAGAAGAACAGATAAATCCAGAAGGAAGGGGACGGAGCAAGGGGGGATGGAAGGCAGCCTTTCAAATTTGGGCTTGGAACAAACAGAAGTTGCGGAAATGGCCTCGGTAAACGAGAAGCTTTCCGCGGTCTCATGGCGCCTCCCCGCATTGCGCCGACGTTGTCACGGCTCCGCTGCCGCCGCCGTTGCTGGTGCTCATGCTGCTCGGATGCGTCCCTCGATGAAAGCCCTCGGCGGCGGCGACACGAAAGGCGCCTCCGCAGAAATGGCCTGTTTCTCTTTGCCGAGGCGGCTGAGCGCTGGGCTAATGGCCATGTCGAGAACGCGCTTGTTTGTGTTTGCTTTGTCGGCGTCTGGGCGCCGTATAGAGGCAATGGGCACCGGAGGCAAGGAGGCTGCGCCTGCGCCTGCCACAAGCTTCGCGCGAGGTATAGCATCCATGCGTTCGGCTCTGTACTAAGAGGAAGCAGACGTTCGGCATGCATATGCTTCTTCGGTTATGAAGTTTTAATGGTACCTTACGTTGAAGTAGGTGCATTGCTGCTTGAACGTCAATGTCGCTTAATACCACGGCTCCTACTGGTGGGGTTCACCGGTCAAACGCTACAGTTTCGAAGAGCATCCATTTAGATTTTTAGCGGAGCACAAGCGTTTGTTACTGGCTGTATACAGCGGCGAGACGCTCGCGCTTCGACTATCTTTGCTTTTCCGCGCTCAGGCATTTTACCTTTACGGATTGAAAGCGGCTTTCGTACAGCGGGAGCTGTTTATGGAGCACATCCGCTGCGCACGAACGGGTGGTCTGGGACGAAGGCTCGCGGCGCGCCTTGTAAGTTTACGAGTCTAAGGGGTTTAACGTCCCAAAGCGACTCAGCCTATGAGGGACGCCGTAGTGAATGTCTCCGGAAATTTCGACCACATGGGGTTCTTTAACGTGCATTGACATCGCACAGCACACGGGCCTCTAGAATTTCGCCTCCATCGAAATTCGACCGCCGCGGCCGGGATGGAACCCGCGTCTTTCTTGTCAGCAGCCGAGCGCCATAACCACTGAGCCACCGCGGCGGCCGTCTCGTAAGTGACGCGGTGCGTAATGCGGGTTCTCAGCGCACTCGAGGGACGGGGCTAGTTTCACTCGCAGTGCAGTCATCGAGGAGTCAGCGTGCTGGTTACGTGATGTGTTCCCCCCCAAACACGACAGCGTGAGCAAGGAGTTATCGGCGGCAGCTGCTACGAGAGAGTGTGTATGGAGTTGAAGAAGCTTCGGGGGTACAGCTGGTTGCAGTGTGCCGCTCACAAAGACATTTTTACATTAACGGTGACAAAGTTTGCGTCATCATGCGCAACACGAGCATTCTCCAGATGCTTCCTTCTCCTCCTTCGCAACACAATTCAGTGTAAAATGAGGGCCGGCACATGTTTGTTCAATGCTGTGGACGCATGTAAAGTTGTGAAGAATGTAAAGCAAGCTAAGTTAAAATTTTGTACTGTTTCGGCGGCTCACTTCTGGCAGCTTCAGGCCGATTAGAACGCGGTGTTGCAAGTACGTGGCGCTTAAAACGGGACAATTGGGTATTTTGACATCAAACCTTTGACGAACCATGATAAGGTGGATTCAACACAGCGGGCCAAATCACAGGTCTCGAGGATGAACCGCGCTTTACGTGGCTTGACATCATGAATTCAGGCCGACCAACGTCTGTCCGCGGACATGCATAGAAAAAATAGAGGCTTTTTCTCTTTGGAATCTACTTTTTTCATCCGCGACGTGGATGCTTTCTGCACGCGTACGGTGCCTTGCCTTGACGTGACGTCACGTATTCGTCTTGTTTTGTTTAACGGGGGTTAAACATCCTAAAGCTACTATGAGGGACGCCGTAGTGGAGGGCTCCGGAAATTTCGACCACGTAGGGGTTTTTTAAGGTGCACTGGCATCGCATTGTACACAGGCTTCTAGCATTTCGCTACCATCGAAATGCGACCGCCGCGGCCGGGATCGAACCCACGTCTTTTGGGCCAACAGCGGAGCGCCGTAACCACTGAGCCACCGAGGTGGTGATTCGTCGCGTTAATCCACTTTTAGGTTCCTTTTCCGAGGCCTACACGATAGTTTCTTCATTTTTGTAGCTTCTAGCGTACTTCACACTATCACTCCTACAGCAATGCTTACTAGATGAAATAAAAGACCAGGTTAAATAGTTTAAACAATACCATAGGCCAGGCGTGTAGTGCATTGCAGGTAGAATACATCGCTTTTTCTTGGAATGTTTTTTTAGTTGTTGAATATTCTATGAAAATGTTTCATTTTATTATATAAGAAGTTAAAATACTCACTACCAAGAGAAAGAGTTGATGCTTGAGCTGAATGTAAGTGTACGCACTAAACTATTCAGAGTGACTAAGAAGATAAAGCGCAGCAAATCGCAAGCGGTCAAACATAAAGCGCGAATTCTAAAGGGGCTATTTAAGCAAAACCATAATAAGTATTTTATGCACTTAAACTGCAACTTGAGAAAGCTTGCACGACGCTCGCTCGGGTAAATTTATTATTTTATTAGCAAAATATATATAGAGCTTTAATTGCTAGCTCCAAGCAAACAAGGATTGTAATGTGTGCTGTGAGGAGCTATAAAGAAGAAAAACGCAGTAATGCCATTAAATGAAACAAAAATAAAAGTCTTACTGCAAACTGCTAACTTTCTTTACCACTTCGAGAACAAAAGCACAAGAGTGAAGCTTGATTCGTTTTATAACATGTGGTGTATTTTATGACCTGATATATTGCTTAACCAGCGTTTCACCATTTTCAGCGATCTCGCTTTTTTGGGGAATATCTGGCACACCTTTCAATACCTCGTACAAATTTTTTATTTTCATTTTTTGCCTTGGTTATAAATACAGACTCGAGGGGCTGCTAAGTTCTAAGTACTCCAGAATGGGGCAATGTAACGTTGAAAGGGGGTAATTCGTTTTTTGCAGTTGTGCTGATTACTCAAAGCTCCATCGACGCGAGGACCTTGCCTGGTTCAGTCAGCGGTTATCTGACCAGATGTGCAACTCGGATGCATCAAAGAGTAGGATGCGTAAGTTGTGGCAGAAATAGTGGAAACTTCGCAAGCTCATAAAATATTTCTTTTAAGTTAGGGGCAATTAGGAAGAGTTTTCGAATGCGGTTTTGTTCGCATGGTTTTGCATTGAGTACCTTTCTTACAATCTTTCGAGGCCATTATGAACTGCAGCGCTCGCATTATTTTTTCTTATTTCTTTTATTAAGAAGCAGTCTTTGAACGCTACTTGACCCTTCAATAAAATCTCTTGCATGCATACCGCGTAACAAAATTCATATTCCCGGCATCTTTAACAAGATCGTTTACTAAAGATTCCTTTGACAGGGCATTATTCAGTGAGTTCTTGGATTTGGGCTTCACCTAAGCAAGTGCGCCGCTTTCTTTTTCTTTCTATTTGCTTTCTGGAATTGCCGCCAAGTGTTAGTGTGTCTGCCTAGCACGTCAACATTTTGTGGTTCATGATAAGTGCTTGCAGAGCATTCAAAACGAAAATTATTCTGTTTTCAGGGTGCTTCACTGACTATGACTAATAGTTTTCTCTCATAATCCGAAAATCGACTGCAGAAAAATGAAACGGAGATAACAATATTTCCGGGCAAAAAACATTATTCAAAAGGCTACAAGAATATGAAAAAAGAAACTTTAGAATATTTCCAATTGCTGCTTACGGCTATACTGTGGCGAAAGAAATCAAGCTGTTGGAACAGCGTTCGAAGTTCCTGAAAATTGTCCCAAGTTCTCCTTTTTCACCATTCCTCGGCACGAAATTAGCTTTCTTCGGTGTCAAATATGACTGTGCAACTTCAAATAGCGAGAGACCTCATACCACGTTATTCCGTGCCGCTGTCGTGGCAAGCGCAGCCCCGTGGAAGTCGAAAGCGTTACGAAGATTCTGCGCAGAGCGAAGTATGCGTAGCATCCAGAGTCTCGCGGTACCCAGCCGAACGGAAACAAGAACGTGTTGTGACACACGCTAGAGACAAAGCAATGTATTTTAAAACCAAAAAGCCTGCGAAATTTCTGATGATTCTATTTAAGGCTCTCTCCGTCTTAGTATCTGTGGCGTGTATTTCGATGCCTAGCTGACGGCGGCTAAAAGACCACTTGTGAACTTGCGTGCAAGAGCGAATGTGTGACTCGCCCTTGCAAAAATTTCTGCGCGCAGTCTATAGAGTCCTTTCAATAGCCTTCTGTTCATAGTCTATAGATTTCTGTCTATAAATTCTGTAGAATTTCTATAGACATACCCTATCAACTAGTTAGACATACCGTATCGACTAGTTGAAAAGCAATACAGATCCTATAGACTGTACAAAGACAATCTATAAACTTATTGCCATACACTTTTGGTAGACTTTCTTTGATAGAAAGGTTTTAGACTATGAGGAGATAAAAAATAAATTTATATGAAGGCAATAGTCTGCAAGAAGTATATAGACAATATATGGACCCTTTTTATAAGGGCGGTCAGCAGTCACACCGTCTTCCTCTCTTCTCTGGGTTTTTTTTTTTTTGCATTATAAACATTTCTTTCTCCCCTTTTTTCTTGTTTATTCTTATTTGCTTTCTTTTTAGTTCTCCTTGCGCAACCATCCAGCATCCAGAAAAGAGGAGATGCCTTCTGCCCACACATTTCGTTTGCTTTACGCGCGCGCAAACTGCAGGCGCGAATGAATAGAAAAGCGTCGCGGGCAATTGTTTCAGAAATGGAGCACAAGCGGCCTTTCAGTCGCGTTTGTTCGTGCCCGCACAAAAAGCGCAGTCGGTGTTCTGTCACGGGTTGTTTTGCTACGCAGAAACATTCATCAGCGCGGAAAGCTCGCTTGCAGGCACGGAGCTCAAGGGGAATAGGAAGAAAAGGAATAAGCAAGGAAGAAATGGGGGCATTGTTTTCTCTGCCATTAATTTCTCAGGAAAAAGTTTGCTCCGCGCATACTCGTGTGCTTAGCACCCGCGTGTAGGTACTGCCGGGACTTGCGCTTTTTTCGCTATCTTTCTTTTTATTTTCCTAACTTTCGTTTTCGTAATGTTTTAAACTAGCGAAGAAAATGTAAAAAAGCGCGGTGAGTGGAAAAGCGCTGTGGCGATATATTTCTCTATATTACTGAACGGTTGTAAGCAGTGCCACTGGCACCTCCTCAGCCGCTAAATGGTTTTGCGTGTTGCATTTGGTTTTGCTTTGTTCTAACGTCCCGACGGCATGCAAACCTCGCGCATAAGAAAGGACACAAAAATGGAGGTACCTTGACACGCTCTGAAATAAAATTCAGGGACCGCTCGTTAGTAATGTAGGCGGCTGCTAAGCGCAGATGAGTCTCAATTTTTTTCTCTTTGCTTTTAACGAGCCTAGCGAGTTGTGACAGCTTCCTAGATAGGCACTCCCGCCTGTAAGCACCGCAGTCGCTGTGCAAAGGGGTAAGGGTGCCTGCAGTCTTGTTTATTGCATTCATGGTGCCATGATTTGCTTGTGTGCTCATAAAATTTTTTTCTTCCCTTTCCAACATTTTAATCACTCGCCCCTTCATTATTCTTCTTTCTTCTATGCTGACTACGGATTCTTATTTCGCTTGAAAACTGTAAAGTGTTCTTGCTATTGTTGTTTTTCCGGACGACAAACCAGGATCACGCATGTTTCAGTGATTATGCGCAGAACACACGCATAAGCAACACTTTTCACTGAGTGTCTATAGCCGGGAATTTTTGTCTCAGAAGGGGTTCTCTGAAGCCGTAATGAGTGCAATGTTCGAAGTTCATTACAGGAGCAATTAGGTTGCTTCAGCATCACTGGCATCTTTTCCTGTCGGGATCTAAGTGAAAAAAGCCATATGAACGCGCATTTGCACTTTCTTTTTTTTATTGGAAATTCAGCTTCGTACACCGCGACTTATTAAATGCGCCAATGTCATGTGTGTTCGTGTCTTGCGTGCCGCGCGAACGTGCTTGTGTGTGCGTGTGTTCGAGTGTTTACCAGTGCTTACCAGCGTTTATCATTGAGCGGTGTTGCATGTGGGGTTCGGGAGCAGCTTGACAGAACCCTGGTCAAGTCGACATCCGTTCCAACCAGGACAGGAATGTAATCGAGTGAAGGAGATGGGAGATGGGCGAAAGAAGACGACTGGGTTTTTCTTCACCGTAAACAGCAAACGGAAGTCCCTCCCGGCTACACTCGTTGTCGAGTTTTCTTATTCCCTGAAATCTCTGATGTAGGAGGGCTATGACGAGGAGGTAGTGTCCTGTAACGTTCACTCTGGCGAACAGTTACGCACCCCCGAAATTGTGGGCACGATCGCCGTCACGTAATGAGCCTGAGGAAAAGGAGGACGCCATGTTGTTAGTTAGCCGGTTAGCCCGGGTCGCATAAGCCTACGGGTGGCTCTGTTTGGAACAGTCACCTGCCATTGCAGGGATGCATCACGAGACCACTACACAAGTGCGATACTACTTCAAAATATCCCCAAAACTAAAAGCCTAGACAGCTATTGCTGCACCTCGCGTTACATAGCCGTAACCACCCAGTAAGTTTTTTTTTGCATGTTTAGACTATACCTGCAGGAGCAGCAATTACCAACATGTTCCACGTGAAGCTAACCTGCTGCCCCTTAACGCGACCACCAAAGCACTAATCATTATATATGTATGATTGTGATATACACTTGTGTTCCATTATGTGATTGTACTCTCCGCTTCTTTCCGTTAACTGAGCCTATGCGCTATTCGTTCTTATTGGAAACAGATGAAGTATAACCTGTCTTATTTATTTGTTGTGATTTTCCCTATCACAGCGATGGTCTAAAATTAGCATTCATGTGCCTACATTTTTTTTTACTTTTTTATGCGAAAACTGTTCTAAAATGTTTTGCAGTGATTTTTATGCTGTGTTATGTTTGTTTCTATCTTATTTCCCACTCCTGCCTAAGGCCTCAAATAAGACTGGCAGTATCTTCGAAATAAGTAAATAAATAAATTCGTGAAACAACCATAAATGTTCCTGACAAAAAGCATTTTTATACGCTTAAATATAATCTGGGTGCGCTCAGTTCAAGAGGGCACCTGCGAAAAAAGCACCTAACAATCGCTCAGAGATCCCGTGGAGACAGAAGACGGTAGCAGGCGTTGCCGCACAACAAGTACGCTTGGAGTTTGATGAATACAGATGCACACCGGAACCTAACGCAATTATTTGACGGTGAGCATTTAGCGTGCCTAGGGGGGAAGATGGGAGCTAAATGGAGGAAGACCCTCGGGATGGATGTACCTGTGAGCTCAGTGAACGCTAGTAGCAACAAGGAAAAGGAAGGAGGTACTAAAGTGGAAGTACCCAAACAGAGCAAGGCGCACAGTAGAGGAGGCATAAAGACATTCACGTGGAGTCGGGAGCCGCGTAACGACTGCGGAAACAGAACAAATGCTTCCAGCTAACTCCTTTTCCTTAGTGTCCACGCGCCACTGCGCTCACTTGACGGTATACTCCTAAGGCGACTAGTCGGCTCCTCCCGCCGATTGCACACAGACAGCCACGGTAACAAACACACGCATTGCCGACGCCGCAATAGCCTCCGTGCCTATTTTGCGCTTTGTTTACCGGTTCCCGGCTAAAGCAAAGCCTGTCTCCGACGAGGCAAGTCGCGGCCATAACACCCCATAACTGGGATGCCAGACCACTGCCGGCAACAGAGAACATAAACGCAGGCACGGCGCCTTTCGTGGGATCCCTAGAGAGTAGGGAGCAAAATATACCGGACGGAAACAGAGGGGAATGCAGGGGATGGAGTTTCCCGCAGTGCGAGGTAGATGTTAGGGAGGGAGGGGATGGAGGCCACGACAGGATGCGTTTTAGTCAGGCGAGTGAGACTCAGGAGACAGTGGTACGGAGAGAGAGAGCCTCGTACCAGTGGACGTCACTCTTGCATGGCTGCCGGAAGGCAGAATGAAAACGTCTGTCGTCTTGCGGTCACTTGCTTCCGTTTTGTTGACTCGCCGTTTTCAACAGAGGCAGCAACGCGACGTCATCCCACTGGCAACATCACCACAAAGGAAGAGGGATAGTAGGGGAGGTAATGACGGCATTTTCTTCTCGCGCGCGCTCCGCTCTAGCGCCCTTACCCACTGTGTGTGCGTATGTCTAGATGCGCGTCGCTCACGCACTGTGCTTGTTCGCACGCACATCAGCTCCGTCATTTCCTGCGCGCTAGAACGCACACATACGCTGAAGAAAAGCGAGAGACGGCAGTATACTCATTTTTCAAGGCGCCTTATGTGATTCCTCTTCATCAGGCCGCATTTCTCGGCCGCGAGGACAAGGGGGTGATTAATGACGCTCCTTCCTCACACACACTCTCTCTTCGGAAGATGCCCTACTCATCCGGGCGTTTCTCATATCGCGTTGGAGGTATGCATCGAGAGCTCCTTCGCTGGTGCAAGCGGCATCAACGGCTGCCGCTTTTAGATCGGGGAGTTGAAGAGCAGCCGCTCACTGGTCGGCTAGGCATTGCGTAAAAAGAACCCGCCGTCGAGTGCAGCAGCTGCTTGTTAGCTCGCCGTACCACGCTACAACGAAGCAATGTCTCAAGAGCAGAGAAGGTGAATGTGCCCGTGCACACACACCCCCTCCCTCCCTCCTCCCGCCACTGCTCCTAATGGCTGTGGAGGGCTGGATACTATAATCTGAGACCCATTAACCGTCTAGTGCAGGAAAAAATTTGTATTTTGATGCCTTTGGTGTTTCGTTTGTTCACGTTTCTCTCAGAAAACCTAAGGTACATAGCATGGGGCAGTCAGGTGCTTTAGGCAGACAGTTCTTTATCGCTTTTTTTTTATCTGGTGAGATTTACTTGTTTGAAAAAAGGAAATAACGTCCGCGGCGTTTTTTATATTATTATCTACTAGCACTCTCATGAAGACAGCCCGTCATAAAGTAAGGTAGGAGTCGCCAGTGCAACCACAAGTGACCGTAATAAAGGTCGTGCATGAGTTTTCTTTGCCAACTTCACTGCCGACAATTTACCTAAAAGGGGTTAAGCACCCGTTGACACATGACCCTCATCGTCTGAAGAACTTCCACCTTCTGATTTATTTAAGCGCCCCACAAAGACGCCCCCACAATGCAAATTTATTCGCGAGGTTTTCTTGCGTGTCGCCTAAGCAGACCTGCTGCCGCGGCGGCTCAGCGGTTATGGCGCTCGACTGCTGTCCTAAAAGACGCGGGTTCGATCCCGGCCGCGGCGGTCGAATTTCGATGGAGGCAAAATTCTAGCGCCCGTGTACTGTGCGATGTCAGTGCACGCTTAAGAATCCCAGGTGGTGGAAATTTCCGGAACCCTTCACTACGGCGTCCCCCATAGCCTGAGTCGCTTTGGGACGTTAAACACACATAAACCATAAAGTCTAAGCAGACCAAATGTTCGCTGACTGCTCGCAGCACCAGCGCACACAGATTAAGTTCTGACTCGCCAGAATTACATAATGTTTGCTCTCCATCCTTTCCCCTATAGCTTGCACCAGCTGGTACGCTTACTAGGACGACTTATAGTTCTGTTGTTTTAAGGTTTGCAAAAAAAAAAGGCTTCTTCAGAACAGTTACAAGGATCTCTCATCTGAGCCGTGTCATTGCGTTATGTCATTTTGTTCTCAGCTACTTTTCGGTTTGAGCAAAATATTGCTCGCGTATGCTGGCATGGCCTTATTGATCAGTAAGGTTTTACTCCATGACAAGCTAATCTCTTCTAGTGAAGCGCTCCTACATTCTTCAATTACCGGCACAGCGTTTATTTAAAACGAGCCTTTCTATCATCTCTAGCCGAAGATCAGGTAAGTAAAATAAAGTTGCTACTTCGTAACAAAACATTGTCAACTATGAGCAGATTTAACGACAGAATAGTTAGTGTTGTGCTGTCAGCTTTTCAACAGCCATAAAGAGAAGTAAAATATAAAGCTTCCTCTCGGCTTGCTTATCATTATGTTGCAATGCAGGGCGCATTAAGAAGAATAACCGAGATATATTTTTCCAAAGTAGGTCCTTGCTGCGTGCTTACGTAATGAAGGATCAAAATGGCAAGGAACGGATCTTTTCACAATGACGGACCGTTAGATCTATGAGTGATACTCGTGTTTCTTGATTTCTGCTCAGCTTGGCAAGCCTATTCAAGTTCTCGCTCCACCACTGCATGACTTTTGAAGAATCGCGCTCTTCAGCACAGCAGTGCGTGCCCGAACTCAGCCTTATTGGTGCAACAGTTAGGACAGAACTGTTGAATTTTGGTTCTTAGGAAAAAATCTATTCTCCCTATTTGCGGGTATGTTGACGTTTGGCCGACAGAAAAAGATGCACAGTTGAAAAATATTTATTTCAGTATTTTCACGGAAGCGCCATTGGTGACTTTACGCTGAAATTTACCACAAAGCCTGAGGCCCACTTCAGGTATATTAATTTGCCCTCAACACACGCACGCACGCAAGCACGCGCCTCCCGCAGACACCCGCATATGTCAGGCCCGGCGTTAAAATTGGAAAAAAAACAAAATTTGCGAGCTTTATGGCTTTGCTCCGGACCCGCAGTAATTAAGGGCAGGTCGAGACGTGTCCTAATTGCTAACAAATGAGGTGAAGAGGGTCCGGTGTCCAGGCGCTGAAGGCTTTCCGACACGTAAGAGGTGGAGTGAAGCTGAGGACCTTTTCTGGCTTTTCGTTGCGCGTGTAGCTGTCGCAACTGCTCGTGCCGTAAATTAACCCCATTAAGGAGCAGCCTTGAAGATAAAGTTCGTCCTGGAGTGAAAGAAATTGAGAGAGAGTGGGACAGAAGAGAAGTAATGAGAGCGAAGTGGGCTCGTAGCACTCACTCAATTTTTTAACCAAAATAAACTTAAAACACTGTAAAAACAAAAGCCAGACTATGGGTCTGGCTGTGTTCGCGTGAGTTTTGTGAAAATAAAAACTCAAAGACGTTCAATACCAAACTAATATATGAACAGATGGCCTCAATCTTAAGGCAGACAGGCAGGCTGTGCGTGAGGTGACCGCCATCATTAAAAAGGGGCTTGAAGCGAGCGAAAACCAGAGCTCTAATCGGGCCGACAAAATTTACCATATTTTTCTTACTATGTGCTCAGTTCAGATTGTAAACTTTCGATTTAAGCCTGCATTTTTTTCTTCGCGTTCCGCAGCAAAGTCGAGGATAAACTTCGAAAGTAAGTCTTTGCCTTCATTTTTTTCGTATAAGGGAGCGCTCATTTCTTTTTAGCGGATGTACCATATTAGCTCCGTTAATTTTTCTTTCGCGTCTTCTCAAATTTCAACAGTCAAGCTGTCCAGATGTCGTTAACTCGCACACAAATAAATGCTTATGACGCTCTTACAGGCGGCGCTCGCAGAAAGTTTCAAAGTGTAAAACAAATACAAAGCTTAAGGAGACATCAAATGGGCAGTTTATGCGCGGAGTCCGTCAAGTTGTTATTCATTATTTTTTTACTGTATCAATGTAACTCTACTTGCATTAATGTTAGTACTTTATCGAGAAATGTCGAGAAATTTACACGGCGCAGTGTTACAAGAAACTTGAGAAGACTGGTTCATAGCGCGCTTCTGCGCAAAAAAAAAAGAAGAAAAGGACAGCATAAGTAAGCCCACGCCCTCGATAAAGCAGAAGGTGCCGGCGCCGTCTCGCCATGAACGTGCTTTCCTGGCATTTGGCAGCCTCTGACCATGACACAAATTGATTTGCTCCCTGACGAACTGAGGGGCTCATTTTTTAACGAGATACACAGCTTTTTAGTTTTTTTTAATGCTAATCTCTTTACCCGTGGTACGAAGGCTCTAGGAAGACTTTATGCGGCGGCAGCTTTATAGAAAGCAAGGGAGCATCGACGACCATTTCTGCCGCGTTAGTAAATTGTAACACATGTTAGCAGAATTTTGTAACGACCATAAAGGCAGATCCTTAATTACGAAAGAGCGCGTCCTCAGTATAGCGATTAGGAACGTGCATGCAAAATCAGCTGTTGGGCGAGTTGGTATTTCATGCTTTCATTCACACAGCACGAAGACGAACAAGGACAAGAGAGGACGTGCGTACGAAGCGGTGTTTTGCCTGAATGCTGTTTAGATGACAGCTTTTCCAAATGATGCTTTTGCATTTGTGCTTCGCTTCTCATCTGACGCTGAAGATTTCACTCTTTCATTACGCAACAGTATACACTGGTGCACCTGCTTCGCGTTGGCGCTGGTGACGAGCACGCTGTTGTTCCACTAGCTGAGCTCGCTTGGCGCCATCATCTGGTGCTGGCCATTCGATCTTTCTTGCCGCATGTTTTAGTTACTTGCGCTGCCTTTACTGTTGGGCGCAGCGAGCACGGAGAGGCACATCTGGGTTCTCACTGGCGTCTGAGATCATTCCTCGCTAGAATCCTTGGACTTGGTCTGCAGGCGAGAGCTATTGGGCGGAAGTACGCAGTTGGCGGGAAGAAGCGATACACTTTCTGAAGCAAGAAAGATCCTTCCTGCGCGAGTGGCAGACGTCCCTGAGCGCGGCCGCGCCTCTCAATTGACGTTATCGCTGACGCCAGCGCCGGAAGGCGTCTAATAAAGGATAGCATTAAACTTTACTTGGAGAGCAAAATTCGCATTCCGATGTCACGAGTTATCTCATTGGTCGAAGTCACGCGACCTGGTGACGTCATCACAACCAACTCATCTGGTTGTGAGAAACCTAATATTGCATTCCGCTCTTAAAGTGACTTAAGCGCACCCATAATTTTTGCGGACAGGTGCAGCAGGTTTCCCCTTTATCGCTTGCACCCCTCGCTATCGTCACTGCTTCGGGCTCTCAGGTCACTCGAGTGGTGTTACTGCGGACAGGAGTGAGTCCAGACGGCAACTGCTTACGAGCAGAGCTGTTTTTCTCCTTAATTCCCTCAGTTTAAACGCTGCGTCGGGATCGGAAGTGATATAATCGCCGACATGGGTGCTGCCAGACATTTATGGCCCTCACTAGTCGCTACTTCGCTCCTAGCTTGGTGCCTTAATCTTATCATCACCTAAGCGTGGTAAACGAGCTTCACTTCACCCTGACGTCAGGTTTCCGGGGGGGGGGGGGGGGGGGTTCACTAGCAGTGCTTTCGCATTAAAAGAACATATGAATGCTGTATAGGAACGTCCTCAAGCAAGTATTTTTGTGGTTACGAGCACCAGCTTATATTGTGGCGGCATTTTCCGACTGCGTGCCAAGTCAGTTGACACATTCAGTACTGGAATCGAAGGGGCCACGGCGTTGACGTAATAAGCTGATAAATCACTGTAGGCCACATTAAGTTCCTGCTTCTCTATAGCTCGCGATAGAATCTTGCTGCAGTTTCTTGCGGTAGCTTCACACGGAGGCAAGTCTTCTAGGTGTCAGTTTATGGTTGCTGTAAAACGGTTTCTGTGCGTCCTGAGATACATAGGGCAAGGTAGTTTTCCCTACGCCGAACGCGATCGTAGTAAATGGTTGATCAGATGAGTTTTAAAGATAAATACCGACAGATATTGCCGTCTTCATTCTCTTTATTGATTAATCAGGAAGTCGGGGATTCCAAATAGTCATCCGATATGCGGTGAGTCCCGAGAGAGTCATTTAGATGTTCATTTTCTTGGTGCTCCAAGCTATACCCCATGTCAGTTGTAACAAAGCACATCTGACATTTGCAAGACCCTGTTATGAAAAATCAGTGATACTTCATACAGGCCAAGTGTGGCTTCTCTGATTAAAAACGCAATTTTCATCTTTTTCAGGAAAAAAAAAACGATGTCTTTATTTTGTAATATTGAATTCCATAAAAACTGTGGTGACATTTTGAGTTTCTGAACAGTACTGTGATCGAAAGTGTGAAGTCGTTCCTAGTGATTATCGCAACCACCGAGAACAATGACTTCAAATCTAGGAGTGTAGCAGCTACTTCGAAAGCGATGGCGTTAAGGAACTGAAGGCATTAAGCACCTAGTGTATTTTCTGCGCCAGGGGCACGAGTACATAAGTCGTCATGTCTTTATTTTGAACACAGGGCTGACGATCCCCGGACAAAAAAAAACGGCTTTGCGACCGCTTGGATGGTACCTGGGTACTCATACGAAGCAGCAGTGCAAATAAGTAAGGAAGGACTATGACTTAAAAGAACGTCTTGCTGGGCAAGTTGATAACTGTACATCTTCGGTTACAGGCGCGAAAACAGGCACAACACAATCATCAGGTGTGAGTGGCGCTCCGTCCCGTCTTTCTGCCTTGTGTTGTGTCTGTTTTCGCTCCTGTAACCAAAGAAGTGACTATTAGCACTAACCTTGCTTCGGACTTTCTCAATAATGTAGGTACTTTTTGCTGCTCTTATGTTACGCGGCTCTTAGACTTAAAGGAACTGTAGCGCAGGAGTGTTCGCGAAAAGGATTCACCTGAGTTCAATTGAAAGACCCAATGGAAGGTAACAAATCTAAAAATCTAAAAGAGAAATGCACAACCATTACTGCTAACGCACGTTTATCGCATCGTACGATCGCCTTTGAAGTTTTATTATTGTGCATACGTTTCCTCTTTCTTTGCAGCTCCTATTTGTATTCTGTTATATGATATTTGTGTAGTATTAATCTGCAAGTATTCACTGCCTATTGCCTTCTGTTAGCTTATACCTCCCTACCTGGAGTATTTAACTCAGTTACCTTGCGCAATCTTCTGTTTTCAGAACCCTCATCATATTTTTCTTACCTGGCATCTATTTTTTTAAATAAAGTTTGTTCTAATTTAATTTTTTCGCATGTGATAGGGCAATCAGAATAATACAGCCTTGTGAGGCGCTTAAAAAACGTCAGAAATAGACGGAGCAACGCTCAGTACGAGCAAGACCTTGGTGTTTAGAGCTTCAAACTCCAAGTCTATGTTCTCAGGCAAAAACCCACGTATCAAATGCGCGTACTGATTTTGCTTCGTTTGTGGAAAGCAAGGGCCCTTGCGAAAACTTTTCGCAGGCATTAACTTTGTTCGAAGAGTAAGTCCTCGCTAGGCTCCGCCTAATGTTATGCACGGTACTACGCTGGTGCTCTTAAATTTTTCTCTACGCTGTCTCTCCAAAATTCGAGGAATCATTGTTTATTCAAAAACCTAACTAAAAAGTATAATGAACCACTCGTCATTAACCAGTGGTCTCGGTTTAATAACTTTTTCGGATGCTACTGCTAATAAGCTGCCAATAAGTTTTCTCCACTCCCCACCTTAACGTCTTGCCTCAAGAAAGTTATGAATGTTTTAGGATGTTTTTGTATTCCTTTAGTATAACTGCTTGCGTATTAACTGTTCAATATATATTTTTAGTATATAACTATGGCACAATGATCTGTATGTCTGCAGCTAAGCTAAATTTACTTGGACTAAGCGCACAGGTTTTCTTTTCCAAAAACAGCAAGAAAATCAATAATTACAATAAAGCCTTAATTTTTACAGCACGTACGCGTGTAATACGCTAGTTGCGAACCCAGTGGACCTCATGTGGGCGCCTTACGAGTTGTGGTTACTGCGGGGAAAAACACGTACGAGCGTACCGCATAAGTTGATTAGGAAGTTAATAACTCGCTCCACGTTCGTCGCACCATCTTCCCACCAAAACGTGCTCCCTTTTTCATTCCGATGGCGCCTGTCTGCTTTGGCGTTCATTATGCGTACGAGCTGCTCGGGGATGGCAGTTTATTACACGGAGGACACAACCACATTATGCGCACTCATTCGCTCGCTCGCGGAAGCAACAGAGAACGAGCGCGTACTACACGTTCTATTCCAAGCTGAGCCTTTACTCATCAAGAAGAATTCGCCAGAAAGATGGCAATCGTAATAAGGCAGGTTAAGAAGAGGGGCCCGGGCGTTTTTCGAGCCAGTCTGGGTGAGACTGTGTGCAAAGCGCGGCAGTCTAGCAAAGCGCTAGGCGTTACGTATCGCAACACACAGCCACTGCCCCGGCGGCGCCACGGCCCACGTGTCCTAAGCCCGGCTGCGTCTAAGTAGGGAGAAAAGGAAGAGTTGTGCTTAAGTTATATGGCGTGCCGCGGTGTTGTGTAATTATAAATTTATTCATGGGAGCGCTTGGTTCGCGCCCTCAACGAGGCGCCTCATCTTCTCGCGTTATTCAGCGCGTGCTCAAATAAGAGCATCACCTGACGATAATGTATATATATATATATATATATATATATATATATATATATATATATATATATACATAAAACTTTACAAACATAGCCCTGCTTGAAACCTCTCTCTCTCTCTTTCTAGTCTCGGTCCTTAGTTCTTTCTTTTTTTAATTTCTAAAGCGAACAAGGCTGCATGCGAGATGTTTTAAAATCATTGTTTTTATTTCTGCACAAGGAATCCAGTACTGCAGGAGAGCTGGTGTGGAGAAGACAATGGGTGTTATGCCTGATTTTCTTTTCCCCAGGACAGGGTGAGCCGTTACGTTCCCGCCCAGCTGGTTCTCACACTGCTGCTGCTATTGCTGTTGTTACTGCTGTTTGTGATGATACTTCAGATGTAGTGCTTGATTCGCTAGAAAACAAAACCGCCTGTTTTAGCGCCTCCTCGCGGCGGTGAGAGAAACGCCACGCGCGCGAGCTCGTAAGCCCATTCCGAGCGCGCATGGAGCATAAACGCGTCACCCTGCTCTCGTCGACGTCGTCACCGTGCGGGCCGAGTGGGCGCCGCCGGCGGTTCTCCGCGCGTGTCTGCTTGGGGGAGACCACGGACGGGCACCTCGTTAGCAGAGCGACTCGGCGAACGTCGTTATGAGGACGACGATGCGAGCAGCTTTTCCGACCTCCCATCCTGCATGAGAGCCTCGTTAAAACCCGAAATGCGGAGGACGAAGAAGAAGATAGATGAAGGAGTGAAAAGAAGAGAGAAAATGAAAAGAAAAGAGAAAGGAGAGAATAACAGGACGAAGAGGGGAAAAGCGCGAGTTAGCCCCTATATAGGAAAGCTCAAAAGGGAGTCAGAGAGTTATGAACTAATCATGGCACAAAGCAGAATGCCTAGAAAGCTGAAAATGGAGTCAGAGAGTTATCAACTAATCTTCACACAAAATGCGGTTAGTAAGTGGAACACAAAAATTACAATGAAGCCGAGTTTTAATATAAGAAAATATATAAAGAAGCTTATATAAGAAAGGTGGAATAGAGTTTTTTGCTCTTACGAGGGAATGCCTAACTAAAAAGTATAATGAACCGCTCGTCATTAACCAGTGCTTTCGGTTTAATAACTTTTTCGGACGCTACTGCTAATAAGTTGCTCATAAGTTTTCTCCACTCTCCACCTTAACGCCCTGCCTCAAGAAAGTTATGAATGTTTCATGATGTTGTTATATTCCTTTAGGCATTCCCATCCTCCCATCCTGCATGAGAGCCTCGTTAAAACCCGAAATGCGGCGGATGAAGGAGAATGAGATAGATGTAGGGTGAAGGGAACAGAAAGATGGAAACGAAAAAGAAAAGAGGAATGAAAGAATAGGAGACCGGGGTGCTGGAAGGCGTCAGTTATTTCCTAGGAAATCTGAAAATATAGTCAGAGAGTTATCAACTAATCTTCACACAAAATGCGGTTAGCAAGTGGAACACAGAAAAAGTGCAACGAAGCCGAGTTTTAAGAGGACTCTATAAGAAATCATATAGAGAAGCTTATGTAAGAAAGGTGGAATAGAGTTTTTTGCTCTTGCGAAGCGCTCTCCTGTACCAGGGACAGCATGCAGGCGTTACGGATTGCATGCATCTGAATTTACACGCGTCATGTGCATTTATAAAGAGAGCTTTCGAATGTTCAACGCGGTGCTGCAGAGTGCCACGTTATAGCTGCGCTTGCTGCCGTGCAGTAGGGCGTGCCTTGTGCTCTTCTCGCATGGTCTGCAACATATACTATGCACGACTCTTTGCCCCTGTTTCGCTCTTTGGTGTATATAGTTGAGTCATCTGGAGCCTGTCACAAGACTGTCTTGAGAAACTGCGAAAAGGGTGAAACTAGATTAGAGCAGGTGTCAGCGTGCGAAAGCGCAACGCGTTGCCCTGTCTGCATTTTCGTACTTTAATAACTTTGAAGTATTTCTCAAGCAGAGTGGGGTCAACCTCACAGGTTGGCTGTGGTAACTGAAAAGTCTTAAACAGTAGAGTCCGATAACATGCACGTTCCTAGCTCGTTGTTGCAGTCGCCGCGTCCTAAGCTTGGAGAATTCTTCCTTTTGTGTTTCGTCGAATCAGCTGTCTTTTGTGTGTGTGTGTCCCACACGAGTTTGCTATAAATTGCATTGTTCTTTTTTTTGTTTATACTGAGGTAGGGTGTGCCAACAAGTAGCTCAGGGACATGTGCTGCTAATCCCTGGGGTGTTGAAAGAGCGCCAAACGCTTATTGGTCAGGGGCAGCACCACGTTACCGAAAAGTGAGCAGACGGCGAGATCGCACGTGGGTGAGAATGTTGAAAAAAGATGTGGCAGGAATTATTAGATCCAAGTTTTGTTAAGCGCCGACTTAACGGCTTCTTGCAAAATACTCGTTGAATATTCAGTATAGTACTACTCTTCGTGTTTGTAGGTTAAAAAAAGAAGACGAAGAAAGATAAATTGTAGAGTGGGGTAATTTTTAAAGTCCCGAGGTGACATATAGACTATGACAGACGCCGCATTGAAGGGCTCTGATTTAGTTTATAGACTGCCTGGGTCACCCAAAGCCAATGAGCTGCTGGCTCTGCAGGACATAATTTATACGTAGCAACACTGACAAAACGCATCGCCCAAAGCTATTCAAATTAATTCCCGCATGACGCACAGAATAGCTTTGTGATAACTTGTGAGTTTCTTAAAATTTATGCTGTCCACGCTGAGAAGGCCCCCCGACAACACCAAACTGAACAGTGTGTGATTGTTTATCCTTGGTTTCCTATCAGCGTTATATGTGTGCTGTCCAGACTCTTCTGCCATACGGTGTTTAAGCGAAGTGACATCGCCCCGGAAGAAGTTGACATAAAAATCTCACCTGTAGCATACAACAACTCGACTCAACTCGATCTTAAAATCGCCGGCCAACTGGTTGGTCAGGGTGGTACGAAATAATCGATCAATATTAACAGCAAAACATAAAGACACTGGTCGATCGCTAACCACGCAGCAAGAGATGTGCGTGTGTGTGCTATGTATATCGCGTAATCACAGTGCACATCAACACTCTACGAGGTTTCGATGAAACTTTGAAACTTCCTACAATGTTAAGGTGTTTGGTGACACAGCAAATTTGAATACCGTTGTCCTCCCTCGTCTGTGTGTAGGCGACCATCGGGAAAGCACGGTTGCCTGGTGGGCATCACCTGTGAGCGTCGCAGCATGATGGAGACGTATTACAAACAGTAATTTGAAATGTAAATTTTGAAACGTAAAAGTATAACAGTAAAACTGTATCACAACAACAAAGCAGTTGTTAAACACGGTAACAATGCCCGGAGTGAACTATTACAGCAAGCAGCACCTTCAGAAAAAAGAGTTGGTGAAAGAAAAAGTATTCCATGCCAAGCCTTGAGTTCCTCGGGAATCCAGCATACCCCGAGCACGCTGACCAACGGATGTTATACTGTATAAAAAGAGAGGGAGGACAACAAGGTTGAAAAAGAAAAACTGCTTCGCTTTTCTTAGTAGCCGTATGGCTGCACTTATAGGTACATACGAATGAGCAATTACTCCCTCATTTTACAACTTCATATGCATGATAATGCTTCTGCTAAGTCAGAGCTGTGACTTTAATCATATTTTTGTTTATTCTATAGTTTTTATGAGGAAATGAAGGTATAAGGGCTTGGAAAAGAGCTTGCGATTGGACCAGGGACATCTACTCTGCGAAGACAGAAAGGACAAACGCAATAACAACTGTTAGGAAAAGGGCTATGACGTATTGAATCTATAGTCTTCAACTGTGGGCTTTCTTTCAGTTATGCACAGGGAAAGAGGCGAGCACATTGCTTCAATAAAACGACCGTAGTGGTGCGCCTTCGCCGCGTTTGCTTTGCTGCTTCCGAAGTCTGCAACTCCTGAAAGGGTGGTTTTCCTTCGCATGCCTTCCGAGATTCTAATTCTGTTTTTTGCGCTGAAGGAAACGGTCAGCGTCATCCAGGAAAGGGCACTCATCAACTACTTTGAGATCGATCGTAAAGGTCGATGAAGTATAACGCCAACGAATACTACCCAAGTATGAGTGAGAATTATACTGAATTTATTAAATTAAGCACGTTTCATCCGAGTGTCTGATCCACTTATTGACTCTTCAAATTCTAGAAACAAGTAAACAAAATGCTCTCTCTCATATTTGTCGGGTTCGTATGCGCATAATGACCGCAGCAATATTAAAAAATAGACACCAACTACAAACGACACGGCTCACCTTGGCGCTAGCAGGTGTACGGTGTCTGACTGTTACTGTACAAGAATGAAACATAGGAACAGCGCAGAGGGCAGCATGGTAGAAGAGCGTACCTTTACGTGGCCGGCGGATATCTTTTCCTCGCCCCGCCACCAGGTGATGACGGGCGGCGGTCACGAGCCGGCAGCCTCGCACTCGATCTCCGCCGGCAGTCCGGCCGCCAGAGGGCGCTGCTTGGACCGGATGCGTACCATGCTAACGCCATTTGAATCACACTCGCAATAAAATTTAGTGAGCCTCTTTCACGTCTGCGAGTTGTACCACGCGCTATGCAGCTCTCGCCACCCGTAATCCTCGTTCTCGGCAGAGTTGCCAAATGCAGCCAAAACATTTCACATTAACACGCTGTAGTATTGCGGAGAAGATTAAGAACTCCCGCATCGCGTGAAACCATCCCAGCTTCAATCGCGCATAATTGTGGTGGTGGCGGTCTGTAGGAGAGTGCAAATATAAATAGTGAAATGATACAAAAAACCATCGTGCTTCCGAGGACTCCATGCCTGTAGAACTGTGGAAGCAGTTCGCCTCTGAACGAGACGCTTACGTCTTGTACAGAGCTCCCTATTAAAATAGAATCTGCGACACCCCTCATTCAGAATCAGTGCACGCTATTAAGACATATCTAGCCAGAGAGTCCAGGTGGTCTCCAAACGTGCACGCTCACTCTGTCCCCCCTCCCCTCTCTCGTCCCCTTTAATTATTCAGGCCACAGTCAGCAAACTTTCTGCTTTTACCTCCCGCTCCCTCCAAATAATTGACTTCGTGTGCAAACGACGCGTCATGTATCATCGAGTCAATGACACGTGGCCGCCTCCGACCCCATTCGTTCGTCCTTATGGCGCGGCTCGCGAGACGGGAGCCATTTGAACTCGAATCGTTCGCTTCTCTGCCACGCCCACATCTTGTTCCAATCTTCTCCAATGACTCTTCCTCCCCCCCCCCCCTTCTTGCGCAAATCGCAAACCTAAACGACTGAGTCATCCCGTGTTTGTGGTCGTCCATAGCCAAAGGCCGCTACACGCTAGCCGCTCTCGTCAATAGCTCCCCTCTGACGATCGTCTACCGGTGACGGGACGCGTCTGAGATTAGATGCTGTTCTACGTCACACGCCACCCAGCGGTGGGTCGCACCCGCAGGATGCCCACAAGCATGTTTTTTTTTTGTGTATGAGATTGTGTGCTCGTGCACGTGCACGTCCGAATCGCACGGTGACTTGACACGAACAGTCGCCTTCGGGCAAAGGAAGAGAGCGACACAGCAAGAGGGGCGCTGTGGGAACCAAACCGAAACGCACTCGTGTTGGTCTCGGCCGGCAGATGCCGCAGCACCCAAACCCGAGTGAGAGCGCTGGTCTTTGTAACGGCCGTCGATATAGCGAGAGCTCTCTTTTATTTCGTCTCTCCACATAACGCGAACATTTGGCCGCAAATGAGCTCTTGCAATCATTGCTTCTAGCCGTTCAATCCGAAACATATGTGCCAGCAACAACGCACAAAAGACAACAGTCAAATCCGGAGCATCAACTGAAGGAGAGAAAAAAAGACGAACGAAAGGAGGAACCCTGCTCGATGGCTCACACGCACGGGCATCTTGCTCCATTCGCTGTGAATAACAATGGGCCAGGACTGTGTGGCGCCGATCCTAATACGAGCAGGGGAAACTACCACATACTCGCCAGCGCAGTCGGCCGCCTTTTGAATGTATGTGTTCTTACATAAATGAGCCATTGAAAGGGTAATTTCTGGCTTGGCCCTTTGCGTTCGTCGTTCGGTGGGCTCGCGGCAGCATGCACCAGAAGGTAACCCACCCGGTCGGCGTCTCGTATTCGCTCGATTTCTTATCCATCTTTGTAGCTTTCTCGTTGTTTTCTGCACTGCTATTTCTCTCTCTTTCTCTGGCGCCGATTAAATGTGTAGCGCCGTAGATAGGAACTGCCTTTAACGTTGTTTTGCCTTCGTTCGCTTCCTTTGTTTTTCTCTCTTTCTATTCCTGATGCTTGCGTACAGCGTAAGGTGATTGCAATGGGCCACATATTACGCTCGCACGAGAACGGAGCGGGTGGATAAATAACAAATGAAAGAAAATGAAAACAGACACAGCCAGAGAAATGTGGAGGAGAATCGTCGGTAGGATCAGTCCCTTTAAATAAGTAAAGGAGGGACTCGCCGCGTGCAGTGCTGCATTCGCAGCTGTCGCACTTCGTCCTCATGGGACGAGACACGATATGGATGAGTCGTCGCTGGCTGACGCAGCACCAATCACTTGCTTCTAGGAAAAATTTTTAACCTCAACAAGACGGAGCAGAGGAAGGGTGCGGAAAAGTGACTTCCGTATTGATGGCGCCGTCGTGAGGTTACTTACTGAATGCCACCAACCCCCAGCTAGAACGATACAATGCACAGGCGCGAAGACTCCTCCCTGGCGGTTGAACTTTCATTCCCTATTCAAATAGCGAAGCTGAGCAACGAATTAACTGCCAGGTCCAGGCCGAATGGGCTTACAAAGAACGCACCCAACAGAGCAAATGAGACAAGGGCGTCCCCTTCGACGGCGGGCATGGACAGGGCAGCGTATCGTGTACACCCATTTCTCTCACTGTCCGACCGCGACCGGACTCTCGGGGTGGGGCTTTGCACAAAATCGGTCGTGCGCAAAGTCAGGGTGGCGAGTGGAAGGAGGGAGGGAGGGGGGGGGGGTGAAAGGAGGCTCTTCTTACTTGCGTGCGCGGACGTCCGAATGACCTCATTGATTTTGTGATTCCGCAAGGCTAAGGTGGAATATAGCGAATATGCAGGTCATGTAATGAGGCCCACCATCATCGGCCTACGTAAATGAAGTAATCAGATTCGTTAGCATGTTGGGCCGCACCTTCTCCTCCTATTATATCTTCTTCTTTTCTTTTCTTTTGGTAATTATCTGTTCTTGATCCTTTCAGGCTGAATTGCATGAGTCTTTTTCTTGGTTGGCTTTCTTGGCTCGGCTGCTTCCGCTTGCTTCCTGTTCCGTACCGCGAACTTTGCAGTCCTTCCTTTCACTTGTTCCCGTCAGGCTCTTAGCGGACGAGTCATTGCCATTTCTGAAGCACCATCGCCGTTTGTATGCACCTTGCCTGTTCCGGGTCATCGTAGTCTGTACCGACTGCTCGAAACCCCTTCATTTCTCGCTCCTCTCCTTATTCCTGCGGGAGAAAGAAAAAAGTGCTAATTTCCGCTGAGAATAGACGACAGACGTAGTAAAACTCGTTCTTCCGCTCGCATTCTTTTCGCACATACGCACTTCCCTCCGATGCCGGCACTGCTCTCGCTATCTTATTACGCACTTCCCGCGCACAACATATACGCCCCACACTAACCACTGGCGCAGTTCTCACCTCGAACCCTCCCTTCCCTGCTACCCACTCCCTCTGGTGGCCGGTATTTTTATCCCCACACATGTACGCGCGCTATACGAGCCCGGGCGGTGTATATATACCGAGCTGTTGGCGCGCGCGTTTCCTCTCGTCTGGCGTTCCCCAAACTGCGAGGCCGGAAGTATAACGGCGTATGTGCTTTCACGCATAATGAAACCATAGTCCGTGCGGCGGGCACTTTTGCAATCGTATATCCTCACCAGAAAGAAAAAAGAAAACACGAGAAAGGAAGGTTGCGGAATCACGGAACCCGAGAAAAAGACAACTAGAATTGAAAGATCAATAAAACGAGATAGAGCCAAATTGAGAATGGGGAAAAACGGGACGGAGAATGACAAAAGGGCGTCGTATGCACGCGTATCTCTCCCTCTCTTTTTTCCCCGATTCCCTGCTGTCTCCCGTTGTGCAGACGCGGTGATTACGATCTTCCCCCCTGCATTGGTCGCACTCTTTCTTCTGCCGGACGGTGCACCTCTACCGGCGGTGCGCGCAAGAAATTGCGGAATAGACCGCTCCGTATCCGACTGTCGTAGTCCGGCGAAGAGTGGTGATAGCGAGCGGAGAGGGGGTGGGGGGGGGGGTGGGGGGGGTGGGGGGGGGTGGGGGGGGGGGAGGCATCAACACTGCACCCGCCATGAACAGGCGGCGTTGACCGAAGGCTTTGCCTGCCAAGAGCGCGGCGGTGGCTGAATACGCTGTACCGTGCGCACATAGATGGATAGATGGAGGGATACGACTGAACCCTGTAAATCGGGTGGTGGCTCAAGCCACCTAGCCATGACTTATGAAATTTTAGTCTTCTCTTGATTTTAGCCACCAATCAGATAACCTTCGCTTGGTAACTTCTAACCGCTTAAAATCTACTTTCCCTTCACGGTCCTTAAACCCCAATGCCTTGTATAAATCAGCCCCGCTGCTTTCCACTGTAGGGTGAAGCCCTTTACAAGAAAGTATCAAGTGGTCAGCCGTTTCCTCCTCCTCTCCGCACGCAACACACAACGTGTCTATCTCGTGGTACCTGACTCTATGTCTTAGTCCGCAAAACTCCCGTCCTGGCCTCAAACAACGAAGAGCTTCCCCTACAATTATCATAGATGTTTTCTTTGGCAATTTCCTGCTTAAAAATCCGGTATGTTCCAAGTGCTGATTTCGTCAGCATTTCTGTTTTCCACAGAGCCCTCTCTGTTTATTTGACCTTTTTCTTAACCGATATTTGCTGATTTGACCCCCCCCCCCCCCTACTGCTGTCCAGATATTTGCTTGTAAATTTTCTAGTTCGCTTTTTCTATTTCGTATCAGCATTCCTTCGAGCTTTAGCAGGAGCGCCACATTATGGCGCAAGCAGCAAACGCTGCCCGAAAGACCGTTCCTACTTGGAACCTTTTCATTGTCCACTTTTTTTTTCCTTTGTTCGGCAAACAGCGTCTCCCTTTCATCTGTGGCAACGTGCCCGTGGGCGACGCACTGAGCTGAGCTGGCCGCTCAACGTCGTCGGCGTGGATCCTGATTTCTGACTCGCCAGGGCGT